>NC_091434.1:155769947-156124353 GCF_964237555.1 Oryctolagus cuniculus | reverse complement strand
TAAGCCTAAGTGCCCAACTCCATTGCTTGTCTCCTTAGGTGCTTCTTCAATTTATAAGACTTGTTATCAAAGAAAAAAGTATATTATCCTAAAAATTTAAAGAAAAATAAGAAAGGAAGTAGGAGGAAGAGTGGGGAGGAGGGAGGAAGGTGCAGTGAGAAATGTCATTGTGTTCTTAAAAACTGTATGTATGAGATACACGAAATTTGTTCCATTAAATAAATAAAAAAACATTTTAATAAAAATGTTGGGGCACTTTTCTGAAATTCAAGTTGTCTACATCTACTTGCTTTAATTACATCTATTACAACCATATGTTTCTCTTAAGGCAGAGGGTCTAGAAGCTGCACGTGTGATGATCCAAGAATTCCTACTGCAATTACCATTTAGGCAAATGCTAAAATCCATCATGTCTGTATTTTTGATTTAAGTAAACTGGATACAATTTCTATCATGAAAATCTTCCTTCTAACTTTCAACCCAGAACAAATCGAAATTTAGCTTAATACTCATGGTTCATACTTAATGAAATGAGCAAAATAAAAAAAAAATCTGAGAGGGGGCTTCCAAAACTTGAAGACAAATGTAGTTAAAAGATACATTTGTTCAGCATAGCAGTTAAAATGCCTGTTAAGTTGCCTGGACTCCATATATAGGAGTAGGTAGTTTTGATTCACATCTGACTCCAGCTTCCTGCTAATGTAGACACGGGGTTGGGGGTGCTGTGGTGATAGCCTAAGTAATTAGATGCCTATTGTTGTGAGAAGAGAGTTATGGAGAAGAGCTGAGGTGTGACAGCTGAAGTTCAACTACATCTGGAAAGTCTTTTGACTAACTGCTGCTAGACAGCTCCTTGCTGACCCATCTGGATCAGTAATTGACAATTTCAGGCACTTCTGTTTGACAATCACCAAAGATGGACAGCCAATATGGCAGCTCATATGATAAGTTCCCTTCTGTGCACCATCCAAACACCCTTCACTTTCTGTGCATCATACAGGTCCACCTCCTATGCACAAGCAAGCCCTTCCCTTCCATTTAGTGGAAACTGTTAAGTTCCACAATGCTGCAAACTTGGAACCAGTGCTAGCTGGAAATATTCATGGTGGCTGCAAGACGTGCTCCTTTCACAAAATCTATAGGTCACTATAATATTCTTACAATAAAATTACCATGGGACATTCCTACTGCCATCATTCCCCTGATTCATTACACTTCTGGGTATTTCTTTAAAAGGCATGGAAATGGGTGGTGCTCAAACCTGGGCTCCAACTCCATCCCCTTTTTAATATTCAAATGGGCTCTATTTTGGACATCACACCCTATGCCTCTGGAGGGTATTAAAAGGGAAAGCCTAAACTTGTTGAGGAATCCTTTTCTTTGTGGGGGCTTCTTCCTTTATTGAGGACCCTTTCACAGTTGGGTATTCTTCCTTCTAGTTCTTTGGGGACTTCTTGCATTTTGGTGGTTTATCCATGAGCTACTTGGTTCTTGAGTTTGAACTTTAATTTTGCTTTGAATAACTCCTGCTTTCCTGTACCTCTGTATGCCTCCACCTATGAATTTTTTCACACATGGAGTGATGAATCTGCAAGAGTCCTAGCCAGGAGCCCTGGTGGCATGCAGATCTTCGTGAAGACCCTGACCGGCAAGACCATCACCCTCGAGGTGGAGCCCAGTGACACCATCGAGAATGTCAAGGCGAAGATCCAGGACAAGGAGGGCATCCCCCCTGACCAGCAGAGGCTGATCTTTGCCAGCAAACAGCTGGAAGATGGCCGCACCCTGTCCGACTACAACATCCAGAAGGAGTCCACCCTGCACTTGGTCCTGCGTCTGAGGGGAGGTGTCTAAGTTCCCTCTCAAGCTTTAACAAATTTCATTGCACTTTTCTTTCAATAAAGTTCTTGCATTCCAGGAGCCAGGAGCCCTGCAGTCCACAACACTATCACTCACATGGGAAATCTGTGCTGCATTCTTGACTCCTGGTTTCAGCCCCCATCTCAGACCTTGCCATTGTGGACACTGGGGGGTGGTTCTCTCTCTCTCTCTGTCTCTCAAATTTAATACTCAAATGCATAAAGATATAGAATTTTTCCATAAGGTTTTTGAAAATTTTTCTTTCATCTACCTGAAAGGCAGATAGGAGATACAGAGGGAGAGAGAAAGAAAGAAAGAGAATGAGAACGAGAGAGAGAGAGAGAGAGAGAGAGAGAGAGATACTTCCATCTGCTGGTTTACTTCCCACATGCCTGCATAGCTAGGACCAGGCCAGGCTAGAGCCACGAGCTGCAACTTCATTGAGGTCTCCCTCCTTGGAACTGGGAAACAGAGCCCCAAGTACTGGGGACATTTTCATTGCCCCTCAGGATGTATTAGGAGGAAGTTGAATTGGAAATGGAGGTGCTGGGATTCAAACTAGCACTCATATGGGATTCTGTCATCCCAGTCATGGTACAACCTACTGTACTAAAACACTCACCTGCCACGAATTTTATAAAAATATTCTCCCCCTGTTTGTGTGTGTCTGTGTCTGTGTGTATTTCCACATATAACTGTATGCTATTTTTTCAGTTTAAAATAATCACAATTGTTCTCCCATTCTTAGGGCTGATTAGCAATGAGATACGAAGATGATTCATTCTCACTAACCCATAGCCCATGAATGATTGTGGGAGGTATGATCTATAATGTTTGCATTTGTCCTTTAACTTAATCTTTCCCTCTGCCTCTTCCCCTATCTCTTTTGTCTTTTTCATTCTGTTTTGCTTTTGAATCTGCTATCTGTCATTCTACCTAACCCATTAGCGATAGAGGCTTAGCTGGATTCTACCCAAGGTGAATTCTATTAGATATTGATCCCTGCTCTTTACATGGCTTACAGGTAAAAGATAATTGACTGCATTTTACTCTGCTGAGAAATAATAGTGCTATGGGGAAAGTCTGCTTGCACATAGTTAGTCCTCTAAATTATAATTTAAATTCTTCTTTTACTAACAATGATTGGGAATTTGAGCTTCTAAAATAGTGATAATAAAACATGAAATATTTAACAAAGAGAGATTATTATATAAAAGTTCAGCTGTAACATGGCTTCAATATCATATACCTATTTCCATATATAATCCCCCCAAAGATATCATCATGTTTCATATCCTTTGGTTAGGAGAGGGAAAAGAGCTTTGCCGATATTCAATTATAGGAATATTTTTTGTAATTTTTTAGATTTATTTGTTTATTTATTTATTTGAAAAGCAGAATGAGAGAAATAAAGAAAGAGAGAGAGAGAGAGAGTGAGAGAGAGATCTTCCATCTGTTGGTTCACTCACCAAGTGGTTACAAAAGCCAAGGTTGGACAATACTGAAGTCAGGAGCCAGGAGCTTCATCCCAGTTTCCTGTGTGGATGACAGGGGCCCAAGCACGCATGCCGTCATCTGCTGTCTTCCCAGGTGCATTAATAGGAAGCTAGATGGAAGGGGAGTAGCCAGATTCAAACAGGCACTCTGATATGAGATGCTGCCATCATAAAAACAGCTTAACCTGCTGTACCACAACACCTGTCTCTTGTGTATATTTTCTCTATGAACAGCGTGACTGTGACTTTTTGGTGCTCATTTCTTACACTGAGCTAAATGATTATTACAATATTATTCAGAAAACTATCAGGATGTTAAAAGTTTATGTTTTAGGTATGAAGATAAAAATACAAATACAATTTAGAAAAAGGCAGGATAATTTGTACTGGTTATTTTTTAAAACATATTTTTCAAACACTGATTGTTTTTGTAGTTTTTGGGAGTTCCTCAAAGCAATCTCAAAATCAGTATAGTGGTTAATATTGATATCCTGAGCGATTTTTGCATATTATTTGATTATGCTTTTATTTTTTTAACAATTCAGAAGAATAGAAACTATTAGTCCTTTTAAAATTCAGAACATTGAGGTCCACTCATTTAACTTGCCCAATGTCACATAGGCATGAAGGGTCAGAGCTGGAGTTTGCATCACAGTCTGGCACCAGCACTACTGCCGCAGATTACTGTGCTGTAATGAATCATTAGGATAGGTAAGAGCAAGTGCTGGTTACTGATTGATGGGTGATCCTTGTGCTTTTCAGAGGCAAAGTAAATGAAGTCATAAAATCAGGAACCTGCAATTGCTTCCAGGAATTGTTATCACCCTTCACCCTGAAGAACTGTGTCAAGGGGACCTGTGGACTGTGCCATAATGATCACTAAGCAGCATCTCTACATTTATCCAGATAATTGGTTGAAACCCTACATTTTCATGTCACAGATTGAATAGATAATTGAGTCTTTAAAATTCTAAGGCTAGGTATTAGACATTAGCTAGTTTAATTGAAGTAGAAATTTATTAAGTCATCAATTTAGGGCTGTCATAAAATATTAGCTATAAAGATTTCCACCCCCACTCCTAGGTTATTGAATAATTGACCTACTGAGTGAAATTATTTAATGTAGTACTTTCCAAAGATTGTAGTAAAAAGTATTATGTGGAGTTACACTTTTTATAATGCTGGCCTATTTTTCCATTATTTATTTTCTTGTCAAACAATTGGATACTTTAACCAATTTATTATACAATTTATTTTAAAATTAATAAAATTGTTATTAAATAATCAGTACACTATAGAAATGATTTTAGTTTTCTCCAATCATCACCTTTTAAGACACTTGGGAATTTCCTTACTTTTTAAGTATTCCTAATCACAGGTATAGAACATTCATAGATTTTAATTTATTTAAAGTTTCACACATTTCAGTTCAAATGACTCTATTTAAAATCTCCAATACCATACCCAGTTTAAAGCATTGTGGCCTTCTATTTTCCATCTAAATGTACTTAGATGTGCTTCACATGACCTGGGATGCAAGGAAGCCATCCTCTGATAGAGAGTTCAAGGCCTTTGTTCCTTTCCTCTTCTGTAGTCTGCTCCTCTAAGAGACTGGGGAGGGGAGCAGGAACAAGAGAGGACTTTTCACTCATCTTGCCAACTATCAATACACTTTGTAAGGCAGATTTCTAAATGCTGAGGGGTGTGTCTGCTATTGGAAGGATAACAGGGGGTCTCTGCCTCTGTAGTTCACTATCTGAATATTGCCTGTCATGAGGTTTTTCTACCATGTGTACAATCCACACCCCTAATCACCGAACCCCACACTTTGATCATAGGAACCTCATGTCTTATCAGTGGGAATCCTTCAGTATATTTCATGTATGCTCTTGGACTTGGTGTTTCCTGAGTCCCTTCAAACCTTTGCTCAAATGAGCACTAGAGGTAAAGTGCAATATAGTAAGTGAAAACCTGTGAACAAGATGCCAGTTGTGTTTTCTTGTATGACCGTTTCCCCAGTCCCTGTAAGTGGTTCTCCTGGATCCCTTTTATTTGCCTTAAAAGATACTTTACTTGACTCAAGTTTGAAAAGGGAAAAAGCTTTAGTCATCCTCTCCCTTGGCTAACATTTTACTACCTGTACACTCATATTTAGCTTGGTGAGGAAAAAGATAAAAGGGAGGAAAAGACTGGAATACAAATTTGAGTTTAGCCATGTTCTAGTACATTCTACAAGCTATGTCTGTCTCTCCTCTATGTACCTACTATCACCAAGTGATTGATATTTAAGATATAGTTTAGCTCATTTTATATTTCAGTCACATTTATCTGTTTGAGGGCAACAGGTAAGATCCAATCTGACATCTTTTTGCATTGACATTTGTAACTAAAGTAAATTTATTGGGCTAAATGTTGGTTAAAAGATAAAAAATTTCATTTAATCTATAGGAATAAGTTCAATAACCCTGTCATATTTTATGATCCTTACAGTGAATAATAATATGTTGTACTGTATATTTGAAAATTGCTAAAAGAGCAAATTTTAAAGTCTCTCATTACCAAAATTTATATATATGTGTATATATAAGGTAACCCATGCATTAATTAACTTGATGTAGCCATTATCTAGTGTTGTACCCCACACATACAATTTTTATTTTCAAATTAAAAGCAAACATTATTGGGTCATATATTTGACAAATTCTACTTTAATTTCACTTAACTATTTTCTACATCATTAAATATTATTCCAGGAGCAGATTTTGGCCTAGTGGTGTCTTGCTTTTATTCCAGCTTCCTCCTCATGCAGACTCTGGAAGGCAACAGTGGTGGCTCAGGTTATTGTATTCTTGCCACCTACATGGGAGACATGGACTGTGTTCCCAACTCATAGCTCTAGCCCAACTCCATGGTTCCCAACTCCATAGCTCCAGATGTCATTATGGGTATCTGAGAAGTGAGCCAGCAGTTGGATGCTTTCTCTCTCTTCTCCCTCTACTCTTCCCTTCATATAATAAATAAATGTATAATTCAAGAAATATAAAATTTAAATTATTACAAAGTCAATATCAAATATCTAATACTTCATTATGTGGATGTATAAGATGTATATGTGGATGTTAATCTGTCACATATTTGTTGGACTTTTATCTAGTCTAAATCTTTTTCCTACAATAAAGAAAACAGTGAAAATTTTGTACTTTAATTTTCATGTGAACATTTAACCATTTTGTTATGAAATTTTCTTATATTGGAATTACTAGGCTAAGGAATATTTGTCTTTGGAAATAGCGTTGATGTTTTTAATTGAGTTAACATGCAGTAAAATCTATTATTCTTGTCAGCATATCTGAGGGTGTCCCTTTTGTATCCCAGGAATTTGTAATATTATATTTCTGAAAATCATCTGACAAATAGAAATTCAAAATATATAATTTTAATGTATTTGATTAATAGCAATTTTTTTTTGGCAGGCAGAGTTAGACAGTGAGAGAGATAGAGAGAAAGGTCTTCCTTTTTCTGTTGGCTCACCCCCCCAAAGCCAGGTGCTTCCTCCTGGTCTCCCATGTGCGTGCAGGGCCCAAGGACCTGGGCCATCCTCCACTGTCCTCCAGGCCACAGCAGAGAGCTGGACTGGAAGAGGAGCAAGTGGGACAGAATCTGGCACCCCAACTAGGTTAGGACCCGGGATGCTGGCGCCACAGGCGGAGGATTAGCCAAGTGAGCCGTGGCGCTGGCCCTCATTAATAGCAACATTAAATATTAGTAAGGTCAATTGTAGTTTATGGTTCTTATTTTATGAATTATATGCTTTGTCAAAAATTTTTCTAATTTGGAAAACATGTTTTTAGAGTGCTCTATATTGGAATGCAACTTTTAGAGAATTTCACTTAATCATGAATGAGAATTTTTCAATTTTTTATATGTTGAGACATGTTAGATTATTTTAATCATTTTGAAATCCTATAAAACATCACTTATAAAACTTTTATTTGCAAGAATTTTTGACTTAATTTTTAACATTATCCCATGTTTCACCTTTATTTGTAAATTAAAAATTTTCTTATTCTGTTGTTTTTGTGATTCACTATATCTTAAGTATTCATCTATTTTACATCTTTATACTTAAATTTTATTAATAGAGATTCTATAAAGTTTTCTCAAAATGCTTTACAGCTCATCTATATTTCTTTTATACATTTAAAATTACCAGGGGCTGGCACTGTGGTATAGCAGGTAAAGCCACCTCCTGCAGTGCCTGCATACCATATGTGTGTTGGTTTTTAGTCTTGATTGCTCCACTTCCAATCCAGCTCTCTGCTATGGCCTGGGAAAGCAGTGGAAGATGGCTCAAGTCCTTGGGCCCCTGCAACTGGCGTGGGAGACCTGGCAGAAGCTCCAGACTCCTGGTTTAGGATTGGCGCAGCTCCGGCCGACCGACCTACCAACCAACCATTGTGGCCAATTGGGGAGTGAGCCAGCAGATGGAAGATCTCTCTCTTACTCTCTGTAAATCTTTCAAATAATAAATAAATAAACAAACAAACAAATAAATAACATTATCAAAGCTCCATATTTCTGTCATTATTTTTCTTTATTTTTTTATTTTTATTTTTATTTTATTTTATTTTATTTTATTTTTTTTTGACAGGCAGAGTGGACAGTGAGAGAGAGAGACAGAGAGAAAGGTTTTCCTTTGCCGTTGGTTCACCCTCCAATGGCCGCCGCGGCCAGCGCACTGTGGCCGGCGCACCATGCTGATCCGAAGGCAGGAGCCAGGTACTTATCCTGGTCTCCCATGGGGTGCGGGGCCCAAGGACTTGGGCCATCCTCCACTGCACTCCCTGGCCACAGCAGAGAGCTGGCCTGGAAGAGGGGCAACCGGGACAGAATCCGGCGCCCCGACCGGGACTAGAACCTGGTGTGCCGGTGCCGCAAGGCGGAGGATTAGCCTAGTGAGCCGCAGCGCTGGCTTTATTTTTAAATTAATATAAAAAGAATGGTTTTTCATGCATGCCATATGGTCATTATTTATCAAATGACAGTTACTAAAAGGTTTTTCAGAAGGGAGTTTAGGGAATTAGTCAAAGAATCAATTGGACTAATTTTTTGATATTCATCTGTAAGTTTATAGTGTTGGGTTCAGAGACTACAGCGAATAAACTGTTAGGTTTTTAGGATGTGGGATGCATTTTATATTTTGGGTATTTGAAAGTAATTTCATGGTTTTAGGGCAAGTAATTTCATATTCATATTACATATATGTAGCTAAATTGCTTATTTTATTTCTATACCATTTGTGAGTATATGTATATTTGTATAATTTATCTACCAAATGCAGAGTAATTTCTTTGGTTTTATGTTGTCATGATTTATGTATTCGAAGATGTCCTTCTTTCACCTTATTAAATATATTCCTTAGATTTCGTAGTTACATATTATCACTTGTATCTTCTGTTTGCATTTGCTTAAATATCTCTGCCCACTTATTTATTACAAATCTCTGTGATTTATAAATGTGTGTTTCGTATGCTTTGTGACCAAGCCTACACATTTAATATTAAATTTTAAGTATTAAAAAAGTCATTCAGTTTTTTAAATGCTCATCATTTAAAGTACACATGTTATTAAAGAATCAATAATAGAATCAATATTTGTCTATAAATCTATAGTATTGTTTTATGTTTACTTCCTTGTAAACACCAGGGGCCAACATGAATTTATTCCTTTGAAAACAATCTTTTTAAATCTTTGTAATTCCAAGCTTTTCCCAGGATTTATCTATATAAATCTTTCACTAATTGTATTGAGTTTCTTTAAATGAAATCCGTAGGTTATATTTTTTATAATCTATTTTTTGAATTTGTACAAATTGTAATTATTATGATGTGCTTTTGTTTCTTTTTTAATTATTATCTTTCTTCCTAATTGTTATCCATAATTCTTTTTTTAAAAGATTTTATTTATTTATTTGAGAGGTAGAGTTACAGACAGCGAGAGAAAGACAGAGAAAAGGTCTTCTGTCCGCTGGTTCACTCCCCAAATGGCCACAACAGCTGGAGCTGCGCTGATCTGAAGCCAGGAGCCTCTTCCAGGTCTCTCACGTGGGTGCAGAGGCCCAAAGACTTGGGCCATCTTCTACTGCTTTCCCAGGCCCAAGCAGAGAGCTGGACGGGAAGAGGAGCAGCTGGGACTAGAACTGTTGCCCATATGAGGTGCCTGCACCACAGGTGGAGGATTAACCTAGTTGTGCCACGGCACCAGGCCCTATCCATGATTCTTAGACAAATTTTTGTCATATCTATCTACTCTAGCATCCTGATGTATTTAATTTTATATTTTCCTCTCCAAAATGGAAAAAAAAGAAATTATTCTTCATGTCATTGATTAAAATATATGCTTACTCAATTAAAACTGCTGTTTTTTGCTTTCTCCAATGTAGATTTCATATTTAGTGCATATAAAGGACATTGTTTGTGGAAGAGTGTGTGTATGTGTGCGTGTATACATGTGTGCACAGTGTGTATACATTTTCAAAGAAGAGCTATTTTATACTACAGCCAACACATGGCTATATTGCAATATCATCCAAGGTTAAATAATGTTGCTCAATTTTATATTTATTTATTTTTTTTTAACTTTTATTTAATGACTATACATTTCCAAAGTACGAATAATGGATTACTATGGCTTCCCCCCCATACCGTCCCTCCCACCCACAACCCTCCCCTTTCCCACTCCCTCTCCCCTTCCATTCACATCAAGATTCATTTTCAATTATCTTAATATACAGAAGATCAGCTTAGTATACCTTAAGTAAGGATTTCAACAGTTTGCTCCCACACAGAAACATAAAGTGAAAAATAATAGATGATTTTTTTTTAATGATGATGAAATCAGATCAGACCTATTGTCATGTTTAATCCCAGTGAGAGTCAAGTTGGGAGTTGATAGTTTCTTTTCTTTTCTTTTCTTTTCTTTTCTTTTCTTTTCTTTTTTTTTTTTTTTTACAGAGGATCAGTTTAGTATGCATTAAGTAAAGATTTCAACAGTTTGCACCCCCATAGAAACAAAAAGTGAAATATATTATTTGAGTACTCGTTATAGCATTAAATCTCAATGCACAGCACATTAAGGACAGAGATCCTACATGAGGAGTAAGTGCACAGTGATTCCTGTTGTTGACTTTACCAATTGACACTCCTGTCTATGGCATCAGTAATCTCCCTATGCTCCAGTCATGAGTTTCCAAGGCTATGGAAGCCCCTTGAGTTCTCCGACTCTTATCTTGTTTAGACAAGGTCATAGTCAAAGTGGAGGTTCTCTCCTCCCTTCAGAGAAAGGTACCTCCTTCTTTGAAGACCTGTTCTTTCCACTGAGATCTCACTCACAGAGATCTTTTGCCAGAGTGTCTTGGCTTTCCATGCCTGAAATACTCTCATGGGCTTTTCAGCCAGATCTGAATGCCTTTAGGGCTGATTCTGAGGCCAGAGTGCTATTTAGGGCATCTGCCATTCTATGAGTCTGCTGAGTATCTCACTTCCCATGTTCAATTTTATATTTATATAGAGCTTGAATGTTGGTGTCAGCATGGTCAAAAATGGATAGACAGTATTTCCTTATTTTGTCTATCATCTATTTTTATTATAGATGGTTGACTATAAGGTTTTGTTTCTGAAATATTATTGTCTCCCTAAATTTTCTACAAAGGTTTGCCAAAAGTCAAGATCCTTAAAGATCAAATTCTTATTTATTACTAAATTTTCAAAATTTTCATCTAATAAATTGACATGGGAATTGCAATCTGCAAATTGTGCCAGTACCTAAAGTCTGATTGCTAGCCAGATGTCATATTGATTTCAAGCCAAAAGTCAAATAAAACTGGAATCTGTCTCATCCACTGTTACCCTAATGTAACAGTACATATGTTTCTTGGGCAATTTCTTCACCCTTGCTTTTTTGAGATACACCAGGAGCACAATATGCAAGGGTATCTGAGCTTAAATAGGAAAATAAATTGCTCATAAAGTGGCACTTAGAAAGGAAGTCACTGTACTGCCACTTCCAACAGAAATTTCTGAAACGTCATGAGAAGGTGCATAACAGGCAGAATGGAAGTACAAGACAGAGATGATAGATGGTTAGGTTCTTTACTGAGGCTTTTAACAATTAAGATGAGAAAACCATGTAGGCAACATTAAGGACATTATTTCATGTTATGGCAAGAGGGCAGGCATCCAGCGCAGTTAAATATGTATCTTAATTTAATTGCTTTGTAAAATAAGGCAAAGTGATAATTCAACCCTGAATTATATAATCTGAATTGAAATTTCATTTACCAGGAACAGTGTTTCTCTATACACTCATTCTTCAAACATCAAACTACTGTATGTAAAGGTAAATCAAAAATTTGATCTATTAGTCATCTAGCTTAACTGATAGATGTCCCTGGCCATTCAATCAAAGGCTATGGCTCTTGGATCAATAAATTGTGATCATATCTAACATCATTCACAGCTATTTTTCTCACTAAGTAAAGCAAAATACACTGAAAAGTAATGTAATATTTGTACATAGACATTTTAACTCTTAATCCATATAAAAGATGACATTTGAAGATATCCTTGAGCAAGAAAAAAGCATTATATTTTGAAAGAATATCAAACAATTTAAATTGTCTATATTTTAGAGAAATAAGTGTTGCTCCTTTGATATCTTTTCAAACAATAAATGAATATAGATTCTGAGGATACTGTGCCTGAATATATATGATTCAAATAATTTTGGGTCACATTTAAATAAATATTGGTTTTATACTGGTATTTTATTGCAAAATTATAATTAGAAATTTTGACATTAAATTTTTAGGAAAATAATTTTAGGTGTTTAAATCTAAAGACATAATTCACATAGTTAGCAATGGAAATTTAGCTTTCCAAATTCTTTCCTCTAAATATATTGTATTAATCATATATCTTATTGTATTAATTGTATTTTTAAAATTTATTTATTTGTGTATTTGAAAGGCACAGTTACAGTGAGAGAGAGATAGAAAGAGAGAGAGACAGAGAGATCTTCCATCCGCTGGTTCACTTCTCAAATGGCTGCAATTTCCAGAGTACAGCCAGGTCGAAGCTAGAGGCCAGAAGATTCTTCTGGGACTGCCAAATGAGTATCAGGATTCCAAGCACTTTTCCCAGGTGCATCAGCAGGGAGTCGGATGGGAATAGAGCAGGCAGGACTGAAACTGACACACATATGCAATGCTCATGCTGTAGGTGATTTCATTAATAGCTACGCCACAGCACCAGCACCATTACTTTATTTTAATGGTTATATCAGTTGCATAACAATGGTTTAATTTATATGAATTGTATTTTTAGCAGAACAACTATAGTGTATACAAGTAAATGCTATGAAGTATAAAATAATATATAGTTGATGTCTATTTTATGAAATCCAGGTCATTCCTTCTAAGTTACACATAAAATATTTGACATTAGTAAAGTACCATTCAATTTTCATTGTATTTGCTGACATATCCCTGTTGTGAATAAATGACCGATAAATACTTGAGGAAGCAATGTTGGGTATTATCATCATTTTAAAAGGAAAGAACACAAGACTCTCGGATGTTTTTCCATCCGAAAAGGATGGAAAAAGGAATAAAGGAAGTTCTTCCTATCTTACACTGTTTCTGTGGCTAATGAACAGAACATTTGTGTGGTCCTTGTGGCAGAGCAGATGGATAATAGCGCCCAGGCGCTAGTTTTCCTTTGAGAAGAGAAGCTAAGCTGAATCTATGCCAACAGAAAAGAAGAAACTTCCCCTCTGATATTAAAAAATAAAAAAGGAGATTTACTAGGACAAACCTGGATGTGTCACTTCAGACATGCCCTCCACCCTGGAGCACTGAACAGAGCTCCCTAGCCACAACCACCACAGGCATTTAGTTATCCCCTGAAAGAATACACTTCACTAATCCACTCAGACATAGTCCAAAGATAAAAGCCACCACAGTGAAAAAACAAACAAAAAAACCAGTATCTCCACAAATGCTGAATAACAAATACACCATTTCAAGAAACATGAATAAGGAAGAACAACATGATATACCCGAAAGAACGCAACACTTCAATACTAGATTGTGATGATGAGATTGAAGAAATTCCAAAAATAGAATTCAAAATGTTGATCATAGGATTACTTAGAAGTAATAAGAAGTAATGTAATAATGAAATCCATACATATCATGAAGTAAAATTTCTCACACAAAATTGATATTTTAAAGAGAAATCAGAATGAAATCTTGGAAATGAAGAATTCAATAGAACAAAGAAAAAATATAGTGGAAAACCTTAACAACAGAATCGATGAAGTAGAAGAAATAATATCTGACTTAGAACAAAGCACAGGAAATTACATTTTCAGACCAAACACAAAAAAAGAAATTAGAAAAGTGAAAAACACTTTTGGGAATCTACAGGATACTATCAAACGAAAAAAGATACAGGTTCTAACATTTCCTGAATGCATAGAAAGAGAGAAAGGATTGGAAGACCTTTTTAGTGAAATAACAACAGAAAATTTCCCCAATTTAGAGAAAGAAATTGACATCTAAGTACAGGAAGCACATGGAACTCCTAACAGACATAGCCAGAAAATATCTTCACCATGACGCATTGCAATCAAACTCTCTGAAGAAAACATAAAGAAAAGATTCTAAAATATACATGAGAGAAATGTCAGATTACTTTCAGAGAATCTCCAATTAGAATCACAGGATATTTATCATCAAAAGCCCTACAGTCTAGGAGAGAATGGTAGAATATATTCCAAGTATTAAGAGAAAAAATGTCAACCAAGAATACTATACCTTGCAAAGCTCTCAATTATGAATGAAGGTGATAGAAAGACCATGACAAACAGAAACTAAGACAACTTATCACCACCCATCCAGTCTTGTAGAAGATACTTAAGGATGTGCTACACACAGAAACACAAAAACATGGCCATCATTATGGAAGATGGTAATGGAAGTAAATCTTCCAGTAAAAGTATAAAGGAAATCCAAAGTGAAAAAAAGGAAAATTAAAGGGAAAATGGCAGGGATATGTTGTTATTTATCAATAGTCACTTTGAATGTAAATGACCTCAACTCTCAAGATAAAGGCACAGACTGGCTGAATGGATTAAAAATAAAACCCATCTATTTGCTGCCTACAGGAAACACATTTCACTATCAGAGATGTACACAGAATGAAAATGAAAGGATGGAAAGAAGATATTCCAAAAGATATTCCATGCTCACAGAAACCAAAAAAGAGCTGGTATAGCCATCCTAATATCAGACAAAATAGACTTTAATACAAAAAACTGTTGAAAGAGATTAAAAAGCACACTATGTAATGACTAAGGGATCAATTCAACAGGAAGATGTAACTATTTTAAACATATATGCACATAATTACAGGGCACCTGGCTATTTAAAAGAAATGTTAAGGGATATAAAGGGAGACATAGGCACAAATAAAAATAGTAATGGGGGATTTCAATTTCACTTTCAACAATGGACATATCAACTGGACAGAAAATCATTAAGGAAACAGCAGATTTATTTGACACTATAGACCAAATGGACCTAACAGATATCTATAGAACTTTCCATGCTACAATTGCACAAAACACATTATTCTCACTAGTGCATATAACCTCTGGGATTGACCACATGCTAGGCCATAAAGAAAGATACAGATAATTCAAAAATATTGAAATCATACCATGCATCTTCTTGGACCACAATGCAATGAAGTTGAAAATCAGCAACTCAGGGATCTCTAGAATATATGCAAACACTTGGAGACTAAACAATAATCTCCTGAATAAACAATTTGTCATAGAAGAAATCAAAAGAAATAAAAAAAAGTTCTGGAAACAAATGAAGATGCCAATAAAACCTACAGGATACAACAAAAACAGTATGAAGAGGAAAGTTTATAGCAATTGATACACCAAATAAATGAGCTATCAAAGCATCACAAGGACCTAAAAAACAGCATACCAAACCCGAAACTAGTAGGAAAAAAGAAATAATTAAAATTAGAGAAAAAAATCACTAAAATTGAAACCAAAACAAAAATATGAAAGATCAGCAAAGGAAAGAGCTGGTTTTATGAAAAAATAAACAAAATTGACACACCATTGGCCCAACTAAACAAAAAAAGAAGACCCAAATCAATAAAATTAGATATGAACAAGGAATGCAACAATAGACAACATAGACATAAAAAGAATCATCAGAAATCACTACTAAGAGCTGTATGCCAACAAATTGGGAAACCTGAAGAAATGGATCGATTACTGGACACATAAAACCTACCTAAATTGAGCCATGAAGACATAGAAAACCTGAACAGACCCATTACCAAGACAGAAATTGAATCAGCAATGAAGATCCTCCCAATAAAGAAAAGCCCAGTACCAGAGGGCTTCATTGTTGAATTCTACCAGACCCTTAATGAAGAACTAACTCCACTTCTTCTCAAGTTAGTCAAAACCATTGAAAAGGGAGGAATCCTCCTAAATTCTTTCTATGAAGCCAGCATCACCTTAATTCCTAAACTCAGAAAAGATGCAACAGAGAAAGAGAACTATAGATGAATTCCCCTGATGAACATAGATGGGATATGTACTCTATAGAATACTATACAGCAGTAAAAATCAATGAAATCCGATCATTTGCAACAAAATGGAGGAATCTGGAAAACATCATGCTGAGTGAAATAAGCCAGTCCCAAAGGGACAAATATCATATATTCTCCCTGATTGGTGACAACTAACTGAGCACCAAAAAGGAAACCTGTTAAAGTGAAATGGACACTATGAGAAATGGTGACTTGATCAGCCCTTGTCCTGACTGTTGATGAACAACTTAGTACTTTATATCTTTTAATATTTTCTTTGTTCTACTTAATACTATTGGTTGAATGCTGTAATTAATACACAGTTTATTGTTAAGTGTTGAAACTTAACTGAAAAGTGACCCATGTTAAATATAAGAGTGGGAATAAGAGAGGGAAGAGATGAACAATTTGGGACATGCTCAATCGGACTTGCCCCAAATGGTAGAGTTAGAAACATACCAGGGGATTCCAATTCAATCCCATCAAGGTGGCATGTACCAATGCCATCTCACTAGTCCCAGTGATCAATTTCTGTTCACAATTGATCATAATGATAGGACTAAGAGTCAAAGGGATCACATAAACAAGAATAGTGTCTGAAAATACTAACCGATAGAATAAAAAAGGGAGAGAACGATCCAACATGGGAAGCGAGATACACAGCAGACCCATAGAATGGCAGATGTCCTAAACAGTACTCTGGCCTCAGAATCAGCCCTTAAGGCATTCAGATCTGGCTGAAAAGCCCATGAGAGTATTTTAGGCAGGGAAAGCCAAGACACTCTGGCAAAAAAAAAAAAAAAAAAAATGACCTAAATGAAAGATCTCCGTGAGTGAGATCCCAGTGAAAAGAACAGGTCATCAGAGAAGGAGGTACCTTTCTCTGAAGGGAGGAGAGAACTTCCACTTTGACTATGACCCTGTCGGAATAAGATTGAAGTCAGCGAACTCAAAAGGCTTCCATAGCCTTGGCAACTCATGACAAGAGCCTAGGGTGACTACTGACGCCATAAACAAGAGTGTCAATTTGTGAAGTCAACAACAGGAGTCACTGTGCACTTACTCCTCATGTAGGATCTCTGTCCTTAATGTGCTGTACATTGAGATTTAATGCTATAACTAGTACTCAAACAGTATTTTTCACTTTGTGTTACTATGTGGGTGCAAACCTTTGAAATCTTTACTTAATGTATGCTAAACTGATCTTCTGTATATAAAGAGAATTGAAAATGAATCTTGATGTGAATGGATGGGGGGAGGGAGAGGGAAAGGGGAGGGTTGCGGGTGGGAGGGAAGTTATGGAGGGGGAAGTCATTGTAATCCATAAGCTGTACTTTGGAAATTTATATTCATTAAATAAAAGGTAAAAAAATAGATGCCAAAATTCTTAACAAAATTCTGAACCAATTGAATTCAAAAAGCAATCATAAATCTCATTCACCAGGACCAAATGGGATTTATCCATGGTATGCAAAGATGATTTAACATTTGCAAATCAATCAATGTGATATATTACATCAACAAACTGAAGAACAAAAAGCATATGATTATCTCAATAGATGCTGAGAAAACATCTGATAATGCAACACCCATTCATGATGAAAAGTCTATGCAAATTGGGTGTACAAGAACCATTCCTCAACACCATCAAGGCAATTTATGACAAACCCATGGCCAGCATCCTATAGAATGGGGAAAAGTTGGAAGCATTCCCACTGAGATACGGAACCATACAAGGATGACTACTCTCACCATTACTATTCCATATAGTGGAAGTTTTAGCCAGAGCTATTAGACAACAAAAATAAATCAAAGGGATTCAAATTGGGAATGAGGAAGTTAAACTATTCCTATTTGCAGATGACACTATATATATATATATACATATATATATGTATGTGTGTATATATATATATATATAAAAATCCAAAAACCTCCACCAAGAAACTATCAGAACTCATAGAAGAGTTTGGTAAAGTAGCAGGATATAAAGTCAATACACAAAAATCAACAGCCTTTGTATACATAGACAATGCCACAGTTGAGAAAGAACTTCTAAGATTAATCCCATTCACAATAGCAACAAAAAAAAAATCAAATACCTTTGGGATAAATTTATCTAAGGATTTCAAAGATCTCTATGATGAGAATTACAAAATATTATATAATGAGATAGAAGATAACAAAAAAATGGAAAAATCTTCCTCATTCATGAATTGGAAGAATCAATTATCATCAAAATGTCTATTTGCATAAAGCTATCTACAGATTCAATGTGATAGCAATCAAAATACCAAAGACATTCTTCTCAGATCTAGAAAAAATATGCTAAAATTATGGAAACACAGGAGACCTCAAATAGCTAAAGCAATCTTATATAACAAAAACAAATCCAGAGACATCACAATACCAGATTTCAAGAAATACTACAGGGCAGTTGTAATCAAAACAGCCTGGTTCTGGTACAAAACAGACAGATGGACAAATGGAACAGAATAGAAACACCAGAAATCATTCCCAGCATATACAACCAATTTATATTTGACCAAGGAGCTACAACCAATCCCTGGAGTAAGAAGAGTCTCTTCAACAAACGGTGCTTTGAAAACTGGATTTCTACATGCAGAAGTAGAAAGTAGGATCTCTACTTACACCTTATATAAAAGTCCATTTAAAATGTATTAAAGACCTAAATCTATGACCTGACCATCGAATTATTAGAGAACATTGGGGAAACCCTGTAAGACATTGGCACAGGCAAAGAGTTCTTGGAAAAAACCTCTGAGGTACATGCAATAAAAGCCAAAATTAATAATTAGGATTATATCAAATTGAGAAGCTTCTGTACTGCAAAAGAAACACTCGGGAAATTGAAGAGGCAACTGGCAGAATGGGAGAAATTATTTTCAAACAATGCTACTAATAAAGGTTAATAACCAGAATATATAAAAAGATCAAGAGACTCCACAGCAACAAAACACACAACCCAGTGATGAAATTGGCAAAGGACTTAAACAGACATTTTTCAAAAGAGAAAATCCAAATGGCCACCAGATACGTGAAAAAATGCTCAGGATGAAAACTACAATGAGGTTCTACCTTACCCAAGTTAGAATGGCTTTCATGCACAATTCAACAATTGACAAATTCCGGTGAAGCTGTGGGGAAAATGTACCCTAATCCACTGTTGGTTGGAATGTAAACTGATTAACCACTATGGAATTCTGTTTGGACATACCTCAGAAATCTGAATATAGATTTACCATATGATCCAGCCATCCCATTCCTTGAAATTTACCAAAAGGAAATGAAATCAGCAAATAAAAGAGTTATCTGTACCCCAATGTTTATTGCAGCTCAATTCACAACAGTTAAGATGTGGAATCAACCTAAATGCCTGTGAACTGAAGCCTGGATAAAGAAATTATGCATATGCACTCTATGAAATACTACACAGAGGTAAAAAATATTAAATCTGGTCATTTCCAACAAATTGGATAAATCTGGAAAATATTATTCTTAGTGAAACAAGTCAGTCCCAAAAGAACAATTACCATATGTTCTCCCTTATCTGTGATAACTAATAGAGCACCTAAAAGGAAATCTGTAGAAGTGAAATTGACACTTGGAGAAGCAATGACTAGAACAGCCTTTGTCCTGACTGTCCAGGAACAGTTTTTGTTGTTGTTGTTGTTAATGGAGAATGGGACTGGGAGTGGGAGAGATAGGAGGAGGTGGTGTGGGAGTGGGAGTAGGAGGGTGAGTATGGTTGGAAGAATCACTATATTCCTAAAGTTGTACTTACAAAATTTATACTTTTTAAATAAATATTTTCCTTCGGGAAAAAAGGTAAAAAAAAGTATGGATGTCATGATAATAATTCTGAATTTAGGAGTCAAAAGTAAAAGAATCAGGGTTGGCATTGTGATATAGCAGGTAAAGCCACCATCAGTAAAGCCATCATCTTATAAAGATGTCTGTTTGTGTCTTGGCTCTTCCACTTCCTATCTTGCTTTCTGCTAATGGCCTGAGAAAAGCAGCGGAAGATGGCTCAAGTGTTTGGGTCCCTGCCACCCATATGGGAGACCAGGAAGAAGTTCTTGGTTCCTGACTTCATGTGGCTCAGCCTTGGCCATTGCATCCATTAGGGGAATGAAACAATGAATGGAAGATCAATCTTTCTCTTTCTCTTCTCTCGTTTTCTCCCTGTTTCTGTCTCCTCCACTCTACAAGTCTGAATTTCAAATAAACAAGTACACCTTAAAAAAAAACAAGAATAAAATAATTATAGGTATCACATAATTTATAAAATCCTCTCATGATATTACTGTATTAATGTGATAATAGTAAAGATTTAAGGAGGGCAAATAAAAATAAACTAATTTAGAGAAGACTCTAAGGAACCATCATTATGATGCTAGCAAAGGCCACCCAAAGGCATAATGACCAATAAAGTTGAGATGAAAGCTCATGAATATCGTTGGATGTTTTCACCAAATTTATAGAAAACGTATTCTCTTGATAACATAGGTATCATAGAATTAAAAATCATATTTGCAAATAGAATAGAATGTTGGGTCCAAAATAGGTCCATATATATTATATTCATAGTGAAAACTCTAGATAATATTCATTTCCTCAGTATCATTAGAAGAGAACATTAATTTTTCCATAAAAGTAAAAATTTTAAAACATTATAGAAAAATAATTTTACCATTGTATATTCTATGGCATTTTTTGTAGCTAAGCTAAACTTTAAATTACTTAAAGATGATTTTTTTCGGTCACCATAATGTGATTTCTTAAACTTTTATAAGACATAAAATCTTTAAAAATACAACGTGTGAAAAAAATCAAGATTACAAGGTAATATAAATAAGTGGATCTTATTTGAAATGCAAAACATAAAGAAGTAGAATGGATGTGTCATCTTCTTTTTTTCTCTAAAATATCCAAGATACTATAGTAATGGGTCCAATAGTAAATCTAACAGGAATGGTTTTATAGATTGTGAAATTGAGGTCCAACAGTGTCAAGACAGAAGGTCATAGAACAAATCAATGGATCAGAAAGGACAGGAACTTGGAAATTTCTCTTACTTTCACTATTACTCAATGAAAATGTGTTGAAAAATGAGGTTAAATGCTGGCAATTGTCTGGTGAGATAAAAGTGTGCAGATGGCTAATATGTATAAAATTTTGGAAATGTAGTTCTATGTCTTTTGAAATTTGACAGTTTCTATTGATTATATAATTAATTTGATTAACATTTAATTTCTGTTTGATAAGTCTCTACTTTCTTCAATTGTTTATAATAGCTGTAGGCTCATAGATACTGTTAAGACAAAATTATAAATACAGGAAATAAACAATAGACAGAGACAAGTAACATGAAGCATGAAAGCAGGCCAATCGGCAAAACTGACTACCGTAATTGTTGCAGTTTTGATGGAATTATTGGTATTTTATATTTTAAAGGTAATGCATTGTTTTAAGCCACATAATCATATACCTATTTATTTTAAAGTACAATATAGAAACAATCCTTCAGTTACTGAAAGGAGAGTTTAGTTTTTGATATAAGAGACTAAAGTTTGATACATCAAAAGCAGTAGAAGAAATTGCAGTCCAGGAGCTTCTTGGAGCCCTTATGCCCTGAAGTTTCTAGACACACTCAGAGAAAGGCAAGCTTCCTAACCGCCTTGTCTTTGGGGAAGTCCACCATACCAACAATGGGCAAACATCCTAACAGAGCATCCAACAACACTTCAACAGCAGTGGAAAACAGAGGAGTTAAGGATGGCATAGCTCAGTGTTTAACTTTCCAACTTGGAGACTGAATTGATGATGAGCAAAGTTAACAGTAACATATACTAAATAAATTCAACACAAGATAGTACTTTAGAATTATACTTACAATCTGAAAAAACAGAATGCCTTGTATTAAAATGTGGAACCCAAAGTACAGACAGTAGAGAAAGACATGTATTCCATTTATTTCCAACTGCTGATTATACATTAAGTAAAGGATGTTCTGTATATGTGTACAGATTTTAAAGAGATAAATAATATTATTAGTAATGAGTGTTGAGGCATAGAAAATGAAGACTAAAACTCTGCTCACTCAGCACATTTAACGACCTTGTATTGTACACAGGCTGAACAGGCAGAAAAAGTAAGCAAGCTGTTGGACCTTCCCTGAGTGAAATATTGGATGAAATATTAGATAAGGTCAAACGGGACAAAAATAATTGGTATGTGTAAATCTCAGCCTGTGAATTGTAGAACTTCTGAGTCATGTTTCTCATGAAACTCTTGTTTCTCTGACTGGCAATGGAACTCTGTGAACCTGGGTTTCTTAGCAGGATTGTATTATTTAGCCTGTGCTACCCACCCATATGCCTGCAAGGATAGGTGCTACGAGGCATTGGGATTCATGATTTTGAGTATGCTTGTCTGCTGAATCAAGAGTGTAGTACTCTGCTGTCCATTGTTTCCTATGATCTTAGAAAGTGAAGGTATACAGAGAGATTTCTGTACTTGTTAAAACTGATTCCAATGAGAGGATGCAATAAGACAATGTTAAACATTCTAGGAATCAAAACAAAACAAACCAGTCTGCTCCCTATAACCTCTCTTTTGGGAAGATACCAGAGAATGAATGTGCTAAAGGAGAAAAATCAAAGAGGTAATGACAATGAAGGAAGAAGTGATTTCCCAACAGTCAGTACTGGAAGGAATTCCCAGTGTTGTTAATTCTACTGTGCAAATTAGAGAAGAGAGATATACATTTGTGGAAGGGGAAAAGGAACCTGATATACATGGGGAAAAGGAACCTGATGTGCTTGGGCATTTGGAAAAATTGCTGTGCTTTGAAAGGCGGGCTGGAGAATATTGACGAGTAGTCACAGAAACAACCAAGATAAGTAATTAGTAATTCCAGATAAATAGTTTACAAGAATAGAAATCTAATCTTAATATATTACATAGTAAATAATTATAATACAACTACCTCCCAATTTCAATATTGTTAAGTTGGGTAGAGTAAGATTTTGGGTTATATGGTGTAATAGAAGATTCAAAAGTGCTAAATAAGTAATAATAGGATATCGATAAAGTACTCCGAAATTTATGAAGTTGTGCCATAGCTGGTTAAGCTGCCACTTGCAACTACTGCATCCCATATTGGAGCGACTATTCAAGTCCTTATTGTTCCACTTCGGATGCAGCTTCCTGCTAATGTATGCTGGGACACAGGGGATAATGGCTCAAGCGCACGGTACCCTGTCACCCATGTGAGCAACTTGGATGAAGTTCTTGGCTCCTGGCTTTGGCCTTCCATAGTTGGCTGTTTCAAGAATTTGGAGGGTGAACCAGGGGATGGAAAATTGCTCTCATTCTGTGTGTGTATGTATTTGTCACTCTGGTTTTAAGTAAATGAAAATAGACGTTTAAGAGATTATTTTAAAAGTACATTATTTACATATATAGAATTAATTGCAGAAGAAAAAACTTAATGTTGCTGACTGAAGAAAGTGAGACTAAGGTATCAAGAATTGTCAGAAAGGACAATATTATTTTTTACATAGGTCTTTTAACCTGAGTCAGTATTTAAAAATATTGGTTTAAAAAATAAAACAACAATTTTTAAATATGGTAATAATCTATATATTTTAAGGATGCACTTATTTCATATTGCTCTGTAATGGACCCCATTCAATTCTCATAGCAACATTTTTTTATTACATAACGTTTGGTAAGGTCTATCTTCCTGCCTTAGAGTAATATTTTCATAAATGATGCAAGGAATAGAATCTGAATTTTTCTTGCCTAGTGCTATATTTATACACATTGTTGTTAATTAATATTTGATTGTGAGTTTAATAATTTCTCCAAACAAGGATTTATCTTACGGGAAATGTCTACATAAAATGTTTTATCTCCATTGTGAAAGTATTGTATACTGTGATATGTCAAAACAGATGAACAAATTTATGCACTTAGTAATTCTTATTTAAATTGTCAAAAACACTGGGACTCTTGAATGGATCTAATCAAGTTCAATGAATTTATAAGTAGAGTTTATATCCATTTCCAACTGCTGACATCTTAATATTGTTTTTTTAATACTGATGTGCAGGGGAAATGTGTTTTGTGGCAAGTTAGAAAACAAAAGAAAATGAGCTGTCCCCATGGAGATATGCACTGTGTACAAGGATAGATCTCTCTTGTCCTGTGGTGTTAACATCAAGGATGCTCTGGGCACCTGTGAGATGTGATCTCAACAATGCTCAGCAGCTCCTACGCCTCAGCGCCTAGCACTCAGAAGTGCTGTGGGAACAAGTAGCTTAAACAAAGGAAATCCTGGCTCTCTTCAGCTGTATCGCTTCACTTTTGTTCCAGCTTGATTAAGGTGATAAATGATGTGCTTCCATGTTGATGGACAGTGCATAACTTCAGCATACAAGTGGAAGAGATGGTATGATTTTTTTTTCTTGTGGAAGGGCAGGACAGAGATTAACAGCATAAAGAGAAGATTTAGTTAATCTCTTTTCCTTGTGTTGAAGTTGTGAGGCTATTTCTTCTTTTTTAGTGTGAAAATTAGTTTCAGCTTGTGCCGCGGCTCACTAGGCTAATCCTCCACCTTGCGGCGCCAGCACACCGGGTTCTAGTCCCGGTCGGGGCGCCGGATTCTGTCCCGGTTGCCCCTCTTCCAGGCCAGCTCTCTGCTATGGCCAGGGAGTGCAGTGGAGGATGGCCCAAGTGCTTGGCCCTGCACCGCATGGGAGACCCTGGCCGCGGCGGCCATTGGAGGGTGAACCAACGGCAAAGGAAGACCTTTCTCTCTGTCTCTCTCTCTCACTGTCCACTCTGCCTGTAAAAAAAAAGAAAATTAGTTTCAATAATTATAGAAAAGGCATGTTGTAAAGACAGTATTTACACAGGTGATTTCAACATAAATATGAAAGATAAAAAGGGTGTGTATATAGCTAGCTAGGCAGATATAAAATATGGAGAAATTATCTATGCATATTTATATCTCATTCCACATATCTTGTGGTTGTGAAGTTAATTAATAAACTTTCATCACTAAGGGCATTTGGGATGTCTTTTATATTGATTCTGTCTACAGCCTCTTTTTCTTTGTTCTAGAAGTTTGCTAATTGTCTCCTAATAATCCAGTTACAAATCAGTTCTTTTTTTTTCTCATTTTGGTTAAAAAGTCCAGCTCTCTGCTGTGGCCCGGGAGTGCAGTGGAGGATGGCCCAAGTGCTTGGGCCCTGCACCCCATGGGAGACCAGGAGGAATCACCTGGCTCCTGGCTTTGGATCGGTGCAGCGCGCTGGCCATAGCATCCATTTGGGAGGTGAACCAATGGAAGGAAGACCTTCCTTTCTGTCGCTCTCTCACTGTCTAATTCTGCCTGTCAAAAAAAAAGTTTCATAATTTTAAAGAACTATACATTTTAGAAATTAGTAAAAGTTGAGATAATTAACATAAAAAACTTTATAGACTTCCATATGAATTCATTTAGTTTTCTAGTTTTCATTGTTATTGGGATTTTGGAGCTGATGAAGACATGGCTCCTACTCTGTGTGCAAATATTTCTGCTACTAACTTCTTTTTGATTTATCTGGGATACCCAGGGAGTAATGTTTCTGTAATCATATATTCCATTTTTATTTTGCTTTTGTGGATGATTCCCTGTAACAGCGTCTGTGAATAATAATGGAGTTTACTTGGCTAGCCATTTCATCACGTTTTTATTTAAGAGGAAAATCCAGGGGCAAATTGTGTGGCATAGCAGGTAAAGGCACTGCCTGTAGAGCTGGTACCTCATATAGGCACTGGTTTAAGTCACAGCTGCTCCACTTCTTATCCAGATCCCTGTTAAGGCACCTGGGAAAGCAGTGGAGGATGGGCAGATATTTGGGCACTTGTAACCACATAGGGAGACCTGAGAGAAGCTCCTGGCTTCTGGATTCCGATCAGCCCAGCTCTGGCCGCTGTGGCCATTTGGGTAATAAACCAGTAGATGGAAGATTCTCTCTCTCTCTCTTTCTGTAATTCTGTCTTTCAAATAAAATAATAAATAAATAGGAAAACTCAGTGGCATAAGGCCCATATTTACTTTGAAAGTCATATCAATTATTTAAACCTTTTTTCCTAATCAGTTTCTTAATATATTTTCTCTGTGAGATTTAATAATGACTCTGTCAACTTTTTTTTTTTTTTTTTTTTGGACAGGCAGAGTTAGACAGTAAGAGAGAGAGACAGAGAGAAAGGTCTTCCTTTTCTGTTGGTTCACCCCCCAAAGCCAGGTGCTTCCCCTGGTCTCCCATGTGGGTGCAGGGCCCAAACACTTGGGTCATCCTCCACTGCCTTCCCGGGCCACAGCAAAGAGCCGGGACAGAACCAGCGCCCCAACCAGGACTAGAACTGGGGGTGCTGGCGCCGCAGGCGGAGGATTAGCCTAGTGAGCCATGGTGCCAGCCTCTGTCAACTCTTTTGAAAGTCATTTTTTCAAAAAAAGCATTTATGCACTGAGAATATGGTGGATGATATTCTCTGGGTCAGCTATCTAACAGGAATTTACACAGTTAAATGAGGTAACAGACAATAAATAAATAAATAAAGCAATCAATAAGGAGATTGTGATGGTGAATTAATTATTTTTATCACGATTTTGAGGAGGTACAAAATCTTAACGCACCCTCTAAATCATTAAAGAACATTTGTTTCCAATAGCACAGAAGCCAGCAGATAATCTTCTCGTTGTTTATTGATCGTGGTCTATTAGTTTCTTAGGGCTAAGAAGGTAATTTCCTGCAGACTTAGTGGACTGAAACAATAGAAATCTGTTCTTTCATGGTTCTGGTGGCCGGAATTCAGCAAACTGTCACCAGGGCCTTGTGACTGCAAAGAAAGAGGTTGAAGTCATGCAGCTGCAAGGCAAAGAATTCCAAGGATTGAAGAAACCTCAGTAGCTGGAAGATGAAGGAGGGGTTATTCCTCAGAAACAGTCGGAGGGAGCATGGCATTTTTGGTCTTCTCGGTTTATCTTTATAAACTCTAAGGGTTAAAATAGCTGACTTATCTAAATTTGTAGTTTTGTTTATTTTTCTTTTTAAATAATAGTTGTTGGACTTAGAAAAACTCTCTTCAATAAAATTAGATTTATTTTTAAAAATTACTATGAACTTTACTTTATTACCTGAGCCCCAATGTTTTCCAGAAGTCTGTTCAGAAACACACATTTTCATTGCCACCAGGGATAACATAAGTGTACTTCTCTGTGGGTGAGGGTGGGCTATAAAACACATGGCAGCATTTACAACATGAAATGCATTTCATTTAGTGCTGTTTTCTTTTGCAAATTTTTGTATGCAAAAAATAAAGAGACCAGGATTTAGGAAAATCTATTTATCAAAATATGTAGGGGAGGGCATTTAATCTAATGGTTAAGATGCACTTAAGGGGCTGGTGCCGTGGCATAGTAGGCTAAGCCTCTGCCTGTGGCACTGGCATCCCATAAGGGCACTGGTTCCTGTCTCGGCTGCTCTTCTTCTGCTCCAGATCCCAGCTTGTGGCCTGGGAAAGCAGTGGAAGATGGCATTTGGACTTCTGTACCCACGTGGAGGCCTGGAGGCATCTTCTGGCTCCTGACTTCAGATTGGCCCAGTTCCAGCTGTTTTGACTATTTGGGGAGTGAACCAGCACATGGTTCTCAGTCTCCCTTTCTCTGTCTGTAACTCTACCTCTCAAACAAATAACATGCAGTTAAGATATTCCAATCGTGGAGAACAAGTGGTATTTGTCCCTTTGGGATTGGCTTATTTCACTCAACATAATGTTTTCCAAATTCCTAACAGGGATCACTTTTCAGTTAAAATTTAAACACCTAAGAATAATTGTGTGTTAATTACAGAGTTCAACCAATGGTACTAGAACAAAAAAAAAATACTGAAATGGATAAAGTATTACATTGTACACCAACCGTCAGGACAAGAGCTGATCAAGTCACTGTTTCTCACAGTGTCCATTTTACTTGAACAAGTTTCCCCTTTGGTGCTCAGTTGGTTGTCGCCAATCAGGGAGAACATATGATATTTGTCCCTTTGGGACTGGCTTAATTCACTCAGCATGATGTTTTCCAAATTCCTCCATCTTGTTGCAAATGACTGGGTTTCGTATACCACTTGTTCTCCTTGATAGGTGACAACCAACTGAGCACCAAAAAGGAAACCTGTTAAAGTGAAATGAACACTATGAGAAACGGTGACTTGATCAGCCCTCACCCTGACTGTTGATGAGCAGCTTAATATGTTATCCCTCTTAGTATTTTTTTTTTGTTTGTTCAACTTAATACTTTTGGTTGAATACTGTAATCAATACACAATTCTTCTTAAGTGCTGAAACTTAACTGAAAAGTGATTGCTGTTAAATGTAGGAGTGGGAATAAGAGAGGGAAGAGATGTGCAATTCGGGACATGCTCAAGCTGACTTGCCTCAAACGGTAGAGTTAGAAACATACCAGGGGATTCCAATTCAATCCCATCAAGGTGGCATGTACCAATGCCATCTCACTAGTCCCAGTGATCAATTTCTGTTCACAATTGATCGTAATGATAGGACTAAGAACCAAAGGAATCACATAAACAAGAATAGTGTCTGCAAATACTAGCTGATAGAATAAAAAAGGGAGAGAACGATCCAACATGGGAAGTGAGATACACAGCAGACCCATAGAATGGCAGATGTCCTAAACAGTACTCTGGCCTCAGAATCAGCCCTTAAGGCATGCGGATCCGGCTGAAATGCCCATGAGAGTATTTCAGGCATGGAAAGCCAAGACACTCTGGAGGAAAAAAAAACCTAAATGAAAGATCTCTGTGAGTGAGATCCCAGTGGAAAGAATGGGTCATCAAAGAAGGAGGTACCTTTCTCTGAAGGGAGGAGAGAACTTCCACTTTGACCATGGCCTTGTCTAAATATGATCAGAGTCAGTAAACTCAGGGGGCTTCCATAGCCTTGGCAGCTCATGACAAGAGCCTAGGGTGATTACTGATGCCATAAACAAGAGTGTCAATTTATTAAGTCAACAGCAGGAGTCACTGTGCACTTACTCCTCATGTAGGATCTTTGTCCGTAGTGTGCTGTACATTGAGATTTAATGCTATAACTAGTACTCAAACAGTATTTTTCACTTTATGTTTCTGTGTGGGAGCAAACTGTTGAAATCTTTACTTAATGTATGCTAAACTGATCTTCTGTATATAAAGAGAATCGAAAATGAATCTTGATGTGAATGGAAGGGGAGAGGGAGTGGGAAAGGGGAGGGTTGCGGGTGGGAGGGACGAAATGGGGGGGAAGCCATTGTAATCCATATTCTGTGCTTTGGAAATTTATATTCATTAAATAAAAGTTAAAAAAAGAAAAAAAAAGATATTCCAATCATGTATTGAAATACCTGGCTTCTGGGTTTAGCGGCACTGTCAATTACAGCTTTCTACTAATGTGGACCCTAGGAGGCAGCAGGGGATGGCCCGAGTAGTTAGATCCCTGGCACCCAGATGACAGACCTTGATTGAATACCTGCCTCATGGTCCCGCTCTATCTGCTGCAACATTTGTGGAGAATGCTGGTTGATTGGACTTCTCTGTCTTCAGTCTGTCTCTCTTGCTTTCTCTCCCAAAAAACTGTTTTAAAGGTGGGGTTTTGTACAGTGGTTAGGTTACCATAAGTGATACCTGGGTCCTGTATCAGAGTGCCTGGTTTGAATATTGGCTTTCCTGCTTCTGATCCTCAGCTTCTTGATAATACATGCTGGGAGGCAGCAATGATGGCTCAAGGACTCGGGTCTCTATCACTCATGTTGGAGACCTAGATCGATTCCGACACTGGCTTTGGCCTGGTCTGGCCCTGGCTCTTGCTGGCATTAGGCAAATGCTTGCTCCAGTATATTATAATAAAGAGAACTTTCTGATAGTTTCTTAATTTTGTTTGCTTATGGATGTTTGCAAAACAGAACAGGGTTTAATAACATGCATTTCATATTTTAAAAACTGTCATGTATTATTATTCACTGTTGAATTCTTTATTTAGTGGAGGATTAACCTCTGACTATAAAGTAAATTGAAAATAGGTTATTTTAAAAATTAAAGGATAAAAAATAAGAAAGAAAGGATGGAGGAATAAGGATTGAAGGGGGAGGCAGAGAGGGTAGAAAGTATCATTATGGGCTTAAAATTTTATATGTGGCCGGCGCCGTGGCTCAATAGGCTAATCCTCCACCTTGCGGCGCCGGCACACCGGGTTCTAGTCCCGGTTGGGGCGCCGGATTCTGTCCCGGTTGCCCCTCTTCCAGGCCAGCTCTCTGCTATGGCCAGGGAGTGCAGTGGAGGATGGCCCAGGTGCTTGGGCCCTGCACCCCATGGGAGACCAGGAAAAGCACCTGGCTCCTGGCTCCTGCCAGGATCAGCGCGGTGCGCCGGCTGCAGCGGCGGCCATTGGAGGGTGAACCAGCGGCAAAGGAAGACCTTTCTCTCTGTCTCTCTCTCTCACTGTCCACTCTGCCTGTCAAAAAAAAAAAAAAAAAAAAAATTTTATATGTGAAGTACATGAAATCTGTATTATTTATATAATAAATAAAAGTTTTGGGGGGTGGGGCAAGATGGCGGAATAGGAAGGGAGCACACTGATAGTCTGGGGAGAGATAGTTTAATAAAAGTGGAGATACTGCAGGTTCAAGGAAGAGTAGGGGAGGAAACAGCAGAAGAAACTCTTCCGGAACGCGTGACTCACAGCGGACCTGCGTGGACAGTGTGGGAGCCCACAGTTTGGGACATCAGCGGCAGACTCAACACACCAGCGCTGGAACGCGAGGTGAGCCGAACCTCAATAGCCCGAGACACCGGCAGGCAAGCGGAGAGAGGAGACTAGAGGGAACGACCCCCCGGGGGGGGGGGAAGTTCACAAGGCTAACTGGAAGAGAGAGAGAGAGAGAGAAAAAAAAAAAAGGGTGACTAGTACGGACACGGGTTTCTCTCTCTCCGCTCACCTCTCAAGGGCGAGCAAGACAAAGAGCAGGCGCCATCTTGGACATACGTCATAAGCAGAGCGACCTCAGGTCTGCACCGGCCCTGAGCCTAGCAGAAAAACCTGACTCTGGGCGGGGCGAATTAACAGGAGATTAGGAGCTAGTAAATTTGTGGTGCTACTGAACTGAGACTGTGAAAAAAGAGACAGTGGGGGAGAGAACTCACGGAATTCACGTGAGCACTCTCCAGAGACGCTACAATTCCGTAACTTTGGCAACCCAGTGGGAGGCTGAAGGAGAATTTGAGCCCACTCTGAGGGCCGAACAGATTCCCTGTGGGGATCTTGGGAAAGAGCTTCCGATCTCTGGCTCCTGTGGGTATATCATTTGCCTGCTAACTACCTCCAACTTCATTCAGCTGTGCGGAATTACTTCCCTTTTGAATCAAAAAAAAAAAAAAAAAAAGAGAGAGAGATTTACCACGCCTAACCTGGGAGTGTCACCTTTGGCACACCAAACAGAGCTCTCAGGCCACACCCATCTCAAGCCCTAAGGCTCCATCAAAAACAGATAGTCCACTTAATCTAGAGTCATAGTATAACAAGAAAAAGCACCACAGTGAAGAAACCAAATATCTCCAATATGCCAAATAACAAACGCAAAAACCGAGGTAATAAAAACAAGGAAGTCACCATGACGCCCTCAAATGAAAAAGACACCCCAATTCAAGATTATGAAGATGATGACATAGAAGAAATGCAAGAAGCAGATCTCAAAAAATTGATAAGAACATTAAGAAGTTCTCAAAAACAAATTCTGGAACTACACAAATCCTTAATGGACAAGATAGAAAATCTCTCTCGTGAAAATGAAATATTAAGGAGGAATCAAAATGAAACGAAACAACTAGTACAACAGGAAACTGTGATAGTGACTGAAGTGAAGAATTCAATAGATCAAATGAAAAACACAATAGAGAGCCTTACAAACAGAATGGGTGAAGCAGAAGAGAGAATATCGGACTTAGAAGACAGAGAACAGGAAAGGATACAGTCAGACCAAAGAAAAGAAGAGGAAATTAGAAATCTGAAACATATTGTCGGGAATCTTCAGGATACTATTAAAAAACCCAACATTCGGGTTCTAGGAGTTCCTGAAGGCATGGAGAGGGAGAAAGGATTAGAAGGCCTTTTTAGTGAGATATTAGCAGAAAATTTCCCAGGTTTGGAGAAGGACAGAGAAATCCTAGTACAGGAAGCCTACAGAACCCCTAATAAACACGACCAAAAGAGATCCTCACCACGACACGTTGTAATTAAACTCTCCACAGTGAAACATAAAGAAAAGATCCTAAAATGTGCAAGAGAGAAACGTCAGATTACTCTCAGAGGATCTCCAATCAGACTCACAGCTGACTTCTCATCAGAAACTCTAAAAGCTAGGAGGGAATGGCGAGATATAGCCCAGGTACTAAGAGAGAACAACTGCCAGCCCAGAATATTATATCCTGCAAAGCTCTCATTTGTGAATGAAGGTGAAATAAAGACTTTTCATTGCAAACAGAAATTGAAAGAATTTGTTGCCACTCGTCCAGCCCTGCAAAAGATGCTTAAAGATGTGTTACACACAGAAACACAGAAACACGGTCATCAATATGAAAGAAGGTAAAGGAAGGAAACCAAGGAAGGAAACCTCACAGCAAAAGATCACAGGGAATTCAAAGCATATATTAGAACTTATCTTTGGCAAATGGCAGGGCAAAGTTACCACTTATCATTAGTCACTTTGAACGTGAATGGCCTGAACTGTCCAGTTAAAAGACACCAATTGGCTGATTGGGTTAAGGAACAAAACCCATCTATATGCTGCTTACAAGAAACACATCTTTCCAACAAAGATCCATACAGACTGAAAGTGAAAGGCTGGAAAAAGATATACCATGCCAACAGAAATGAAAAAAGAGCGGGCGTAGCCATCTTAATATCGGACAACATAAACTTTTCCACAAAAACTGTTAAGAGAGACAAAGAGGGACACTATATTATGATTAAGGGATCAATTCAACAGGAAGATATAACAATTATCAATGTATATGCACCTAACTACAGGGCACCAGTTTATCTAAAAGATTTATTAACGGACTTAAAGGGAGACTTAGACCCCAATACAGTAGTACTGGGGGACTTCAATACTCCACTTTCAGAAATAGACAGATCATCCGGTCAGAAGATCAACAAGGATACAGTAGATTTAAACGACACTATAGCCCAAATGGATCTAACAGATATATACAGAACTTTCAATCCTACAGCTAAAGATTTTACATTCTTCTCAGCAGTACATGGAAGCTTCTCTAGGATTGACCACATACTAGGCCATAAAGCAAGTCTCAGCAAATTCAAAAGAATTAGAATCATACCATGCAGCTTCTCAGACCGTAAAGGAATGAAGTTGGAAATTAGTAACTCAGGAATCCCTAGAGCATACGCAAACACATGGAGATTGAACAACATGCTCCTGAATGAACAATGGGTCATAGAAGAAATCAAAAGAGAAATCAAATACTTTCTGGAAGTAAATGAGGATAAAAGCACGACATACCAAAACTTATGGGACACAGCAAAAGCAGTGTTAAGAGGAAAGTTTATATCAATAGGTGCCTACATCAAGAAATTGGAAAGACACCAAATAGATGAGCTTTCAATTCACCTCAAGGATCTAGAAAACCTACAGCAAATCAGACCCAAATCTAGTAGGAGAAGAGAAATCATTAAAATCAGAGAAGAAATCAACAGGATTGAATCAAGAAAAACATTCCAAAAAATCAGCCAAACGAAGAGCTGGTTTTTTGAAAAAATAAACAAAATTGACACCCCATTGGCCCAACTAACTAAAAAAAGAAGAGAAAAGACCCAAATCAATAAAATCAGAGATGAAAAAGGAAATGTAACAACAGACACCACAGAAATAAAAAGAATCATCAGAAATTACTACAAGGACTTGTATGCCAGCAAACAGGGAAACCTATCAGAAATGGATAGATTCCTGGACACATGCAACCTACCTAAATTGAACCAGGAAGACATCGAAAACCTAAACAGACCCATAACTGAGACAGAAATTGAAACAGTAATAAAGGCCCTCCCAACAAAGAAAAGCCCAGGACCAGATGGATTCACTGCTGAATTCTACCAGACGTTTAAAGAAGAACTAACTCCAATTCTTCTCAAACTATTCAGAACAATCGAAGAAGAGGGAGTCCTCCCAAATTCTTTCTATGAAGCCAGCATCACCTTAATTCCTAAGCCAGAGAAAGATGCAGCACTGAAAGAGAATTACAGAACAATATCCCTGATGAACATAGATGCAAAAATCCTCAATAAAATTCTCGCCAATAGAATGCAACAACACATCAGAAAGATCATCCACCCAGACCAAGTGGGATTTATCCCTGGTATGCAGGGATGGTTTAATGTGCGCAAGACAATCAATGTGATACACCACATTAACAGACTGCAGAAGAAAAACCATATGATTATCTCAATAGATGCCGAGAAAGCATTTGATAAAATACAACACCCGTTCATGATGAAAACTCTAAGCAAACTGGGTTTGGAAGGAACATTCCTCAATACAATCAAAGCAATCTATGAAAAACCCACAGCCAACATCCTATTGAATGGGGAAAAGTTGGAAGCATTTCCACTGAAATCTGGAACCAGACAGGGATGCCCACTCTCACCACTGCTATTCAATATAGTTCTGGAAGTTCTAGCCAGAGCTATTAGGCAAGAAAAAGTAATTAAAGGGATACAAATTGGGAAGGAAGAACTCAAACTATCCCTCTTTGCAGATGACATGATTCTGTATTTAGGGGACCCAAAGAACTCTACTAAGAGACTATTGGAACTCATAGAAGAGTTTGGCAAAGTAGCTGGGTATAAAATCAATGCACAAAAATCAACAGCCTTTGTATACACAGACAATGCCATGGCTGAGGAAGAACTTCTAAGATCAATCCCATTCACAATAGCTACAAAAACAATCAAATACCTTGGAATAAACTTAACCAAAGACGTTAAAGATCTTTACGATGAAAATTACAAAACCTTAAAGAAAGAAATAGAAGAGGATACCAAGAAATGGAAAAATCTTCCATGCTCATGGATTGGAAGAATCAATATCATCAAAATGTCCATTCTCCCAAAAGCAATTTACAGATTCAATGCAATACCAATCAAGATACCGAAGACCTTCTTCTCAGATCTGGAAAAAATGGTGCTGAAATTTATATGGAGGCACAAGAGACCTCGAATAGCTAAAGCAATCTTGTACAACAAAAACAAAGCCGGAGGCATCACAATACCAGATTTCAGGACATACTACAGGGCAGTTGTAATTAAAACAGCATGGTACTGGTACAGAAACAGATGGATAGACCAATGGAACAGAATTGAAACACCAGAAATCAACCCAAACATCTACAGCCAGCTTATATTTGATCAAGGATCTAAAACTAATTCCTGGAGCAAGGACAGTCTATTCAATAAATGGTGCTGGGAAAATTGGATTTCCACGTGCAGAAGCATGAAGCAAGACCCCTACCTTACACCTTACACAAAAATCCACTCAACATGGATTAAAGACCTAAATCTACGACCTGACACCATCAAGTTACTAGAGAACATTGGAGAAACCCTTCAAGATATTGGCACAGGCAAAGAATTTCTGGAAAAGACCCGGGAGGCACAGGCAGTCAAAGCCAAAATCAACTATTGGGATTGCATCAAATTGAGAAGTTTCTGTGCTGCAAAAGAAACAGTCAGGAGAGTGAAGAGACAACCGACAGAATGGGAAAAAATATTTGCAAACTATGCAACAGATAAAGGGTTAATAACCAGAATCTACAAAGAGATCAAGAAACTCCACAAAAACAAAACCAACAACCCACTTAAGAGATGGGCCAAGGACCTCAATAGACATTTTTCAAAAGAGGAAATCCAAATGGCCAACAGGCACATGAAAAAATGTTCAAGGTCATTAGCAATCAGGGAAATGCAAATCAAAACCACAATGAGGTTTCACCTCACCCCGGTTAGAATGGCTCACATGCAGAAATCTACCAACAACAGATGCTGGCGAGGATGTGGGGAAAAAGGGACACTAACCCACTGTTGGTGGGAATGCAAGCTGGTCAAGCCACTATGGAAGTCAGTCTGGAGATTCCTCAGAAACCTGAAGATAACCCTACCGTTCGACCCAGCCATCCCACTCCTTGGAATTTACCCAAAGGAATTTAAATTGGCAAACAAAAAAGCGGTCTGCACCCTAATGTTTATTGCAGCTCAATTCACAATAGCTAAGACCTGGAACCAACCTAAGTGCCCATCAACGATAGACTGGATAAAGAAATTATGGGATATGTACTCTTTAGAATACTATACCGCAGTAAGAAACAACGAAATCCAGTCATTTGCAACAAAATGGAGGAATCTGGAACACATCATGCTGAGTGAAATAAGCCAGTCCCAAAGGGACAAATACCATATGTTCTCCCTGATCGGTGACGACTGACTGAACACCAAGAGGGAAACCTGTTGGAGTGAGGTGGACACTATGGGAAACGGTGGCTTCATCAGCATAGCCCTGTTAATGAACAACTTAACACATTTTCCCTCTTAGTAGTTTTTTTATCTGTTCTACTTAATATGACTGGTTTAGATCTGTAATTGATGCACAGTTATTCTTAAGTGTTGAAAATTAACTGAAATGTGATCCCTGTTGAACATGGTGGTGGGAATGGGAGAGGGAAGAGATGTATAATTTGGGACATGCTCAGGCTGACTTGCCCCAAGTGGTGGAGTTGGAAGCATACCAGGGGATTCCAATTCAATCCCATCGAGGTGGCATGTACCAATGCCATCTCACTGTTCCAGGTGATCAGTTTCAGTTCACAGTTGGTCATGGTGGAGGGACTGGGAGTCAAAGGGAGCACATAGACAAGTCTAGTACCTGCTAACGCTAACCGAGGGAGTAAATAAAGGGGAGAGTGATCCAACATGGGAAGTGAGATACTCAGCAGACTCATAGAATGGCAGATGTCCTAAATAGCACTCTGGCCTCAGAATCAGCCCTAAAGGCATTCGGAGCTGGCTGAAAAGCTCATGAGAGTATTTCAGGCATGGAAAGCCAAGACACTCTGGCAAAAGATCTCTGCGAGTGAGATCCCAGTGGAAAGAACAGGTCATCAAAGAAGGAGGTACCTTTCTCTGAAGGGAGGAGAGAACCTCCACTTTGACTATGACCTTGTCTAAACAAGATAAGAGTCGGAGAACTCAAGGGGCTTCCATAGCCTTGGAAACTCATGACTGGAGCATAGGGAGATTACTGATGCCATAGACAGGAGTGTCAATTGGTAAAGTCAACAACAGGAGTCACTGTGCACTTACTCCTCATGTAGGATCTCTATCCTTAATGTGCTGTACATTGAGATTTAATGCTATAACGAGTACTCAAACAATATATTTCACTTTGTGTTTCTATGGGGGTGCAAACTGTTGAAATCCTTACTTAATGCATACTAAACTGATCCTCTGTAAAAAAAAAAAAAAAAAAAAAAAAAAAGAAATTATCAATTCCCAACTTGACTCTCACTGGGATTAAACATGACAATAGGTCTGCTCTGATTTCATCATCATTTAAAAAAATCATCTATTATTTTTCACTTTATGTTTCTGTGTGGGAGCAAACTGTTGAAATCCATACTTAATGTATACTAAGCTGATCTTCTGTATATTAAGATAATCGAAAAAGAATCATGATGTGAATGGAAGGGGAGAGGGAGTGGGAAAGGGGAGGGTTGTGGGTGGGAGGGACGGTATGGGGGGGAAGCCATTGTAATCCATAAGTCGTACTTTGGAAAATTATATGCATTAAATAAAAGTTTAAAAAAAAAAAGAAAAAAAAAAATAAAAGTTTTAAAAATAAAAATGTTGAAAATATTAGAAAGCGCGACCAGTGCCGTGGCACAGCAGGTTAACGCCCTAGCCTGAAGTGCTGGCATCCCATATGGGCGCCGGTTCTAGTCCCGGCTGCTCCTCTTGTGATCCAGCTCTCTGCTGCGGCCTGAGGAAGCAGTAGAAGCTGGCCTAAGTCCTTGGGCCCCTGCACCCACGGGGGAGACCAGGAAGAAGCTCCTGGCTTCTGGCTTTGGATCAGTGCAGTTCTGGCGTTGCGGCCAACTGGGGAGCAAACCATCGTATGGAAGACCTCTCTCTCTCTCTCTGTCTCTCCTCTCTCTGTGTAACTCTGATTCTCAAGTTAAAAATAAATAAATCTTTAAAAAATTAGAAAGAATATATCCATATTCCTTGTCTGTGTTACTTCTTAAAGTTTCAAATATGCATAATCAAATGATTATAGATATAGGAAATTTAATTCATCTGTAGAAAATATAGGTGTTGTGGCTTAAATATTCATGGTCTTTATGATTTTTACTTAGAATGGAGATATAGATTTTGGATTTTCTATTTGTATTTTCCTTCATTTGTTTTTTTGTTTCTGTATCTGTAAACAGGTGTAATACAATCCTTTACCTACAATTATGCCCGAGGAATATTTTAGATGCCTTTCTGTGTGGTGCTATCGCTAATAAAGTCATTGCAAAGCATCAAAAACAAGTGCCTTTCTATGGTATGCTGAAACCAGTTCAGCTGTGGTAAGACTGCAATATATTTAATGCATAATATTGAATCACTAATTCAGTAGCTGTCAGATTTGTTCTGCAGAAAAGAAGTTCCATGTGATATATCTGGAAGATATACCAGCAGCAAAAGGAATTCTTTATGATAGCTCAAATAAACCACGTGGAGCATATTGCTCTGAGAGGGATAAAGAAAAGGATATCTTAAGGAAAAAGCCAATGTTGGGAAGACATATTTGTCATTTGCTACTTATGGTTTTGGTTTGTATTAAAGAAATGAGTAAGGCATAATTATTGATTAGGAAACTATAGTCTCGTGTGATTTTCTGAATATAAATTATTGATTTTTTTGCAAGTATTAGAAATTCATTCTAGTGAGGAGCATTTAAGTGTGAAATAATCAAGTTCAGAAGAGGTGCATACACATAAAAATTCACATAATCTGATTTTTATTATACATTTTGGTTTTGGGAAACCATATGTTATTTTATTAGTTACTTTTTCTACCTACATACAGATGAATAATTGAAAAAAGTATCAGTGAGACATCCATTATAACTTGGTGTCTACCTCAAAATTCCACGTTGAAATGTTAACCCTCAAGGTGATGGCCTTGGAAGGTAGGGCCTTTGGGATGTGATTGGATCATTAGGGCAAACCCTTCAAAGAATGGAATAAGTGGCCTTTGAAAAGAGGCCCTAGAAAATTGCCTTCCCCTTATAGCAAGAGGAACCATCCATGAGAACATGAGGCCTTTATCAGACAGAGACACTAAAAAAAGTCAGCGTCTATGTCTTGGAGTTCTCAGTGGCAAGAACTATCAAAAACAAATTTTTTGTTCTTTAGGCACCAGAACTGTGACCCAGCAGGATAAGTCACTACTTGAGACACTTGGATTCAATATGGCAGTGGTAGTTCAAGTCCTAGCTACTCTACTTCCCATCCAGCTTCCCACTCATGTGGCAGAGAAGGTGCCTGAGAAGATGGACCCAGAGCTTGGGCCCCTGCCCCCAGTATGGGAAACTCAGATGGAGATCCTGGCTCCTTGCTTCAGCTGGGCCTGGGCCCAAATCTTGTGACCATTTGGGAAGTGAACCAGCATATTGAAGAGCTCTCTCTCTCTCTCTCTCTCTCTTCCTCTATCTGTTATTCTGCTTTTCAAATAAATATACATTCAAATGTTTTGTTATTTAGAAGTTCTGAAGTCCATGGTATTTTGCTATCGCAGTCTGCATAGACTAAGTCAACCACCACTGCCTTTGAAGGAAATATTTAATAAATGACATAAATTTTATAGCATTATCATTATGCATGTACTTTAGTGTAGTAATATACATAAAATTTAAAAAATATTTATAGCAGGTTTGCTCAGATTATACTAAATACACCTTATTGGGAGCCAGTGTTGTGGCATAGCTACTAAAGCCTCTGTCTGCGATGCCTGCATACCATATGGGCACCGGTTTGTGTCTCAGCTGATCCACTCTCAATCTAGTTTCCTGCTAATAAACTTGGGAAAGCACTGGAGCATAGCCCAAGTTCTCGGGTCCCTGCTACCTGTGTGGGAGACACAAAAAGAAGTTCCTACTTCTGAGTTTGGCTTGGCCTAGCTCTGGCTGTTGTAGCCATCTGGGGAGTGAACCAATGTATGGGAGATTTCTCTCTCTCTCTCTCTCTCTCTCTCTCTCTCTCTCCCTGTGTGTGTGTTTGTATAACTCTACCTTTCAAATAAATATTTTTAAAAAATGCACAATATTTGAATTAACTTGATTCATTAAACCTTCTACTAATATCCATCATCTTTTAGCTACTTGGTAGAATAACATGTATACAAGAAGCCTTCCACAATATGTTTAAAACTTCTTATAAAATAGTTATTTTGATATTAATTCTGTTACTCTTATTACAGTTGAAAAACATAGAATGTAGTGTTTAATATTGGGAGGAACTCAGTAGAAATAGTGGCTTCTTTCTTTTCATTAGACAATTGACATTATGTAATCCTTCATATATTGCTCATTTTGCTTTGACTGCCAGGAAGTTAACAGCCTCATGGAAAGAATGATTAATTGCAGGAATTATTGCATCTTTGCCCTAGTACTAAATTTGTTTTCTAAAAGTTAAATTATCTTTTAATTATCCTATCAGCAGATATACAAAGTATACTCTTAATTTTTTTTAGTACAAGAAAAAGTAAAGATTCCTCTTTTTTAAAACTTTTATTTAACAAATATAAATTTCCAAAGTACAACTTTTGGATTATAGTGGCTTTTTCCCCCCATAACCTCCCTCCCACCAGCAACCATTCCATCTTCCGCTCCCTCTCCCATCCCATTCACATCAAAATTTATTTTCAATTATCTTTATATACAGAAGATCAATTAAGTATATACTAAGTAAAGATTTCAACAGTTTGCACCCACACCGAAACTCAAAGTGTAAAGTACTGTTTGAGTACTAGTTATACTGTTAGTTCACATTGGACAACACATTAAGGACAGAGATCCCACATGGGGAGTGAGTGACTCCTGTTGTTGATTTAACAATTGACACTCTTATTTATGGCGTCAGTAATCACCTGAGGCTCTTGTCATGAGTTGCCAAGGCTATGGAAGCCTCTTGAGTTCGCCAACTCCGATCTTATTTAGACCAGTCATAGTCAAAGTGGACGTTCTCTCCTCCCTTCAGAGATTTAACCTAATCTTATGGTAAGCAGTTAACTCTTTAGTTGCTTTCTGGAACTCACCTGTTGATATATTTAAGCTATATTTCTTCATGTTAGATTCAAAATATGATATGGAGTCAACTATTTGAAACATCAAAGGATACTTCTAAATTGCCTTCAGAGTATCTGTGATAATTTGTACAGCAACATCCAATAATTCTTTCAAATGCACACACACACACTCAGACATTCACCCTTGAATGCTATACCAGCTGTAACATCATTTTGGCTTTCCCAGATATACGTTTTACACAATTCTTCTTCTTGTTCTCTGTCCCAGGAGGATCATCTTTTTTATTCTATGACTGTGCTCCTTCACCTCTGCTTTCCAGCTGAGTTCAACCTCAGAGATCTGATAAAATCAGAGAGAAGGGAGGAAAGAAAAGTTGAGGCTTTCCTTCTATTTGGTTTCCTTGGATCGGGTGTGACCCAAGGAATATGCATATGTTATTCTTCCAGATTTTAGTAATCACTCTTTTCCCCTGGGTGTTTTGACAATTTGCAAGAGACCGAGTGATGCCTACCTCAGAATATAGAAATATCCCTATTACCCCCCTCAACTTATCTCACCTTGTAATTTTCCATTTCATTAAATATTTCCTGAATTATCTTAAATTGAGCTTGTCATCCCTTTTCTTTTGGGACCCTAACTAACCCAAGACCATTGTCATTGCTAAACTTTGCTTTAACTTTTGAGAATAAGGGAGAAAGAAAAAACATAATAAAAGAGTAACTACTCCCAGAAAGAAAAGTCCAGTCCTTCACTGGTGAATTTTATCAAATGCTTAAGGAAGAAAATGTGATCAATCATATAATTTACAAATAAAAAGATGGCTTTATGAGAAGAGATAAATAGTTCAAAGCAACAACCATGTATTTAGATTGCCATTCCTAGAGTGAATGGATTGTGCTGGACTCTGAAAGGTGATTTTGTTGTTGTTGTTGTTTTAGTTATGCTTGAATTTGCATAGGCATTTACAGTCAGCTTCTGGTTAGCTGCAGTGAGGTTAACTGAAGATGGGTTCAGCTGAGTAATGTTTTGCACTCTCCTTTTCTGCTCTCAATGCCTGACAGTCTAGCTCACTCTTGTTTTTAGGGAAGTTTGTCAGGATTCCATGAGAAAGAAGAAGTGGGCAAGGTTGTATGGTGTCTGAGCTAGAATATGACACATTGCTTGTTGTGCAGCATTGTATTTGACAAAGAAAGTCACAGTACTTCCTCTCAGCTGGAAAAGTTATAAAGTCATATTGTAAAGGCAAATGTATCAGAAAGGCTATTGATGGGCTCTATTACAATTATCTAAATTTATGTTTACTTGCAAATCAAGACGGAAATATTTTCCTGTGAAAGTGGCCTAAAACATCATTGTTTTAAGTTTTAGTAATCTTTAAATAAATTCTACATAATAAGCCATTTACCAGACATATGCCTTGGGAATATTTTCTCTTAGTCTGTGGCTCTTTATTTACTGTCTTAATGGTCTATTTGGATAAATACACATTTTTAAAATTTTGATGAGATCATTATTATTTCTTATAAACTTAATGCTTTTGTGGCCCAAAACATCTTTTCTTTTTTTTAACTTTTATTTAATGAATATAAATTTCCAAAGTACAGCTTATGGATTACAATGGCTTCCCCCTCCCATAACTTCCCTCCCACCCGCAACCCTCCCCTTTCCCTCTCCCTCTCCCCTTCCATTCACATCAAGATTCATTTTCAGTTCTCTTTATATACAGAAGATCAGTTTAGCATACATTAAGTAAAGATTTCAACAGTTTGCACACACAAAGAAACACAAAGTGAAAAATACTGTTTGAGTACTCGTTATAGCATTAAATCTCAATGCACAGCACATTAAGGACAAAGATCCTACATGAGGAGTAAGTGCACAGTGACTCCTGCTGTTGACTTAATAAATTGACACTCTTGTTTATGGCATCAGTAATCACCCTAGGCTCTTGTCATGAGTTGCCAAGGTTATGGAAGCCTTTTGAGTTCACCAACTCTGATCATATTTAGACAAGGTCATAGTCAAAGTGGAAGTTCTCTCCTCCCTTCAGAGAAAGGTACCTCCTTCTTTGATGACCTGTTCTTTCCACTGGGATCTCACTCACAGAGATCTTTCATTTAGGTGGTTTTTTTTTTTTTTTTTTTTTTTTGCCAGAGTATCTTGGCTTTCCATGCCTGAAATACTCTTATGGGCTTTTCAGCCAGATCTGCATGCCTTAGGGGCTGATTCTGAGGCCAGAGTACTGTTTAGGACATCTGCCATTCTATGGGTCTGCTGTGTATCTCACTTCCCATGTTGGATCATTCTCTCCCTTTTTTATTCTATCAGCTAGTATTTGCAGACACTATTCTTGTTTATGTGATCCCTTTGGCTCTTAGTCCTATCATTATGATCAATTGTGAACAGAAATTGATCACTGGGACTAGTGAGATGGCATTGGTACATGCCACCTTGATGGGATTGAATTGGAATCCCCTGGTATGTTTCTAACTCTACCGTTTGAGGTAAGTCAGCTTGAGCATATCCCGAATTGCACATCTCTTCCCTCTCTTATTCCCACTCTTATATTTAAGTAAAATATTATTTTATCTTTCATATTTAGGCCTAAGATACTGCTCATTTTAATTTTTTGTTATGGTATGAAGTAGTAGTTGGCATATATTTATTTCCCATACAGTTATCTCACTATTTCAGTACCATGTGTTGAAAAGATTTTCCCATTGAATTGCTTTGAATCTTGTCAAAAATCAATTGACCATGTATGCCTGGGTCTATTTCTAGTCATTTTCTTCTGGCATTGATCTATTTGTTTATACCTACACCATTACCACACTGTCTTGATTTTATAAAGTCTTGAGATAAGATACTATAAATCCTCAACTTTCTTCTACTTTTTCAAGATTGTTTGAGCTATACTATGTTCTTTCAATTTTCAAATTCATTTTATTAACTGCTTTCCCATGTATGCAAAGCAGAAGCTAAACAACTCTATAAGATATAGAGGGATAAAGGAAATAAAATGAGCAGAACATTAAAATAGATAGGTTACAAAACAATGCCATGAGTGGACAATACGCTAATGAAATGAGGCTCAGTGCCTTTTAATGTTAGGGGAGTATACGTTAAAACTATAGTGAAATAATAGTTCACACTCAAAAGAAATGTTAATACCAAAATAATCGACAATATTAAATGTTGGCAACAATGGAAACTCCAGGAAAGTTTTTTTGGAAGTTTCTTATAAACTTCCACCTTTCAGTTGATAAAGCATTGCCACCACATTGTAATTCCTTGAGAAAAATCAAACAAAATGCCTCCAAAAGGACACATAGAAGAATGCTCTTGGTAGCTTTATTCAAAGTTGCCTAAAACTAGAAATAACCCAAATGACAGGAAGAAGAGAACAGATGCACAATTTCAAATTTCAACATATAATTAAATACTGGTCAGCAAAATAATGGAACGAGAAATTATTGATCCATAAAAATAATGACTGTGTCTCAAAAAAAGCCAAGTAAAATAAGTCAGACACAAAAGAGAATATACTCCATGCTGTTGACTAGATGAAGCTCAGCAACAGTAAAAACTAATTTCAGGTGATAGGTCTTTGAATGGGGGTTGCATTTAGGGTGGGGAAGTTTGATTAGAAAGAGCATAAAGGAATTCTCTGGAGTGAATGAAATATCATCAATCTTGATTTGAGTGGTATTGCACAGGTAGCATTTATTTGTCAAGACTCATTTAGCTGTATACCAATAACCTGCCATTTCCTGGTATATAAATGAGATCTCAATACACTAATGATGCAATGCAACAAAATAAAATGAATTCACTCTGGAAGAAACTTAGGAGAGCAGTTGTGAGCTATAGCCCTCCTTAACTTTACTGGAGGACATGACTAAGTGGGAGGAAACCAGAGGATTCCCGTGTTCTCCAAATTTTTAAAAACGATACTCATTTTACTAAGGAATAATAATAAATGATTTCCCTTCAACAATCTTGATTAAATATCAAGCCACATTATCTATCAGAATCATCTCCCAACATTTTCAATTATTTTTATAGTCATGCACTTCTGAAAAGTGTATGAAGTTTTAATCTTTAATTCATTGGAAACTTTGTGTTCAATGGTGGAAAATTCCTCCATTATGTACTAAAACCCCTGAGCCATCATGACTGAGAGTCATAATATATAGCAGGGGCCGGTGAGGGGCCGGTGCAGCAGCGTAGCAGGTAAAACTGCCACCTCCAGTGCCGGCATCCCATATGGGAGCTGGTTCAAGTCCTGGCTGCTCCATGTCCTATTCAGCTCTCTGCTATGGCCTGGGAAAGCAATAGAAGATGGCCCAAGTCCTTGGGCCTCTGCACCCACGTGGGAGACCTGGAAGAAGTTCCTGGCTCCTGGCTTTGGATCAGTGCAGCTCCAACCATTGTGGCCAACTGGGGAGTGAACCAGCGGATGGAAGACCTCACTCTCTCTCTCTCTCTCTCTCTCTCTCTCTCTCTCTGCCTCTCCTTCTCTTTTCTCTGTGTAACTCTGACTCTTAAGTAAAATAACTAAATCTTAAAAAAAGAATATACAGCAAGTTGCACATGAGAGATGTAGCTCCTATTTCCACACTTTGTTATACTGATCCATGAATTTTGCTTGAGAAAAGCGAAACAATGTATTTGTTGCTACGCAAACACGTTCCGCATATTGTAGGATAGTTCTCCAATCTTACAAGGTGTTATTTCCCATAAAGTGATACTTCTCCATTTTATAAGAGTAAACATTTCTAGTTGGTGGTGTATATGACAAAGACTAGTAAATCTGCAAGAATCAATCAACTGCCTCAATTTTCTACAAAGAATTTCTCAGTTGGAGTAATGCTCTATGGAGTCCTAAAATATAACTAAGATAGTAAGAATCTTTCCTATAAAGCAGTTAGTAACAAGAATAGGGAAAGAGGAGCAGAGTTTAAATTCACAGTAAAGTTGATGCCATTGAGGAAAATGATCAGCTCTGCAGAAAGAAGGGGTCTAACCGATTTCATGCACAAATTGGCTTCCTGGTTGCTCTGGGCATTGTACTATGCTGAGTTTCCAGAGTTGGTTGCTAGTGTATAGATAGGATGCCAGCAATGGTGTTTCTCAGTTCAATCTTGATGAAAATTCCATGTTAAGGTAAAAGTATAAAAAAATAACTTTGTTACCATGGCTATTTGTCCAGAAACTTAATGGTTGATATACACTGGTGTGCCTGAAAAAAATTGGCTGCTTGAAATAGAGTGGGACATTTTGTCTTTGTGATTGAGAGACTCCATTTAGGTGGAAATTTAGTGAGTTTTAGATGAGGTCTATATTTCTTGTAATGTGAACATGTTAGTAGAAGATATCCTTGTCACCAATCCTCTCCTAATGTTCTTTCCAGTTTCTAAACATCTGAACAAATTTAGATATCATCCAGCAATTCTTATTTTCTTCTGTGTCAAGTGAATCATGATATGTACAAGTTGGGTTTCTACAATTGATATGGTTTTCATTATTTTCTAAGTAAAGCTGAATTACTGTAGCATGACAAATCTAGCTGATCTAAACATATTAGCCAGGGCCATTTGTTGAACAAGCTATTTTTTTGTTGATCCTCAGAAGTATACAATGGGTCCACAAATAATTTCAGAGAATCTCAGTTTTATGAAAAAAATTCATGGATTTCAAAAGAATTTTAGCAATAAAATGAGTTATTTTTAAGTGCATTTTTCCATGAACTTTTTAAAATCCTCTCATATATTGCAATTGGCAATTGGCAATATCCATGAAGTTATAGATGCATTTTGAGGAATGGGACAATAGCAATAAGTAAATGTAAGATTTGTTTGTTTAGTTTTGGGTGTGGGGGACGTTCTGGATTTGTTGAAATCCAAGCCCTATAATTCAATATTCTGTTGAAGGAGGCATGCTGTTGGGTGTTCTTGACATGATGTTTGGTTATCAGACTATACCCAATTTATTTTGGGTAGCTCATCTCAAGGCTTGATGGCAAGTTGCAGTTATCAGATGGAGAATAATTACTTGTCTAAAGAGGCCATAAATTTTTCCCAAAACTTCAGACATCTTACCAGAGTTTTACCTGTGGTTTGGCTCAGACTCCATGCATTACTCTTGCCTGCTACAGAAATATTACATAGCATGGCATCTTGGGCAGAAATGGCCTAGAGGAACAGCTTGAATTGAAACCTAGAATAATTATAGACTATCCTTTCCTTCTTGAAACTAAAAATAACCTCACTTGAAAAATGTCTAAAGGTTTATTTTATTTATTTTCATCTACTTTGAAAGCAGACTGAAGGCCTAGCATTGAAGCAAGGCAGGTTAATCCATTGCTTGCCATGTTGGCATCCCCTATGGATGCCAGTTTGAGACCCAGCTGCTCTACTCCCTATCCAGCTCCTTGCTAATGTATTGGGAAGGAAACAGAAAATGGCCCACATGCTTGGGCCCTGGCACCCACATGGAAGACCCAGAAGAAGCTGTGGGATCCTGGTTTCTGTCTGGCCCAGTCCCAGCCATGGTAGCCATCTGGGGAGTGAACCAGTGGATGGAAGATATCTCTGTCTCTCCATCACTCTCTGCAACTCTTTATTTTAAGATTTATTTATTTATTTGAAAGTCAGAGTTACACAGAGAGAGAGAGGAGAAGAGGCAGAGAGAAAAAGAGAGAGAGAGAGGTCTTCAATCCACTGGTTCACTCCCCAATTGGCCACAATGGCTGGAAGTGTGCCAATCTGAGGACAGGAGCCAGATGCCTCCTCTTGGTCTCCCACATGGGTACAGGGGCCCGAGGACTTGCACCATCTTCTACTGCTTTCCCAGGCCACCGCAGAGAGCTGGATCAGAAGTGGAGCAGCTGGGATTCGAACCGGTGCCCATATGGGATGCCGGCACTACAGGTGGCGGCTTTGCCTGCTACACCACTGTGCTGGTTCCTGCCTTTCAAATGAATAAATAAATCTTAAAAAAAAGCAGAGCAAGAACAAGAGAGTGCTGTATTGGTTCATTCCCCAGTAGTGCACAATAGCCAAGGCTAGGCCAGACTGATGCCAGAAGTTCAGAACTCTATCTGGGTCACCCATGTGCATGACAAGGGCCTAAGCACTGAGCCATCATCATCTTCTTGCAAGGGTGCTTTAGCAGGAAGCTGTATCAGAAGAAGAATATCTAGGCTGGAATTGGCACATTGATAAGGGATGCTGGTATCCCAAATGATCACCTACTTACCACATCACACCTGCTCTCCAGTTGGGGAGGGTAGAGGACAGGAGAAAAGAAAGCATCCAAGTGTTATCTATGTTTTTTACACATTCAGACACTATGTCAAAGAATGCAATGTTACAAAACATTGTGTCCCTTTCTTAGCAACAGAGAGTGTAATGCATTTAAATGCCTTTGAATTTGGAATGATCATCATTGTATAGTCTACTGCTCTGAATCTCCTAGAAAATCCACAGAAATGGAATAAATCTGTAATTTCATGCGATGTGTTTTGAACAGTGGATGTCCATGTATCATTCCCCAAGCATTTTGACATTTGCTATATCAACTTATGATACTATATCTGCATATATAATGTATAATTTTGGAATGATTACCATGCAATTATTAACTTGCCTTGAATTAATATGTAATAAAGAACAAGAAAGGTTATGTAAATTTGGGAAAAATAAGAATTGAACTTACTGTTGCACCTACTTGTTAAAAGCCAACTGTTTCTAAAACTCAGTCTTTATTGGGACGCAAAATATATTTTGTTGGATGAGTGGATGTATAACAGGATGCAGGGGTTGTATCATTTGTTCAATCTCAACGAAGACATTACATCAGCAGAATTCTTCTATATGGACCAAACGGCCAAATTGAAATGTAATATGATAGTCTCATTTCCCATTGGGATGAAAATATTGTTTTAGGTTTACTACTCTAAGCACTAGTTGGAGAGCTAAAGTTTCTATTTTCTCTTCATATAAACCTAGCTCCACATGTTCAGAGTTCTTGAATGAATCAGTTCCGGAAACATGCTCAAGAACTAGAGAAATAATAATGGACTTTTCAGGTAAAAGTTTAGCCACTGGCAAAATAACAGTCACTGAAGTGTACTCTGCATGAGACAATGAATGTGTTAGCTAAATATTCTGCTGCCTCCTTTCCTCCATATTTTAAGCTGCCTTTAGTTTATTGAACTAAGTGGCAAGCCAACTTGAAGAACCTAGAAATACAGCTTTTAAGACTCTACCTGATGCACTACCTAGCAGAACAGAGAATATGTGAGGAACAGATATAAACTCAAATTGTTCAAAAATTGGCCCCTTCTCCAAGTATTCTGGTTATCTGTTGCTGAGTAATAAACAATGCATAACTAGCACTTTTAAATAATGACTACTTATAACTTGCTTATGAATAAATTGTGCATGGCTCCAGTGCACTCAGTGTCAGCTGGGGTGATTTGGAAACATCTGACATTTTGCTTACTCACTTATCCAGTGCTTGATGTTGATTATCAACTGGGACCTCAGCTGAGCCCAGGTCTGGAACAGCTCTATCTGTCCTTTCCTGGGATTTCCTGGCATACTCCCATTTCGCTGGCTTAGATCCAAGGGTGAGTATCCCTTGGGGATTAGGTTGCAGGCTGGTATTTCTGACATAGTCATAAGTCTATCAGGACTTCAAGGAGACCATAGATTCAAACCTCTTAAAGCAGAAGTGTCAAAATCTTATAAGTAGAACAGATAAAAGAGAACATATTATTTATTTTGGGTATATCTAGAAAATACAACTGGAAAAGCAAGAAACTGAGAATTCTGCTTTTTTTTTTTTTTTTTAAGTTTGGGTCACTGATCGAATCTATACGTTACCAACCAGCAAAGCCACACATCATTAACACAGGGTTTTGAATTCAGAAACTCTGGTGTGTAGATCCAAACTGACATCTCCTGGTCTATCATTGTACATCCATTCTTTCACATTTATTGAGTTGTTCTCAGTATATATGATCAGAGTTTTGAGATTTTAGCTTATTCTTCATTGAGTTTAAGTTCCTTGAATTATACTGGACTCAGCCTCAAGAAATGTTGCAGGTGATTGGGAGCAACAAAAATGTCTGCTTCCTGCTGTCAGGAAAGCACCTTAATATCATCACAAAGTGGTTAAGAAAGGCACCAACAGTCTCACACAATGGCAAAAAGAAGGATTTTTTATTTTTATGTTTTCTATTTCAAATTGGGGTTCTTATTCCTGTCTTAGCTAACCTTGCATTCACAGTGCCACTTTTTTTTTTTACATAGTCAAGATTGAATTTAACTGATGTTATAGTTCAGTAAATCGTACATTAAATACTGTATCTACAATTTATTCTTCTGTAGTAAGAGAAATTCCACATGTCCTGGTTAGATTGCCATGCTGAGAATTTTGTACTTCGTTTATAGTTCACTCTTTTTCAGATTTTTAGCATGTTTAGAAACAACACATCAAGCCTTTTTTTGTGTACTCACTATCGTGTAGTTTCTATGACAGGGGCTGACTGGGCCTTTGAAGCCTTGCATCAGTGTACTTGTCATCATTTTTATCTTTAATACCTAGATATAATGAGGATCAGAATGTGAAAACCAGTGATAGCCATTTTTGCTATTATTATTTCTATTATCACTTTCCTATGAGGCAACAGGAATATATTAATGATTTTTGAGCAAAAAACTAGAATCTGACAATTCTTTAACAGACTCATTCTGGATGCTCTGCTACATGTAGATGGAAGAAACAAATACAAAAGCAGGAAAGACAATAAGGCATCTATCAGATTGATACATTTGACAGATAAGGGTGGCTTGTCGTATGCAATAGGGGAAAGGGACTAATTCTGATGATGAAACAAACAGGATTTGCTAAATAATTGCACATAATAAATGAGAGAAAGGAGCCACTAGGAAAGAGAATGCTACCAGCTACCACTATGAAGGAGATTGCATTATAAGCAGGATAAGAAGTGGGGGCAGGGGAGAGGGAGGGTGTGGTATTTAGGGTTCCACTTTAGCTATGTTAAGATTATGATGTCCATATGACATTAAAGTTAATATGTTGAGGGAGTGGCTGGATGTTTGAGTCTAGAATTCAGGGAGAGGTTTAGGCTGCACATAAAAGTTCAGAAACTGACAGTTCATGGATTCTGTCAATTCATTTTATGTACTGTGGGTATATGTGATCCCAGAAAACATGAACATATGCAGAGAAGAAGTCCAAGTGCTAAATCCAGGAGTAGTACAACATTTATAATTACTAGTGTGAGAGGCATTCATTGAAAAGTCACCATGCAGTCAAAGAAAAGTCAGGAGACATTCTATGACAGCCATTGTGAGGGAAGTCAGTCTTGTCTGGAGAAAGGAGTGATCAGAATATCAACTGCAGAGGAGACAAATGAGCAGTGGGCTGAGGAATGATCATGGGATGTGTCAATATGCAGTTCACGGACGATGCCAGGATGAAGAATTTTTGTGGCAGAGTAGCAGTGGGGGATGAATTTTGTCAAGTTCAGGAGATAAATGTAGATAGTGGGCACGGACAACATTTTTAAAGATTCACTCTAAAGAGTAGCAGGGATGTGGAAGTCTTCCTTTTTAAATTTTGCTTACATTGAGAGTCAGAGTTACAGAGGGAGACAAAAAGAGAGAAAGATCTTTCATCTGGAGGTTTACTCCCCAAACGGCCACAGCCTCCAGAACTGGGCAGATTGGAAGCCAGGAGCCGGGAACTTTTTGTGGGTCTCCCACGAGGGTGCAGGGGCCCAAGGACCTTAGCCATCTTCTACTGCTTTCCCAGGCCATAGCAGAGAGCTGGATTGGAAGTGGAGCAGCTGGGACTTGAATTGGTGCCCATATGGGATGCTAATATTGCAGGCAGTGGCTTTACCTGTCATGCCACAGTGCCAGCCCTGATAAATTTTTCTTACATGTTATAACTCTACATCATTATTTCTACCATTTATGTAAATTTTAGTTTATATTTTTATTTTAAACTTGTTAACTTATTTTGATGTATTAACTTTCAATGATGAAAGTTAAAGTCATCAGTAGTATAATCCTCACTCAAATTCCTTCCTTTCCACAACTTCTGATCTTTGCAATTTTTTAAACCTAGCCAGAGCTCATAATACTTAAATTTCTGATCTACAGTCATAATCCTCTTTATTTCAAAATCTTAGTTTTATATTTATATGACTTCAGTATATATCACCAGTTCTTCTAAGTGGTTCCTCCATTTCTGAGTAAGGTATTTTAACTCTGTCTTGGTTAACAGAATTTAAAAAGCAATTTTTCTAGAAATAGTTCATGATATTGTCTTCTATGAGTTTTCCCACATTTGAGGATTATCTTCTTTCTGTTTTTAATGCTTGGATGAAAATTAGGTTAAATGCATTTTATTAAGAACATTATTTCCTCAGTATTTTTACAATTTTACTAGACTGTTTTTTGGTTTTCTACATGTCTGAGTGCAGACTGATTTTCTCTTTGCTGGTCATTTTTACTTTTCTACCTGGATAAAGTATAATTTTAAAATACTTGACCTTTTTGCTGTCAGTGTATAACAGCCTTCGTTTTTGTCTTTTACTTTTAATTCATTTTGGAATAATTGGTATAATTTCATCTACTGATACAATTGTTCATTTCAGGGGAAATTTTGTTGTGTCATTTCTTTGAATACATTTTCCAGGTACAACTGATGCATTCTCTATTTTAGAAAATCTCTGTTGGATCATGGGTCATAATTCTCTGTGGAACCAAATCTTATAACTTTAACCTCTTGGTCCTTTTCTTCTTTACATAAAGTGAAAATACATATTTCAGCAATGGCTATGCTTGGATGTTCTAATTTATTAGATTAATTATTATAGGGTAGCAGTTGGCAATAATTTGTTTTGCAGCCCTTTGTAACTATTTTAAAAAATTATTTGAAAGTCGTAGAGAGACAGAGACAGGCTGAAAACTTTCATTTGCTGGTTTACTCCACAAAAGCCTGCAAAGCCAAAGCCCAGGCTTGGGCTGGCTGCAGCCAGGAACCTGTTACTGCATCTGGGTTCCCCACATGAGTGTCAGGGGCCAAAATACTTGAGCCATCACTTGCTGCCACCTACGTGCATGCTGGCAGTGACCTGGAATCAGAAGCTGGGCCAGACCTGAATGCAGACATTCTGAAATGGGCTGCAGCATCCTAAATTGGTAGCATCTTAATTTCTGTGCCAAATACCCACCCCTTTATCACTAGTGGGCAATGTAAGGTTAATTATATATAAAAAAAACTCTTGCACTGGTACTAATTTTAAAACCAAAGTGAGAGTGTTTTCATTTTAAGGTATTTTTCCCTTTTAACCTATTTGATTTCCTCTTATTTTCTTCATTAAGTGTTACATGATGGAAAAAATCCAAGGAAATCATTAGACCTTAAGATTTTTTCCCCAGCCTAGGTATTATTCTACTAAATTATTTTCTTATCTGAGCTTGGGTAATTCTAAGTGTCTAATTTTCCAAGAATAATAAAATGTTTGTTTCAAGAATGATTATTCTAATCTGTGAAAAATAACTCAGTGTCTGTCAGGCCTTATCTTCAACAGGTTACTACCTGTCTGTCAGGCCTTATCTTCAACAGGTACTACCTGTCTGAGTTAAGTTTCTTCCTTCTTTCTGGACAGCCTTGCTTTCTGATACAGAAGTCAAAGTAATTACAAGTCATGGACAATACTTTAACAGAAGTGTTATCTGAATGACGGTATTTTCTCTTTTTAAAGGTTTGTTTGTTTATTTGAGAAGCAGAGCTACAGAGAGAAGGAGAGACAGGGAGAGAGGTCTCCCACCCAGTGATTTACCCCTGAAATAACTGCAATGGCCGGAGTTGAGCCAGTCTGAAGCCAGGAGCCAGGAGCTTTCTCTAGGTCTCCCACATGGGTGCAGAGGCCCAACCATTTGTGCTAATTTCTGCTGCTTTTTCAGGTGCATTATCAGGCAGCTGGATTGGAAGTGGAGCAGTTGGGACAGGAACCAGCACCCACTTGGGATGCCAATGCTGTATCCAGAGGCTTAGCCTACTATGCCACAGTGCTAACCCTAGCATTTTCTTATGTATTCTGATAAATGAATGACTAACAAGTCTATTCTTCCAGTGCCTACATAGGATACCCCTATTGAATTCCCAGTTCTTGACTTCAATCTTGAACCAGACCCAGCTGTCAAGGGCATTTGGAGAGTGAACCAGTGGACAGGATTTCTCTCTCTCTCTCTCTCTCTCTCTAATTAAAAAAATGGAGACAAAGTGATTTTGAATTATTTATAGCTAATAACTTAGCTTCTAATTGCAACAAGCCAAAACTTAAAGACATAAGAAGAAAATTAAATTTATAACATAACAGTGATTTGGACATAAAATTTAGCAACTGTTAAGCGAAGCTGACATAAAATCATAACAGATTTCAGATATGTAATGCCTGAATAACACATTTAGCCAATTTGTTCAAGTTGATGTTTTTTGATCTGCCCCATAAAGGGCGACCCGCAGTGTATATCCCTTGTGAGTGAAGATGGGACACTTCCTAAGATGAACAGCATGCTGTGTACTGAAAGAAGTGCAAACAAGTTCCAAAGTTTTGGAATAATACCAAGGATGTTTAATGATCAAAGCAAGATTAAATTGGAAGGCAACAGAATAGTCTTAAAATCCCCAGTGTGTTTGGAAATTAAGTACTTAACTTCAAAACAACCGACAAACCAAAATACTTCACAAGTGGAAATATAAAACATTTTAAATTGAATGAAAGTAATACGACATCAAAACTCATGTGCTATAGATAACATAGGAGATATGGATGTTTATATATATTATATATATTTATATATATAAATTCATATATATGAATATATGTATATATTCACATATATACAGTACCTTAAATATATATATATGAATTCATATATACATATATATATATGAAAAGGCAAAAAAGGAAGCATTTCCTGGAGTCACAAATTGAATATTCCCTAAAAATTCCACATTTAAGAGCCTCACTCTGCATGTGGCATGGTAACTCTGCAAACATCATAATTTTGTTGATAATTTAAATATTATCAATTGTCAAAAGGTTTCTAAAGATGTTAAAACACTTATATACACAGAAAGGAAAATTAATTACTGTAATAATAAGTACATATGTAACATGTATATAAAAAAGATAAATTTCCTCAGTGAAGAATATTTATTGTTTCTCAACACCAAAGTAAATCTACTTTCTGCTCTGATTCTATTGTTGGGCTTTTGTAAACTGCATCTACCTTACTGCATTGTGAGCTGGCTTCACATTAGTTCAGACAGTAGACGTAAGAGAAAGCTCAGAACTGGGGATTGTGGAGAGGTGATTGATAAAAGCTAAGTAAAGATGACACGTTAAAACCAAGTGTATTTTATTTAATAGGTGTAATTTATAAATTAGTTATTTCTTGTTAATATGAAATAATTTCCTGTAGATAAATAGGAAATGAATTTAACAGAGTTGATAGCCTCTTGATTAGGAACCTGTAAAATGATATCTCCCCAGAGATGTCTGTTCTGTTTGGATTTTTTTTAAGTGAAGATAACACAACTTATCCAAACTAATGGGGAATTTCTCATGATGAGTAATAAGGATTAGAGCTCATACACAATCAGAAAACCATATAAGGATTAAGGAGGAACAGAACTTTGTAGGCTGGAGTTCCCCTGTGCGCTGGCTGGGAATGATTCTGTAGGTCCACAGGTTATCTGTCTTTCTCTTCTCTCAGCTTCCTAACAGTATGCATATGTTCTGACATCCTCAAACATAGTCTAAAGATAATGAATTATGCCTCTTGAGACCTTTACAGGGTCAGGGTGCATATTTCTTGCCAAGGGCCATTTGGATGTTTATAACATCATTTGTGACACGTACAGAATTATCAGTTTAAAAATTACCCTGCTATAGGTTTATCAGATTTCAAGTCTTGCACCTGGGATTGCCTTGGTAAGGGCAGACCAAATAATTTTGTGCATCTTGCATGGCCCATGGGCTTTATGTTCCCCACCCATGCATGTTTTGCCTGTTGATTATATTGCTAACTGCTTAGTGGGTTTTTTTTAGGTCAAATTATTGAGGATGATCTTTCTTTTTTCCTTTCAGTATTTCAGTTCAATCCATAATATAGTTTTACAACTGATGACAACACTGTTTAAATTAGCAGTGACTGAGTCTGGGATTATTATGTGGGTTGTTATAGAGGATTGAAGTTTTAGATTACAATGTATGTAATAGGGAAAACTTGATTTTGAGTTAGGATATTTTGCTGCTGCACTGATAATATTGTCTCTTCGAAAAAAAATTAGTGGATGTTTGAACTAGAATATTCTGTTGTCCTTGCAAATTATACAAATGACTAAATTCTACACTGAATCTATTGTTCTTGATTTCTGCAATTAGAGCTGGGAAATATGTATTTCTACAATTTCTCCAGAAAAAGCAAAGTACTATAATATTTGAGAAACACCAAAATGTCACTTTCAATCTTGACTATAATATATTTCATCCATTCCTATAAATGTTCCAAAATGCATACAAATGGGAAACTGTGTGTGGATTCTTTTGGGGGTTAATAAAAACTGCACCCATGCTGCCAGATTCTTTAAGGTTTGAAATATAGATGCATATATGAGTTTTTCCTTCTGGGAAAGTTGAATTAGATTAAAAAAAAAAAAACCAACCTTTCATGCTACAGTGAAAAAAGGGTTTCTGACACTTTTCCCAAAATCCAGATTTGAGATTCATGCAAGGAGGTTGATCTGCAGTTTGGAATATAGTCAGGCAGCCCAAGAGAGTCCCCTGTTTTATACTTACTTGACCTTAGGTAGCCTGGACTCAAACCTACTTTTGAAAGGCAAACCCTAGCCCTGGACTCAGACGTGTTTATTTTATGGAACCTAGATTCAGTCAGGAATGATATGCGATCATAAGCTAGCTGAAAAGGGGAAGCTATACAGGAACAGTCATCTTCAGCACTCTGAATGTAGGGGAAACATCACCAATAGCTGTGAGATTCTTGTCTTTCTACCCACTGGGTAAGCCACAGCCACTCCTCCCAGGAAGAAGTAGTCACAACAGTGAAGGTTGAAGCAGAAATGCTTTCTCAACAACCCCCAAATGGAAGACATTTCCATTGCAATAACTCAAAGAATTTGAAAAGAAAATGATCCACAGCCCAAGTTCCCAGGTGTCCACCTGAATGTCTTACATTTAGAAACTCTTAACCTTGTATTCACTTAACTATATTTAAGTATGATTTTAAAATTTTATTTTTTCATTTATTTCCATTGTACTTGGAAGAGAGAAAGAGAAAGAAGGGGGAAGAGAGAAAGAGATAGGGAGAGAGAGTGGGAGAGAGAGAGATTTTTTCATTCATTGGTTCACTCCCCAGAGAGCCAGAGAGCTGAGTCTGAGCCAGGCCAAAGCCAGGAACTCAATTCAGGTTTCCTACGTGTTGGGGAGTTGGGGGAAGGGACCCATGCATCTGAGCCATCATCTGCTGCCTCTCAGGGTGGACGTTCATGTGACACTGGATTGGAAGCAGGATCTGAATCCAGGTACTCCAATATGGCGTTTGAGAATCTGAAGCAGTGCTGTACCAGCTGTGCAAAATGTCCATTTTTTTTTTTTTTTGGATCAAGGAGAGGAATCTATAATAAATGACCTAAAATATTTGGAGTGTAATTTACTACAAAGATATTGAGGTTCTTACCATGCTATACTGTCTTCTCTCAAAGGGAAGAATTCTCTGTAACAGAAGGTAAAATTCATTCTGTCCTTAGTTCCAAAATTAGTTGCAGTTCTCAGAACTAAGCTGCTTCAAAACCCATTTGTCTGAACTGTAACTCTCTTCTCCTTTCTTGAGACACATTCCTCTTCCTGTTTCTTGGAGAATGGTGCAATCAACCAAAATGTGATGCTATCTCTTTTTGGTTTCTCTCTTTCTTCACGAACCACAAATAATCAATCACTACAATTTGTAAATTCCACCTCTTTAATCTTTCTCTGTTCCCTCTGAAACCACTCTTGTCTGGATTACTACTGCAGCATTTCAGTGAGTGGTGTGGTCTCCTGTCTGATACTACCCCAGGCTACATGCTTTGAACAATTTATCATTACATTTAGACACTGGATTGAAATGGGATATTTATGTTTTCTGTCTTACAGAATGGACTTAAATGAGAACGTAGGTGCTCTGTCCTGGATAGTATGATTAGCATAACTTTTTACCCTTCTATATGTAAGACATTTGCAAACTCTAATTTTACCTCATGGGTTATTTTAAATAATATAATCTCCATGGATATATTATATTTGGCATACTTAGGGACCTTAGTTCTAATTTGTTCATTTACTCAATTATTCCTCTTGTATATATTTTAAGTACAAATCACTTTTGGAATTAGGCAGGATATAAATAAATTAAATAATATAAACTAATTCAACCTGGGCTAGCAGACAACCTGCAATGTCCTTGGGGACAACTGGTTTCCTGTAAATTACATTTGAAGAACGATTAATCTTGTTGAGTGCACGTCGGTGAGGTTCTGTGCCTTTTTATACCTGTAGGTTCAGTGATAACATGCTTCAGTTCAACTCTTCTCTGATCACTAAGGCATTAATACATCTACCCATTGAAAGCCATTTTATTTCATGCTTCACCTGCTCTATGGGTTTGACCTTTTAAATAGTATTAATAAATGTCAAAACTGTCTTTGACCTCATCATCTTTAAGAGACACTTTTAAAAGCCCCGCTGAGAGGCATAATATTAAAAACAATAATTAGAAAGACTACTGCAGATAAGTTTATAGAATATGGAGAATACCAGTTTTTCACTTTCATTACCTAGAATCTTTGGGTTATCTGGAAATATTTCTGGGGCTACACTGAGGGGAAAAAACAGATGATGTGTTGGATGGAAATTCCTCTCTGCCTTCATTCCCTGAATCAACCAGAGTATGTCACTCATGGATAGTGTGGAGGGAGGCTTAAAAGTATATGAAAAGGAACCATTTGATTTAAAAATCTATATAGTCAGTAGCAATGTTTTCATTTAATCAAATATGCCTCTCACTACACTTATGACTAGAAATCTTATTGCATAAGCACAACACACTGATTGTAATGTTTATTTTTTAAAAGATGTTATTTCTTAGAAAGGGAGAGTTGGAGGTGGTGATCTTCCATCTGCTGGTTCACTCCCCACATGACTGCAACACTCAGGGCAGGGTCAAGCTGAAGCCAGGAGCCTGGAACTCCATCTGGGTCTCCCACATGGGTAGAAACTCAAGCACTTGGGCCACCTTCCGCTGGTTTTCCAGGTGCATTAACAAGGAACTGTATCAGGAGTGGACTAGCTGGCACTCAAATCGCTATTCATGTGGGATGCTAGCCTGGTAGATGGTGGCTTAAAACATTGTGTCACAATGCCAGACTCAGTCTTTATTATTTTATCTCTTTTCTAGTGTTGTCATTCAAAGCATGCTAGACTTTCAGTCCATCATAATTGAGCCTCAGTTTTTATCTAGAATTCAGCAGGATTAATCAATTTCAAAATCTATTAGTCATCTATCTGTAGGAGTGTCCAAATCTCAATATATAATTATTTTTAAAGTTATGTTTTTCTTATTTTATCAGCTTTACTTTTTTCTGAATGGAACTATATCTGATTAAAACAAAGTTATAGAGGGAAACATTCAGTGTTTATATATTTTAAAAATAAAATATGAAAATGAAAACTTGCCACTGTGCACTTTAATTCATTTTGTATCACAGATCAATCTAGAACTGAGAAGAGTATAAATTGCATCCTAAGTACTTCTGATTCACTTAATCAGGAAAACTTAAAGAAGCAAATATCTCACGATAAATTGCACTAGCCAGTAGGTGCTACCACAGGGCTTGCTGGCAAAATACCTAAATAGGGTTATTCTCATTAACATGATTCTTAAAATCTATATTTTCAATTAAATGCACTTAATCTTCATGATCACTACTACTCCATTGTCTATCTTGGAAGATAAAGTACAAGAATCAGTGTTTCCTAGATGAACCAGAACATTTACGGAATGATGAAAAGTATTCCAGCCCACTGAGTATAAAATTAGATTGCTGAATGACTGGCTGGCTCAGATTCTGAGGTCATGATGACTCTTCCTTATGCTAAGCAGATGAAATGTCAGAATAAAATCATAGCCTGGCTTTAGTTATGAATCTTAAATTAGGTGAGATAAAAAACCTTTTGAAGTGTCATGTAGTATGATTTAAGTCTGTATCTCCTTATTCTTACCCAGGGTGCCGGAAATCTTATTATATACCATGAAGACAACTAGCTAGCTAAGCGGACTTTAAATGAGCTTGTATTCACCCAGTAGGACATGAGAAGCATCTTCTCAATGCATTGAGTTGACAATCACAAGCATGCTATTGGATTCATATGCTGTTTTACTTTCATTGTTAATATTATAATTGGTAGGCAGCCAGTGGCTCAAAGCCCATTACATCACAGTGTATATAATTAACCATTATTTTACTTCCACTAATATGTTTGGCAAATATGTTTGATGTGGGGGAATGGATTTGATGAGGAGTAAATTCAGGTTTCCCAAGATTTTGGTAAATTAACATAAATATTTATACTGAAATTTGGAGAAGAAAGGGAGAAATGACACTGTCATCTTCAGATTTTTGACATGTATTGTGAAGTTCTAACTCTCTGATTTGAGGAGTGTTAGCTCCAAAGTGTTTCAGTTTGTCAACACTCATACACACTGCTTATGTTTTAGGCAATCTGTATGGGACAACAGTCTCAAAATTGTTTATGAGGCTCCCGCTTTCTATTCGTAACATATGCAGATAAAGTAATTAGTGTCATGGGTTCTTCAGTGTTGCTAAGATTTGTCTTAGATTGAAGTCCAATGACATCATCTATTGCTCAATCTTCTGAAACGTGGAACATTGGGACTTTTAGTAGTAAGAGATTTTAATTTCTTTCCCTTTTCTATGTCAAAACTTTGGGGTGCTCGCTGCAGAACTAAAGATTTCAGAGCCCAAAGCAGGAATGGCATCTTTCACATTTTTCTCTTCTAGTTCTAGTGCCTGGGAGAAAATAAGAGCCAGGATTCCATTTATGTAACTTTATAGCTCTCTCATTTTTCTTCCTTCTCCCTAGCTCCCATAATAGTCCAATGTTTTAGTCTGCTGGAAAATACATATATGGACATATAAATACACACAGACACACTCACATACACATATTGCCTACAATAATCAACAAATCTACAGCAACATTATGAGGCTCCAATGTTGTTCAGTTCTGAGACAATGAATTTATTTTATTAAACACTTTAGGGATCTATTTATGTTTAACTCTGAATTATATAGAGACAGGTCAAATCTGTACTATCCTCTGATGATTTTTATATTAATAGAATATTAAACATGATATTCAACTTCACTGCTACATAACTAATTTTTGACCCCCTAATTATATTGCTCTGTTTAATTTTAACCATTTTACCCTATGGTGTTTTAATGTGTTTTTCTTTTCTTTAACTTGTATTTATTTCAAGCTGGATTTATTCACAAGCTTTATGTTTTTGTTTCTCATGTTTCTTCTCAGGTATCTTTTTCTTCAATGGCACTTCCTCTCCAATTTAAGAAATATTTTCCTTTTTTAGCGAAGATCATCTTAGCATGGTGGGTAGAACTCATGCATGGATTAATTTTATCCTGAGTTCCGTACATATGGTAGCATATGTTGAGTGCTTTGTTCACCTGGATGTGTTCAGTAACCAGACAATCTACATCCAAACGCTTAACTTCAGTATGACTTGCTGCATTTTTAAGCATGTACAACAGAAACTCAGCACTCATTTTGGGCAATGGACCCTGTGTTTAGCCCCACTGTTTCACTTGGGCACACCTACCAAACACCACCATTTTAACAGTGGAATGGCACACATTGCTTCTTTGATGTAACACCTTTCAGATAATTCTCTGCTTTCTGGATATGCCCACTTTGGATGGCCTGGGCCATTATTCAAGTGTTCTTAATATGAGCATGAATATTTGAAACTCTTGATTTGCCTGACATCGTGGGGTTTTCAGGTCAGGTGAACAATGAGCTATTTTCACAGATCACCTAAGATTGCTTACTGGAAGAACTTAACTGTGTCTGAGTATTTATTTCCTGCCAAAGATTTGAATGGACTCTTTCTGTCTCTACAAGAAATCTGATTAAGGCTTCCATATATGATTGTTTGAAGGTCTTTCTGTAGTTCTAATAGATACCTAGTACTAGTCAAATATGATCCAACATGCAATTTTAGGTTTGGGGCAGATTGACAATGATCAAAAGTTTTATCACTATGTCTGCGAGACCAAATCATTAAAGAAATATGGTAATACAATATTCAATAGCATAGTACCTGCCTGAAAGTAAGTTAAGCTACGTGTTAGACATTCAAAATAGTGGGACAAAAGAGAATAATTGAAAACTACTGCAGTCTGAATGTGTGTATCCCTCTAAGACTCATTGGTTGAAAACTAAACAATGTGATTATCTTAGAGAATGGGGTTAGTGCCCAGAGAGCCATTCTGCCCCTTCCACATCACAACACAACAAGGAGGTGCCATTTTGAACAAAGGACCAAGCCCTCACCTGTCACAGAATCTGCCATTGGATTTTGACCCTTACAGCTTCTAGAAATGTGAGAATTAAGTTTCAGTTGCTTATAGCTCTCCCAGATTATGGTATTTTTATAGCAACCTTTGTGAACTAAGATGTTAATTGTAGCAAAATAAATTTTCTTTTTTTTTTTTTTTTGGATAGGCAGAGTTAGACAGAGAGAGAGATAGAGAGAGTTATAGACAGTGAGTGAGAGACAGAGAAAGGTCTTCCTTCCGTTGGGTCACTCCCCTAATGGCCGCCACGGCCAGTGCTGTGCCATTCCAAAGTCAGGAGCCAGGTGCTTCCTCCTGGTCTCCCATGCGGGTGCAGGGTCCAAGCACTTGGGCCATCCTCCTCTGCCCTCCTGGACCACAGCAGAGAGCTGGACTGGAAGAGGAGCAACCAGGGCAGAATCCGGCGTCCCGACCGGGACTAGAACCCGGGGTGTTGGTGCCGCAGGCGGAAGATTAGCCTAGTGAGCCACGGCACCGAAGGTGTTTTCTAATCAAGCTTCCTATGTGGTAATTGTCGCTCCACCTCTTCGTGGAGGAACGACACAGGACCCTGCGCTGTTCTTTTGTCTGCTCGGCCCTCCCCGGGTTTGCTGCTGGTTCTTCCCGGGTGGGCTACCGACCCTTCCACCTCCGTGGAAGGGCGGTTCCCCCTGCCACTTTCCCCACTTCCGCGGGGGAGCGGCACACCGCCGGCCGGCTCTCTCAGGGGCTGCTCAGATGTTCCCCAGTGTTCCCTTTAGATGTTCCTGGTGCATGTTGTCTCTCTCCTCCTTTATAGTCCTCTTCCACCAATCCCAACTCTGCTACCCACACGCCGAGTACGCTGCTCTCCTCCAATCAGGAGCAGGTCCTACAGTTTATTGGTTGAACTGGAGGCAGCTGTGTAGAAGCTGTTTGCTCCTCTCCCAGCGCTATATTGTGGGAGAGCAGATGCATAGAATAAGTCTTAATTCGAGTAACAGTCTAGTCCGAGTTGCTCCCCACAGTAATTATGTAGCTATTCTGGAGCAGCACAAGGTATAAGTATTTGGGAATCACTGGTTAGCAATTTTGTATTGAAAAATATTTAATTATGATTTAATTTTATTATTATTATTAATTTATTTATTTGAAAGCAGAGTAAGGAGAGAAGAGAAGAAAGAGATCTATCACTTGTCCATTCCCCAAATGGCCGATACTGCAGGTGGCAGCTTTAACTTCTATATCACAATGCTGGCCCCTGATCTATATGTTTTTATTTTTGTCCCTGTGGTATCAAATATGATTTTTTAAATATATATTTAATAGGCAGGGTGACAAAGAGAGGGAGAGAGAGCAAGTGAAATCTCTATTCACTAGTTCAATCCCTAAATGGCCACAATAGCCAGGTCTGGGCCATGCTTAAGGCAGGAACCAGGAACTCCATTTGGTTCCCCGACAGGGGTGGCAAGAGTCCAAACACCTGAGCAATGTTCCACAGCCTTTTTAGGTGCATTAAGCAGACCAGAGCAGCCAGGACACGAACCAGAAATCTGAGATGGATGCAGGAGTCAAAGGCAGTGTAACCCGCTGTACCACAATACTAGCCCTAAGATTTTTTTGTAGAGAAAACATGATTGACAATGAAATCTCTCAGATTTGATTGTATTTTTTATTTAGCCCCTAATTTTGAAGGAAAAGTTTTTAAGATGTATTCATTTATTTAAAAGACAGAGTCACAGAGACAAAGAGGGAGAGACACGGAGAGATCTTCCAACCACTGGTCCATCCCCCAAATAGCCACAACAACCTGGAGCTGCGCCAGTCCAAAGTCAGGAGCCAGGAGCTTCTTCCAGCTCTCCCATGTGCATTCATGGGCCCAAGCACCTGGGCCATGCTCTGCTGTCTTCTCATATGCATTGGCCAGGAGCTGGATCAGAAGTGGAGCAGCTGAGACTTGAACTAGTGCCCATATGGATTGTAGGAGTTGAGGGGGCAGTTTTACTTGCTATGCCACAATGGCAGCCCCAGTTGAAGGATAATTTTAAGGAATATAATTTTTAATACAATAAATATATTTAAAACTAAATATGTTTAAGTATTTCACACCACTCTACTATGGGTTCTGATGAGATGTCTCATGGTAATTCTAATATTTGTTCATTGATAGGTAAAATAATCTTTTGTTCATTCTGGCTTATATTTAGATTTCTCTTTGGTTTTCTAAAGTTTGGTTATATTGTGTTCCCTGTAGTTTTTTGGTGATTGTTTTATTTTCAGTATTTACTCTGTTTGGCTTTGTCTATGTTTCATGAACCTACATTTTGATCTCTCTCTGTCATTGTTTTAAAATATCCCTTTCACTCCTTTGCCCTTTTAATTCTCATTCTGGCATTGAAAATACATTTTGTGCTTTTGATATTGTCCCAGGGTTTTTGGAAATTCTGTCATACTTTATTTTTTTTTCCTCTTTGTATTTTACCTTGGTATGTTAGTAAGGTATAAAAGATGAAGAGAAATGTTCTCTAATTTTGCAACTAAACCTCATAATTTTAATGGCTTGTTTTTCAGACCTGAAACTTTCACAAATATTTCTCCAGTGGTATTTTTTCCCTTTGATGCCTATTTCCTTTTCAAGCTACAGAGTTACAGAGCCTTATGGCTTCTGCTTTTTTCCCCCTCTTAGTTGAATGAAACAGGAAGGCTGGAGTAAGCTAGTATAAGATTTCAGGATTTGGCACTATAGAAGTCCTCCTTGGAGAATATAATCTACCATGGAGAAGATTCAGGAAATATTGAATAATGGTTGCTCTTTTCATTCTATAGCAATGTGGCATCTTTGTATTCTCCCTGTAAGAAACTGGTGGTGTGCCCAGGTGCAATGTCCATACAAGCGTTGTGGACTCCAACACTGAGAACTTGAGGACTTTCTTATTCCTAGTTAGTTCACACTCAGCGAGTCATCATATTACTCTGTAGGGTAGGAAGTCTTCAATTTATGGCTCTAGTGCCATCTATTCCAAGTAAGCCAGATTTTGGGCTTTGCAGCCTCACTTCTAGATGGCTCTAGATATGACTTAATTTTCAAGTTTTCTGACTTTTCCTGTTATATGGATAATATGCTTACTTCTAAGCTATTTATAGCTAATAAACAGATCTTAGGAGCTGGAATTGTGTTGTATCTGATTAAGCTGCTGCCTGCAATGCCAGCATCCTATATGGGCACTGGTTTGTGTCCTAGTTGCTCCTCTTCTGACCCAGATCCCTGCTGACACACCTGGGAAAGCAGTAGAAGATGGTCCAAGTGCTTGGGTCCCTGAACCCTTGTGGAACACCCAGAAGAAATTCGTGGCTTCATCCTGGCCCAATCTTGACCATTTCAGCCATTTGGGGAGTAAACCAGTAGATGGAAGATCTCTCTGTTTCTCCTACTAATTCTTCCTTTCACATAAATAAATAAGTAAATAAATAAATTTTAAAAATATACATAAAAAACTTGGATCAACACAATGAGAACATAAAGAAGGAAAAATTGATCAATTATTTTCATTGATCTTAATGGTATCTTCTTAAAATAGTATCAACAATGTTTTGGAAATTAAACATTATGGATAATTAAAATGCATAACAGTGTCACAAGGAATGAGAATCAATATTGGAAATCCTGTTATAGGATATATAAAATAGTATACGTGAAATGGTATAGTATTATTTGACAGTGAATTTAGAATAATTAAAATATGTATTGAAAAAAGTTATAGTAAACAGTAACATATAGAAAAGAGAAATATAATTGATGTTCCCAAAGAGTATAATTTATAAAATGCTAAATAAATATAAAAAGTAAACCAGGGGTATACATTTGGCCTAGCAGTTAAGATTTGGTCTAGCAGTTAAGATACTCCTTAAAATGTCTATGTCCAAATCAAAGTACTCAGGTTCAACACCTGGCTCATTCCTGCCTCCAGCTTCCTGCTAATGCAGACTGTAGGAGGCAGCCATGGTATTTTAAGTGTTTGAGTTCCTGTTACATTTGTGAGAGACCTGATTTTAGTTTCTGGCTTCTGATTTTGGCCCGGCCACACCTCAACTATTTTGGACATTCGGTAAGTAAACTATTAGTTGGAAGATATATGTGTGTGTGCATGTGTGTGTGTGCACGCATGTATGTGTATGTCTCATTCTCTGTTTCTGCCTCACAAATAAAGATATTTAAAACAAAGAAAAATCCAAAAGCCACAAAAGTATAAAAGAATGAAGAACAATTGTAACAGAAAATAATATTGTATGTAATCGTCCAGTCATATCTATTATTACTCAAGTTATGAATTGTATAAAAATACTAGTAAAAGGGATTTCCAGAGTTGATAAGAAAGGAAGATCCAATATATGTTGTCTAAAAGTAACTCATTTTAGGCCCTGCACCCACATGGGAGACCAGGAGGAAGCACCTGGCTCCTGGCTTCAGATCGGCGCAGTGCACTGGCAGTAGCAGCCATTTGGGGGGTGACCCAACGGAAGGAAGACCTTTCTCTCTGTCTCTCTCTAACTCTGCCTGTCAAAAAAAAAAGTAACTCATTTTAGACACCAGGACAGCTATACAGCTTACAAAGCTTAGGAAAACATACATCATGCTAACAGTAATCAACATAAAACTGGACTATACTGCATTTAGGCATCTCCAACTATAGCAAGAAATATCACTGTGCATAAAGAAATATTCCAATTTTCTAAGAAAATAAAAACACAAAAATATGTTAAAACAATGAAAAAAACACAAGAAACAGGTAAAAACAGAGAACTACTGGTAAAGAAAGAAAAAAAAGGTAGACTAGTTGGACACTAAAGTATCCTACATTCAGTAATTTACAGATCAAACTGAAAGAAAATCAGTAGGATGTTGTTGACCTAAACAACATTATAACTATACTTGGTCTAGTTGTCCTTTGTGGGCTGCACTATTCAACAAACTTGCCAGTGCCTGGGTTTTACACTCCTCATACTTCAAAACTGTGAGAAATGAACTTCTATAGTTTACAAATTACCCAGTTAGTAGTACCTGTTACTGCAGAATAAATGGGACCAGGAGCCACTATGATGTGCTGTGGGATCAGGGCTACTCTAGCATTCCCATTAAGACAATGCCCTGTGGAACTGTGGGGTTAGAGATACCCACAAGAACCCAGGACTGGAGAATATGTCCTGACAGCCTGAGAGAGTCACAGGAACATAGCCCCAAGCCCTGAGAGCTACTCTGTGAGCTGTACCCAACAAAGCCATGGAGGTGGAGCTTGCTGGTACGTTGGGAACTCTATTCTACTTCAGTTTGTACAGAATATAGAATAAAATGTTATTCTCAAAACATAATATTTGATATTGTTCACCTTGTTGGATTTTGCACTTACTTGAGAACTCTTACCATTTCTTCTTCCTTATTTCTCACTTTTGGAATATAATTATCTGTTCTATTCCTGCCTTAACCATTCTGCTTTGTCTGAATATAAAATACGGATAGACTAGTTATTATTGTGATCACTGTTAGCATGGTATTTCTCTATCCATAGTGTATCTTTCTCTATCCATTGGAAGCACATAACTTGATCAGCTCACAGGCCACAGTTGGAGAGCAATTTGTCTCAGGATGAATTGTAACTTGAGATTCACTCACTTCTGGAACTGAGTTGGTACTAGAACAGGACAGGACTTCAGAGTGTTTGGGATGGAATGGATATCTTCTGTTTGTGAAAAGGACATGGATGTTAGCGGCTAGACTTGTTTGATTTACTGGAATGGGTTAAAACTTCAGGGTGATTAGGATGGAATGGATATCTTCTGTATGTAAGAAGGACATGAATGCTAGGGGGCTTGGACTGGAGTGCTATAGTTTGGTTATTTGAGTCCTCAGCAAAAGTCCTGTTTAAATGTAATCCCCATGCAACACACAGTAGATATTTTAGGACACGATTATATCATGAAAGCTCTACACTCCTGATGGTATTAGTGACCTTAGTAAGAGGCTGGAGAGTACAATCTTCCTTATTTCTGTTTCTGCTCTATGGAGCCAGCATTCAAGGTGCTGTGTTGAGCAGAGACCAGACAGCAAACCCAATGGTGCCTTGTCAATGTCAATTTCCCAGCTTTCAGAACTCTGAGGAATAAATTTCTATCATTTATAAATGACCTATTCTGTGTTTTTTTTTCATAGCAGTATAGACAAAGATATAAGATATTTTCTACCAAGAAGTGCACATTTATATATGAAAACCCAGTGCAAAAATAGCAAAATAAACTGTAGATAATGGTAAATTGATTCTTAAGTTTATATAGAAAAGTAAACATTCTAGAAGACATAGAAAAACAGAAGTTGTTCATAGAACAACAGCTAAGTTGGACAACTGCCAATAATTGATTTTGAGAATCACTATTATCTTAGGAAATTCGAAGAAGCATGTTCGTAGAAAAGGAGTACCGTCATTGAAATAACTCAGTGGTCAACTTTTCAATGAAAGTGATACCCCAACAATTGGACATTCATAAAAATAAATAAAACAAATAACCTAGACACAGACCTAAGCTTTCTCCTTCTTAAATGTAAAATGCAACCTTTCTTCTTAAAAATTTTATAAAAGAGATAGGAGAAAATGGCAATGTCTAGAACTTTTTAAAGAATATATCAAGCAAATCTATTAAAGAAAAAAATTGATAAGCTAGACTTCATTAAAATTCAGAAATTTTATTGTGTAAAAGATGCTGTCAAGATAGAAGAGACCAGACTAGAGACATTTCTCAGAAACACTATTGCATCAAGGAATTGTATCAAAAATATAAAAACCTCTTAATTTCAATAATAGGTAAACAAATGACACAGGTTTCTTTGAAATGAGTCCAAAGATCTGAAAAGACACTTCACCAATGAAAAGAGAATATACAGATCGAAAATAAGCATATGAATAAAGTCCAATTCTATTTGTCATTAGGGAGATGCCAATCAAAACAACAATGAAATACCATATCTTGCCTTATTCTTTGAAAGGCAGAGAAAGAGAGGGAGTGCAGTAGAGAGGAAGCAAGCTGGCTAGAGCAAACACAAGCAGGAGTTCCAGAGAAAGCATGAGAGGGAGCACTCATATTTAGTGGCTCACGCTCCAAATACTGGGCTGGGAACTGCTAAAGCCAGAAGTTGGGAACTTGATCCGGATCTCCCACAGGAGTGGCAGGGACCCAAGTATTTGAGCCACTTCTTTGCTACTTTTCAGCATATGTGTTACTAGGAAGCTAGTAATTGGGAGTAGAGCTGAGACTCAAACCCAAACAGTCCAATGTAGAAGGAAGGTATCCCAAGTGATAAGACAGATGCATGTTGACAAATGCATACCCCAGTACTTGTTTTCACGTCTTATCTAAACTATTTAATTTTTTAAAAATCTGCTTATCTGAGAAGGGGAAGGGAAGGGGTAGGAGAAAAGGGAGGGGGAGGGGATTTCCATCCCAACTTCCCTGAATTGCTCTAGGCCAGATTAGAGGCTCAAGTCAAGAGCTGAGAACTCAATCCTAGTCTCCCACACAGGTGGCAGGAGCCCAATCAGCCATCTTCTGCAGCGTTCCAGGTCTGCATTGGCAGGAGACTGAAGCCAGATACTGAACTGAGGCACTTGGATGTGGAACACGGATGTCTCAACTGTCATGGCAAACATTGGTCTCTCTCTACTACTGAGTTAGAAATTCTTCTTTGAGACTCTGTGTAGATTTAGAAATTTTATTTCTGTATCTTTTTTATTTTATTAAAATTTTATTTAAATTTAAAATTCCATTTGTTTAAAACAATGGCTTCATAAAGGAGAACTTATTTAATAATTTAGAAATTATTCTGTAATGTCCTTGTTTTAGAGTTAACCAACTGTGGACACAGTGAGTGGAATGTTTTACCAGGATAACACCTGACATTTAGTAACAGAGCTCAGATTATACCAAAGATCTCTGGATTCATATTTCTGTGACTTTTCTTTTTAGATCACAGCTTATTGTTCTTTTTGTATTCTGTTCCTCCTGCCTTAGGTATAAATTTGGATAATTCCTCTAGTCTTGTTCCAGCATTAGTGGGAATAAATTAGAACAAAATTTGAATAATCTGTAAATTATAAAAAGTTCCTGGGAAATGGAATTAAAAGATAAATTTACTGGGACCGGCACTGTGCCATAGCGGGTAAAGTGGTCACCTACAGTGCTGGTGGTCCATATGGGTACGGGTTCAAATCCCAGCTGCTCCACTTCCAATCCGACTCTCTGCTGTGGCCTGGGAAAAGCAGCAGAAGATGGCCCAAGTGCTTGGGATCCTGCACCCATGAGGGAGACCTGGAGGAAGTTCCTGACTCTTGGCTCCTTGCTTCAGATCAGCACAGGTCTGGCTTTTGGGGCCAACTGGGGAGTGACCCAGCAAATGGAATACCTCTCGCTCTCGTGTAACTCTGATTTTCAAATAAATAAATAAATAAATAAATAAATCTTTTTTTAAAGATAAATTTGGTGCAAAATTTTTGAAATCTATGTATAATTTTTTCTGAGTATCTTGTTTCCTGAAATTTTTGAAGACCATTCTATTTACGGATTTCAGATTTTTTCCCAAAATAAACTGTCTTTTAATTCCATTTCCAGGAACTTTTTGAAGAACCATCATATTTTTGAAATATACCTTTAAATATGCATAGGAATTAAATTTTAACACTTCACAAAAATTCCTTTTTTATGGGAATGTACATTTCATTGCATCTTCTTTTTACAGTAAATCATTGCAAAACATGGTTAATATTTTTATCCATGAAAAATAAGCCATTTTCACAAAGAGATGGCCCACACATAGAACCTGTACTGACCTAGTAGACAGTAATGGCTCATTTGTAACTTTTATTACCTAAGAGTTTAATATTTCACTATAAAACCTCAATAGGTTTAGCTGGGAAAAAAAAATCTATGGAGGAGTCATATGACTTTTTATAGATTATTAAGTAAATAATATTCATTCAAAGGAGTATACATCTCAGTACCAGGAGATTATGTAAAAGCTTTTTTTGTTTTTTAATCAACTGCTTGAATTTCTATCATGTTTATCATTTTCTACCATGGTTTTGTTTATGAGGTTGATAACTGCATACTGTAAATGATTGTTGAGTGTATTTGCTTCAGACAAAGAATATTGAGGCCATTTAAGCTCTATTACCTCATTCATATCTCTGTTTCTTTTCAATTACATTCATTATTGTAGCAAGCATTTCACATAATGTATCCAATGGGTAACTTAAAGTATTAGTTTAATAATCAGCATATTATAATAGTGTTTAATTCAAATGAGTTCTTTTTCTAATTATTTAATTTTCCTACACAATTTATCAACACAATTTATATATATACACACATGCATGTAGTTATGCTATGTATTAATGCATCATATTTCCTTTTTTAAAGTATTCATTTTGAGAGAGACAGAATGAATCTCAATTCCATCTATCTGCTGGTTACTCCCCAAATTGCCCACAATAGCTACGGCTTGGCCAGCCAAGGCCACAAGCCCAGGACCCAATCGAGGTCTTCCATGTGGGTGTCAGAGACCCAACTACTTGAGCCAACATCTGTTTCTTCCTAAAGTCTTCATAAGTGGGAAACTGGATCAGAAGCAGAGCTGGATCTCAAACTAGGGACTCTAATATGGGATGCAGGCATCTGAAGCAGCATGTTAACCACTGTATCAAATGTCAGATCCAATATTTCAAGTATATTTCCTTTAAGCCCTACAGTACATTACTCCTACTCAAGTCTTATCAAGTAATTTTCATACTAGTATTTGGTCCTGTCTGACAAACTGAACTGTCTCTCTGGCTAACCATAGCATATTAATCTGGTTATCACTGTGGGTCTCAGACAGCCCTATAGAACTCTCCAAATTGACAAGTTTTCTTTTCTGACAAAATCATTATATATTATATATACATGAGAGTACAGCACAATGCTCATGGAAAAATGAAATTAAGAGATGTTTATTTTGGTAAATAAAGCCAACAGCTTACTAACTTGATGGTTGAATGGAATGTGCTATTTTGATGATCATTGGGCATCTATTGCTGGGGCCACCCTGGAAGAGACCACATGAGTATTATGGCTATCAAAGTACGTGTTTTCCATGAATTTTTAAAAATTGCCTCATACATATTGTGGTTCTGAATTATCCTATTTGATTTCCAAAGATTCCAAGAAAATCAAAGGAAATGATGTTTACTGCAGAATTATACAGAGAAAGGATTTTGAAGAGAGCACGTCCTTGTGGAAGCAGGGAGGAAGGGATGATGGAGTAGTCTGAAGGGCAGACTTATAGCTGGACAGCTGCTAATCTTGGTGGGATAGAAGGAATAAAAATATAAGGGGACTACTCATAATGAAAATTAGTCCCATCTTGCACATGGCGCTTAGGGAAAGCTATAGTGAACAATAGCAGAATGTTCTCCATTCTCACTTTTATATGGAAATTTATACCATGATAAACCACAGCTGAATAAATTTAAAAGAATGAAAGTCATATAAAGTATATTTTTTAGAACTCAATGGAATTAAACTAGAAAGGAATAATAGATAACTGGAAAATCCCCATATTTGACTAATGAAAAATTTTTAAGAGAAGTGGAAATTATTTTGAATGGCATCAAATGTAAATTTAACATAAGCATTTGACATTTGCAGCAAAGCGGTACTGGGAGAAAAATTTATACCATTCAATATATGTATTCAAAAAAAGAAAGATCTAAAATCAATAATTCAAGATTCTGAGGAAAACAGTAATAAAACATAATTTAACTCTATATAAAGAAGAGAAGTACATAATAAAAGCTTCATTTAGTAACAAATGAAATTGAAAAATGTAGAGGATATGAACAAAATTCAAACTAAGCTCTTTGACAAGATAAGTAAAATTGAAACATTTATAGCTGGTCTAACCAAGAAAAAAGGAGAGAAGACACAAGTTATCAATATCAGACATGCAAGAGATTTATCACTACTGATCCAATGGGTAAAAAAAAAAGGATTGTAATGTAACACTGATATACAGATAACTTTACAGACAGTTCCATGCCCCAAATCTGTTAAATTAGCTGCAACAGAATGAGTCATTGGAAATTAGAAACTTCCAGAACTTACATGAGGAATCAATGTTATAAATACACAGAGTTGTAAAAAAACTGAATCTAGTTAAATAAATCTGGTTAAATAAATCTAGTGAAATAAAAGCACAGGTAAAGGCATTACAAAAAAGGGAAAATTACAGACCAATAACTTTCATGAAAATAGATAAAATAGATTAGCAAATAAAATTCAACAATATATACAAGTATTATTCTCTACAACTGAAGCAGTATAGACTAGGAATACAAGAGAGATTAAAAATTCGGAAGTCGATGTAACACACCACACATGAGTGAGCTAAAGGAGAGAATCACATTAATTGGTAAAGAAAACATATCTGTTGAATTCTAACATCCATATGATACTCCATAAAGTTAGAGGCCAGTTTTCTCAACTTGCTAAGGGAAGCCCATTAGAAATCTATAACCTGTATCATACATGATGATGAGAAACTGTCATTTTCCCATATATGGTGAGATGTAATTATGCATTTACCCACTCACATCTCAGTGACAGGGCTGATGTTAAAGAGTTCTGACCCAAGTAGCATTGGAAATGAGGGTAGCCTGTAAGACCATAATCACAAGGAAAGTCGCAGAAGCGCTGGAATCTTGTTGACAAAGGCACTCCCCATGGAGGCTAACAGTTCTGATAATGTGAAACATATATCCTGGAAATGACCAACTAAATCAACACATGGTGAATGGTAGAAGTCAGGTCTTTGTCTTTGCATTGTAATTTATAAATAAATAGGAGGGAGAAAAATTGTCCATGTGGTAATGGAGTTAGAGACTTTTGGATGAACTCAAGCTTACCTTAACAAAAACATAGATTTTTACATGTAAAAATATTTATACACTCGAATATGCTCAAATTAGTCTACAAATGTATATTTCCTTGTTCTGTTTGTTAGATAAAGACTCTAGAAGCAACGACTCCCAACAAGATTAAGTATGCCCATCTTGGGCCGGCGCCACGGCTCACTAGGCTAATCCTCCGCCTAGCGGTGCCGGCACACTGGGTTCTAGTCCCGGTCAGGGCGCTGGATTCTGTCCTGGTTGCCCCTCTTCCAGGCCAGCCCTCTGCTGTGGCCAGGGAGTGCAGTGGAGGATGGCCCAGGTGCTTGGGCCCTGCACCCCATGGGAGACCAGGAAAAGCACCTGGCTCCTGGCTCCTGCCATCAGATCAGCGCGGTGCGCCGGCCGTAGCGCGCCGGCCGCGGCGGCCATTGGAGGGTGAACCAACGGCAAAGGAAGACCTTTCTCTCTGTCTCTCTCTCTCACTGTCCACTCTGCCTGTCAAAAAAAAAAAAAAAAAAAAAAAAAAAAAGTATTCCCATCTTGTAAGATTTGGTTTCTTCAATAGATTGATGTAGATCTCCTTGGAGAAAAGTCTGTGACAAGAACTATACAAGATGAGTATTAGGCATCTTGTAGTGCCAGAAAGTAAGGTAGTGCTAGAAACTTCACTGATGGGAGCCGGGCACAGGAGCCACCTGAAAACACATCCAGGGTCTCAAAGTACCCCCAAGGCTGAACCATTTGAACAAAATAAATCAATATCGAATTATAGCCAAATGTATAAAACACATATGTGTGAATTCGTGTTGACATATATAACTGAATAAATGAGACAGAAGAGAATAATTATCTTTGTAGAATAATCTCCAATATTTTATATAGTTATTTGGTTGTCAAACAAGAATATAAATCCACATTCCATAAATGTGGGCTACACATACTGACTTCCATCCAAAAATTATAGTATGGAAAACAAGTAAAATGAAACAACTCTAATTTTGCACTTAATCTATTCCACTTACCACCAAATAAATTAAATAAATTCAACATTTTATTTTACTTTACTTTGTTTTTCTCTTGGTCAATACAAACATAGCATATCTTAAAAGATATTCATCTATTTTGTATTCCATAAGAAGTGGGTCATTGAACTACTTCTGACCTGTTTGTTCTTTTCCTATTTTAATGTGAGTGGATTTAAATAAATTTCACATTACTATGTGGCTCTCAGTTTAAATGGTGTATTTTTTTTATCCTCTATAAATGTTCAGAAAATGTAGCGAAATTATTCCTTAAAATAGCATTGTGATTTCCTGGACTCATTTACCTTTTGAACTTTATTTCCTGAGAACATTCCTATTTATTATCATTAGTAAAAATCAATTTCTTGAGCCTTATTTCTTTAATAAAGTATGCACCTATTTTCTTCTCTGATTATATTTAGGAAATTCCTCAAACTTGCTTCACTCTCTCTCAACCCTTGAATAACGAGTGTCTTTGATATTGATTAGGTCCATTAAAATATACACAATTTCTACTTAAAGGTAATTTTATCCTTATTTTTTTAAAGGATTATTTATTTGAAAGGCAGCACTACAGAGAAGCAGAGGCAGATAGAAAAAAGGTCTCCCACCCACCCGTCCACTCCCCAGATGGCCAAAACTGCTGGAGATGGTCAATCCAAAGCCAGGAACTTCCTCTGGGTCTTCCACATGGATGTCTTCCTAGGCCAGAGCAGAGAGCTGGATTGGAATTGGAGCAGCCAGTACATAAACTGGCTCCCACATGGGATGCTGGCACTGCAGGCAGTGGCCTTACCCACTACGCTACAGCACCGGGCCACATTTTTATCCTTATTTTTATCCATTTTTTTTTTTAACAAAGTGGTATTGTGAGCTGTTTTTAGATAAATTTGGTGTAATTTCTTAATAATCTAAAAAAAAAGATTTTGGCTAGCAAGTAAAAACACTCTTTGTTTTATTTGAAAGACTTCTTTTTGATATCTGGAGGGATATTTAGTTATGTAAATATAATCACCAATTGACAATTGAAACACATACAAACACAATGGAAAGGCAAAGGCACATTCCACAAAAGAAATAATTGAAAAAATGGACTTCTCTGAAAACTGCTGTGCAAAAAATAATGTCAAGATAATTAAAAGACAAACCAAAGACTGGGAGAAATCACTTGCAAAAGACATCTAGGCAGATCCAAGGGGGCTGAATGGTAAAGAGACATGCTGATTTTGACCATGGAGAGATTCCAGAAGGCAGCTGTCCCTGGGGCCAGCTGAGAAGACGTTTCGGGTATTAAGCTTATGGAACAGAAGAGAGATTCCGTGGAGCAGCACAGACAGCTGGTGGCTGGCAGGGTCACGTCATCTTCCCAGAGTGAACTGAGAGGAGGTGATAGTAGGCTGTGTGCCAAAGGTAATCTGGCGTCCTCACTGACTCTGAGTCTGGAACATAAGCATCATGGAAATTATGATCTAGTGTACAATATTTGATTCTATTCAGAAAGAGCCTGAGATGTACATCTGATTGCAGGTTTTTATACCTTGCAATTAGTAATCTAAAATCTGTGTGTTAGAAAATTATTTTTAGAGATGACTGATTTTGTGAGTGATTTTGTAATTCATTGGCCTAAATACTTTTAAACATCACCTACATGGAAATTAAATCCTAGTAACCATCATATCCCACAAGTGTGATATCTTAGTCTACACTTAAATCATATATATTTATTTGAAACACACACAGTACCAAGGTTTCCAACATGGGTGGCTGGAACACAATTACTTGAGTCTTTAAACATTGCTTTGATGTCTGCGTTTGCAGGAAGAGGAGAACGGGAGCTAGAGCCAGCCAGGAATTGAACCCAGCCTCTCTGGTACAGGATATAGGTACCTTAACTAACATCCTAGGCCAAATGCCTACTCCTAACCAAATATATATTTTAAACACATGTTTTTTGGGATATAGTGAACAGATGGAAATGATGCTAAGGGTTATCATGACTATATGTTGGCCACTGTCTATATTATTAATAAAAATATCTCTAGGTCAATTATTAGTAGTGAGAATATTATATGCAATTCTAGTACCAGATAATTTGAATAAATCATTTTAAAATTGGCTCAACCACTGTTTGAAACCTGCAATTTGGGATTTTTTTTTCCTTTCAAGAGTCTAAAGTGATATCTGAGACCAATCACATAGTCCTTACTTTAAAAAGAGTTATTGGTATCAATGCTCCCTAAAAATAGAAGGCAGCAATACAAATGCAAGACAGTAAAGGAAAACACTTAGAAATACCATTTCATCAGTAGTTTAAAATATTACAACAGAAAAGGAAAATGACAAAATCTGTGTTGTTTTCGGAACATTTTAGCATCAAGATGCAATGTTTTTCTCTGACAGTATACTAGAAAATGTAATTATTTAATTACACATGCCATGTTATACTTGTGTAATAAAATTGCCCATAACGATGTTGTTTTGGATTGAAGAAAAACTTCCACATCTTTCTACATTTTTGTGTATCCCTATGACCCAAGTCTGCAAGAGACTGTGTTCTGACTTTTTACAAGGTGGTGCAGTGTATTTCCACTTAGAAACAATAGGTAATGCATTATATTCCTCAGAATGAAAAAAAGGCAGTTTCAAAGATTTTCAGTTTAATCAAAAACTGTAAAGGTAAAATTTTTGGTGAAAGAAATAAGATGACAAAATATTACCTTATATATTTCCTTTATATTACTTCAAATAAATTACCACTTAAGAGAAATTTTACTAAAATCACCTAATATTCTGGCATATTGAATTTTGAAAGTCTTTATAATACATGATACTTATCTTTAAAATTTCTCTCATCATGCCTCTCATCATTCCTTGTGGACTAATTCATTTTATAATGACTGTCTCAAAGTCAGGCTCCCAATTTCCAGAACACATCTGGAATAGCAAGCAACATTATGTGTTAAACTATTAGATATTTTAACATGTAAGTGGTGTCCCAAAATCTGGGAGATCCTAACAGAATTTTAATTCAATCAAGAAATAAGAACTGTCATACATGCTTCTAAAACAGAGTTCATCTTCTTTCCAAATGAGGTAAAAGGCATTGCCCATGAAATTTCTCTGTCATAGAGTAAACACAGATGGGAGTACTGGCACTGTGGTGCAGCAGGTTAAGCCACTGCTTGCAACAACCACATCAGCGGTGCCACTTCAACTTCTGGCTGCTCCTCTTCTGATCCAGTTTCCTGCTAATACACCTGGCAAGATAGTAGATGATCATCCATGTACCTGGACCCTTGGCACCTATGTGGGAATCCCAGATGGAGTTCCTGGCTCCCGACTTTGGCCTGGCCCAGCCCTGACATGGATTTTTGGCTATCTGGGAAGTGAACTGGTGAATGGAAATCTCATTGTCTCTCCCTGTCTGTCACCCTGCCTTCCCAATAGATGAATAATGTTACTTTGTTTAAAAAATGACCAAAGTAAAACTGAGGATACCTGTCATGCTCTAGAAAAAAACTGATGAGTGTGCCCAAGGATAATTCAAAAGGTTTTTTTTGATGGTGCTGCATAACAGATAATACTGAGACTCAGTGTGTTGCAGAAACTGACATAGGTTAACTGCTTACAGATCCACGCATTTAGAGCTGCTTACTTGTGATCCTGTCAATTGCTGAGATTGTCTCTGCTAAACTTAGAGAGGGCTGGCCTCAGCTGAGTGTTAGGATTAAATTTGTTCCACATGTCTTCTTCTGGGATGCCAACTGAAGAAGCACTGCTCATTTGAGACTTGGATTTTACATGAAAGTTGGTGGGGAAGGTGAGAAAATACAAGATAAACAAACAGAAACATGCAATGTCACTCAAGGGTTCTGCTTAGACCACTTCAGTACAAGGGCCATCTGTGCCTTCATTCTGGAAAGCAATAGAAACATCTCTAACCTAAGTTACTTCAAGTTAACAATTCTATCTCATTTTGTTCTACTGTTGGGAATGAGTTGAAAATTTTCAGTCTATGATGGAAGCCTGATGGATGATCACAATACATATCCAATGTCACTGGCATGACTTTAGGTTTTGTTGTAGCAGCGTCCCACATCTGGTGCCAATTACTGTATTAGTTTAGTATTGTCATAATTCGGTGTAGCATTCAATTGCCAAAATGTGGTTTGAAACATATTAACTTTATCTCTTGATACATTATCTAAGGTTTTGCTGTATCTCGTCAAAGATTTGCTAGGCTTTGGGGAATCGTGCTGAAGATCAGAGATTGGGTGCAGGACTGATCCATATGTCTCTTTTGGAACCCAAGATGGAAGGGCATTTTCTTATATGAGACTTGTTCTCTAGGTGGAAGACAAACAGGAGAGGTGGATGGAAACATACAATGTCACTGGAAACCTCTGCTTAGGACTGGCAAATTCTCTTCTGTCAGCCTCGCACTGGCTAAGAAAGGTTACTCATCCCAGACAAAACTGAGTGGGGACAAATTTTGTTTCCCAAACTAAACCATGGCAAGATTGTGGAAGAAAGGAACAATTATGAATAAATAATGCAATCCACACACTAAATAAATACTATTGCATTTCTCATCTTATTTCCAATCCACTTGATTTGAAAAATCAGTGCTATTGCAATTATTATTTTTTTGTGACAGGCATAGTTAGACAGTGAGAGACAGAGAGAAAGGTGTTCCTTTTTCCATTGGTTCACCCCCCAAGTGGCCGCTATGGCTGGCGTATTGTGCCCGCATGCTGCACCAATCCGAAGCCAGGAGCCAGGTGCTTCCTCCTGGTCTCCCAGGCGGGTTCAGGGCCCAAGGACCTGGGCCATCCTCCACTGCACTTCCGGGCCACAGTAGAGCTGGACTGGAAGAGGAGCAACTGGGACAGAATCCGGTGCCTCGACGGGGACTAGAACCTGGGGTGCCAGCGCCGCAGGTGGAGGATTAGCCTAGTGAGGAGCAGCGCTGGCCAGCTATTGCAATTATTACACTAAACTATATGAAACATCATCAAATCACTGAAGTGTTGCTTTATGATTTTTTTTTAAAGATTTTATTCCTTTACTTGAAAGTCAGAGTTACAGAGACAGATCTTGAAACGATTGGTTCACTCTCCAGCTAACTGCAACAGCTGTGGCTGTGCCAGGAGCTTCTTCTGCATCTCCCATGTGGGTGGCAGGGGCCCAGACTTTTCAGCTGCTTTTTCCAGGCCATTAGCAGAAAGCTGGATGTGGGGTCCAGCTAAACCCACTATGCCACAATGCCTGCACTTCTGTGGTTGTTATCTCCTCAAATTAATGCTATAGTCTTGGACACAAATTGTCAACTTTAAATCTGTAGTTTTCAATCTCAACATAAACAAAAAATATAACATTGTTTGATGTTTCTGAAATTAAGGGCCAAGGAAACCTAATGATTTAATTGTAATAATGAATATTAAGAGTCTGATGATACCCAAGTCAGCTAAATGCTTCTAACAAAGTTCTTTGGCTAATCAGTTTCTCCAACTACACATAATTGTCAGCTTTCTAAAGAGCTATAGTAGTGAGAGTTTGCTCATTTTTGTTTGTTTCTTGGTTATTAATGTATACATAAGCTCACTGAAAAATGAGCTGTCTGGCCTACATATTCAGTGCCATTCTGCCTATAATTTTATTATCATGGAAGACTGTGTGCAATAATTGCAATCTCGGTACTTCAGCTTTTGCAAACATCTAGCAATGTTATGAATCATAAATATTCTGTAATAATTCTGAAGCGAGTCTTGCTCAAGAAGTTAGATATACTTTCATGCAATATTTTTCTTCTAAAGTTCTTTGAATATGACAGGTATTATAGTCTCCTAGTGTTTCTATAACAAAATACCTGGGCCTGAGTGAATTTATAAAGAATGAAAATTTATTTTTCTCACAGGTCTGGGGGCAGGAAATCCAGGATCATGGCAGCAGCAGGTTCATTGTCTAGCCAGGACTTCTGTTTCCAAGGTGTTATCATACTGCTGCAGCCTTTGGAGGGGCCTTTTTCCATGTGAAGACATGGAAAAAAGCAAGAGAGCTAAAGCCTCCTGCATAAGGTCTTTAATCCCATTCATGAGATAGGAACCCTCATGTCCCTATCTCCTCTTAAATGCCCCACTTTATTAATTGATTTATTTAAGGTAAACAAATTTAAGAACATAGTGATACTTCCCACCGATGCTCCTACCCTTCCTCCTCCTCCAATTCCCTGTCTTAATTTTTACAATGATCTAAATTCAGTTTACTTTATACTTATAAGATTAATTCTACATTAAGAGTTCAACACATAGTATGAAGATAAAACACTGATTCTCAACAGTAGAGACAGGGGCTGAAAACAATCTTTGGATCTCAATGTCAACTTCACTCTTAAACATTACATTTTTTGGTACTCTGTTAATTACCACAGATCAGGAAAATCCTATGGTATGTTTCATTTGGGGATTGGCTTATTTTACTGAGTATAATGTTTTCCAATTGCATCAACTTTGTTGCAAAAAGGCAGGATTTAATTTTACAGCTGAGTCATACTCCATGGTGTAAAATCATAATTTCTTTATCCAGCCATCAGTTGCTGGACATCTGGGTTGATTCTATATCTTAGTTATTATAAATTGAGCTGTAATAAACATGCGGTACAAATAACTTTCATGTGCTGATTTCATTTGAGTAAAGCAGTGGGATTTCTGGGTCATATGGTAGATCTATTTTCAGCTTTCTGAGGTATCTCCATATTGACTTCCACAATGGCTATACTAGTTTATATTTTTACCAACAGTGGACTAAGGGTACTGTTTTCCTCACATCCTTACCAGCATTTATTGTTTATTGATTCCTGTATGAAAGCCAATCTAACTGGGGTGAGGTGAAACCTCATTATAGTTTTGATTTGCATTTCCCTGATGGCTACTGATCCTGAGCATTTTTTTTCACATGTCAATTGGCCATTTGAAATTCCTCCTTTAAAAATGCTTGTTCAAGTTCTTTGCTCATTTTTTGTTAACAAGATTGATTGCTTTGTTGTTGAGTTTTTGGAGCTCATAACGCATTCTGGATATTAATCCTGTATCAGTTGCATAGTTTACAAATATTTTCTCCTATTCTGTTGATTGCCTCTTTACTGAGGGTTTCCTTTTTAGTGTAGAAGCTTCTCAACTTGATGTAAGCCCATTTGTCTATTTTGGCTTTGATTGCCTTGCTTCTGAGATCTTTTCCAAGAAGTATTTGCCTATGCCAATGTCTTGCAGTGTTTCCCTAATATTCCCCTCTAGTAATTTGATGGTATCAGGTTGTTGATTTAGATCCTTGATCCACATTGAGTTAATTTTTGTATAAGGTATAAGGTAGGGGTCTTCTGTATATGGAGATCCAATTTTTCAAACACTATTTGTTGAAGAGATTGTCATTTTTCCAGGGGTTCATTTTAGCTCTTTTGTCAAATATTAGTTGGTTATAGATGCTTGGATTGATTTCTGGATTTCTCTATTCTATTGGTCTACCTGTTTATTTTTGTGTGAGGCTCTATTTATTTTAAGATCTTTATTTATTTGAGAGGTAGAGTTAGACAGAGAGAGGGAGAGACAGAGAGAAAGGTCTTCCATTCACTGGTTCACTCCCCAGATGGCTTCAATGCCTGGAGCTGAGCCAATCTGAAGTCAGGCTCTTCTTCCAGATCTCTCACTTGGGTGCAGGGGCCCAATCACTTGGGCCATTTTCCACTGCTTTCTCAGGCCATAGCAGAGAGCTGTATCAGAAGAGGAGCAGCTGGGACTTTAACTGCTGCTCATATGGGATCTCCATGTCACAGGCAGAGGCTTAGCCCACTGTGCTGCAGCACTGGCTTCACTGCTTAATACCATTACATTGGCTATTGAGTTTCAAAACATAATTGGTTAGAGGCCAGCACTGTGTGTGTAGTGGGTCAAGCCACCACCTGCAGTGACCACATGCCATATGTGGTGCTGGTTCGAGTCCCTGGTGCTCCACTTCCAATCCAGCTACCTGCTATGGCCTGGGAAAGCAGTAGGAGATGGCCCAATTCCTTGCTCCCCCCGCTTTTTAAATTTATTTATTTTTTGACAGGCAGAGTGGACAGTGAGAGAGAGAGACAGAGGTAAAGGTCTTCCTTTTTCTGTTGGTTCACTCCCCAATGGCTGCTGCAGCCTTTGCGCCATGCCAGTCCGGAGCTAGGAGGCAGGTGCTTTTCCTGGTCTCCCATGCCGGTGCAGGGCCCAAGCACTTGGGCCATCCTCCACTGCACTCCCGGGCCACAGCAGAGAGCTGGCCTGGAAGAGGGGCAACCGGGACAGAATCCGGCGCCCTGACCGGGACTAGAACCTGGTGTGCCGGCACCGCAGGCGGAGGATTAGCCTAGTGAGCTGTGACGCCAGCCCCTTTGGCCCTTGTACCCATGTGGGAGACCTGGAAGAAGCTCCTGGCTACAGATCGGCTCAGCTTTGGCCATTGCAGCCAATTAGGGGAGTGAACCAGCAGATGGAAGACCTCTCTCTCTCTCTCTGCCTCTCCTTCTCCTCTCTCTGTGTAACTCATTCAACTAAATAAATAAATCTTTAAAAAAACTTGGTTAGCATCAATTTTATTAAAATTAATCTATATTTTAGTTTTATAAAACTATACTACAAATAACATTTTGTTTAAAAATCTCACTAAGCGAGATTGGGCACATTCAGGGTGGTAAAAATATAGCTAGTAAATACTTATTTTAAATGTATAATTAAAATTTACTGATCAATTGATTTGAAAGACACACACACACACATACAGACACAGGAAGATCTTCGATTTGGTGGTTCACTTCCCTGTATCAGCTGGGACTGGACCAGCCCCAAGCCAGGAGCTAAGTTTCACCTATTGCTTCCCAGAGTATGCATTAGTAGTTAGCTTGAATCAAAAACATCATAATGAATTGAACCCAGGCACTGGTATGGAATGCAGGTGGCATCTTAAATCACTCTGCTACATACCTGTTCCTTAAATGCTTTTAAATATTTCAAGCAAGTACAATGAGGTTATTATCTTTTTAAAGGTATGCCAAAATCAAGAATTCCAAAATTATATATTTGTGTGCCTATTAGTGACTAAGCCTTAACCATGTGCTTAAGAAATAACCAATGGTTCTCCAAAATTCTCCTTCCCTTTCTTCTGGTAACATTCTTAGATTATATTTCCTACTTGCATCAAGATGTGTCCATTTGATTATGTGATTGTCAGTGGAGTGTAAGTAGAAGTGATGTTTAATACCTCCATGTTTATTTCCCAAAAATGGTAGCTTTAACTTTTCCACTGATTTAATAGTTTGTAGCCATACGCACTGAGAGAATAAGGATTTATGCCATGTGGCTACATCATTATGCAAGAAATCTGAGTTCTTCAATGTCCATGTAGAACAGTTGTGTTGTAAACATTGACTACTAATAAATACCTATTATATGAAGATGAAATAGACTTTCCCATTCTGTAATACCCTGTAAAATGCAGCTTTTTATATTAGCACTAATGAATTTTTATGATCATTTGATTTACCAATGAGGCACAGTAATTTAAAACTAGATTCTTATATAGAACATGCATTCAGATAAATTAGAAGAGAATCATATTATCAAATGTACTATCTCTTTTTTTGTAAAGATTTATTTATTTGAAAGGCAGAGTTATAGAGAGGCAAGCAGAGAGGGCGAGAGAGAGAAATAGAGGTCTTCCATTTGCTGGTTCACTTCCCAAATGGCAGCAACAGTTGGAGGTGCGCTAATCCAAAGCCAGGAGCATCTTTTAGGTCTTCCACATGGGTGCAGAGGCCCAAGGACTTGAGCCGTCTTCCATTGCTTTCACAGGCCAAAGCAGAGAGCTGGATTGGAAGAGGTGCAGCAGTACTCGAACCAGCACCCATATGGGGTGCCAGCACTGCAGGCAGCGCCTTTACCCACTATACCACAGCACCAGCCCCCAATATGATTTTTATAATAGTAAGGATGAATCTTTTTTATGTATTTTTTGCAAAAGCCACACAATATGAACACACCAAACATCAGAAAGGAACACTATGTGTGTATATGTGTAATTATGTGAAGTTTTGAAATTATTCATGTAAAGATAAAATGGATTATTCAAATTTTCAGTTTTGTTTTTACAGTTTAATTTTTCAAGATGTACTTCAGAGCTGGAATGCAATTGAAAATTCACTGGAATAGAAATATTTAATATATTTGTAAGGCTCAAAAGCTGGAAAATTATTGTTAAGATATATAAATTTTGCACACATATATACATAGTGAAAATGTGGATGCTATATTATTCTGTATGTAGATATTTCTAAACATTTTCACTGAATTTTACTGCAATGGAATGATAGGTCCTTCTTTCCTCATTTTATATTTGTCTTGAAATATGTTATGTGATCTTAGTGTATCCACCTCTGCTTTCTTTAAGCATGTATTTCCCTGGTGTATATTCTCACACTTTCCAAAGCTTTCTGTTTGGTTTTGTCTTGTACATATAGCAGGCCGTTAAGTTTGCTGTGTGACTCACTCTGAAACCTATTTTATCTCAATATTTACTTTCATTCAAACATGTGTCAGCATTTAAAAAAGAAATACACAAGATTAAAGATTTCACTGTTTTAGCTTTTTACTGAAATATAGTATTATGTCACTTTCCAAAAACAATAGTGCTTATTGAAGTTCCAGCTATAATCATGATCTTTAAAAAAGATTTTCTTGAAAGGAACAATTACAGGGAGACAGAGATACAGAGATATCTTCCACCTGCTGGTTTATTCTCCAAATTGCCACAACAGCCAGGGTTGGATCAGACCAAAGCCAAGAGCCAGGAGCTACTTCCTGTCCTCCCACGTGGATGGAGGGGTCCAGGAACTTGGACTATCTTCGCTGCTTTCCAGGACACATTAGCAAAGAGCTGGATTGGGAGTGGGGCAGCTGAGACACTAACCAGTGCTCATGTAGTATGATGGTGTCTCAGATGATGGCTTTACCAGCTATGCTACAATGCCGGACCTGTGAAACGTCTTACATATAGTTGAATATTAATTTCAACTTGATGTAATAAGCAATGTCTAGTAGAAATATCATCACTAAAGATGTACATGTCTGTAGTTTCGGTTTCCCAAGTTCAGAAGTGAGAAGCATAAGAAAGTGGTGACAGAGAAAAAACAATGAAGAGTACATTAATGATCCAACTGTTTCTGAAGGCAACTGAGACTGTCTCCTGAGTAACCTGGGGAGCCTCTGAGAATTATCAGGCAGTTGGCATAACAGCCAAGATACCTGCATCCCATGTCAGAGTGTGTGGGTTCCAGTGTAGACTCTGCTTCTGATTTCAGTTACCCACTAATGTGCACTCTGGGAGAAAACAAATGATGGATAAGTAGTTTGGTCCCTGCTATCCATATGGGACATATAGACTGAGTTCCTGGCTCCTGATTTTAGAGCAGCAAAGCCCCAGCTGTTGTAGGCATTTTGGGAACAAATCAGTTGATGGTTATATATCAATCAGTTGATGGCATATATATATATATATATATATACACACACACACACACATACATACATATGTTTGTATATATACATGTGTATATACATATATGTATATATTTATATATACATTCATACATATATATGTATATTTGAAAGACAGAGGGAGATTTTATAATATACATATAAAATCTCCTTCTTATATATATTATGTAAAATCTCCCTCTTTCAAATCAATAAAAATTAAAAGGCATCAGCATGTTGCAAACAGCAATGACATGTGAGCTGATTGCAGATAAATAATTTATCAACACTATCTGCCATATTTTATTTTCTTTTAAACATTTGAAAGGCAGAACTATAGACATACACACACAGGGATGAAGAGGGAGATCTTTAAAATTTCCCCATATAAAGTTTATTTCTTATATACCACTACTATGGGATTTAGAGGAAAATTAATTTGTCAGATGTATGTGTGAAATATTTAAGAAGTTGCCTACTCATTTTGATTATTTTCTACTGGTTCACTCCCCAAATGGCTGCCACATCTGGGTCTGGGTCTAGCTTAAGTCAGGAGCTTTGGTCTCCTTTTGATTTGATTTTGTACTTTCCATATTTTTTCATCTGTTCACCAGATATCTATGGAACATTTTATTGGGAAAGGTCAGTTCTAATGGTTTAGAAAGTAGTACTCAACAAAATAAATTCCTCACTCTTGAGGAAATATTATTACAGCTGGAGGGATAGACAAAGAGAGAAAATTCTAGAAACAAGTGATGGAGGTAGTAAAATTTTCTGTATCTTCCTTCCCCTTGCTGCAAAAACCTAATGACAAGCAGCAGGTTTGTGATGATTGCAAGTGGGAAATTTGACCTAATAATACCTATAACTATTATATGAATTGCTTCTTGAATTAGTAAATGCATTATTATGTTAAGATTCATATAGAGGTCGGTGCCACGGCTCAATAGGCTAATCCTCTGCCTGCGGGTTCTAGTCCCAATCAGGGTGCTGGATTCTGTCCTGGTTGCCCCTCTTCCAGGCCAGCTCTCTGCTGTGGCCCAGGAGGGCAGTGGAGGATGGCCCAAATCCCTGGGCTCTGCACCCACATGGGAGACCAGGAGAAGCACCTGGCTCCTGGCTTCAGATCAGCGGTGCACTGGCCACAGATGCTGTTGGGGGGTGAACCAACGGAAAAGGAAGACCTTTTTCTCTGTCTCCCTCTCTCTCACTGTCCACTCTGCCTGTCAAAAAAAGGAAGGAAGGAAGGAAGGAAGGAAGGAAGGAAGGAAGGAAGGAAGGAAGGAATTCATATAGAATGTTTAAGGAATTACACAGAATATTTAAATGATAAAGGATTCCTGACTTCAAATGAAGTAGTGATATACTTAAAATTATTTCGAAGGGATGACACTGTGGCTCAGTGGGTCAAGCTGTCAATTGCAATGCCAGCATTCCATAACCCAGTGTCCTTGAAGTCCCAGTTACTCAATTTTCTGTCCAGTTTCCTGTTAATGCCCATTGGAAGGCAGTAGAAGAGGACTCAAATACTTGGGCTCCTTTTCCCATATGGGAGTTGAGGATGGAGTTCCTGGCTCTGAATTTGTCCTGGCCCAGCTCTAGCTGTTGCAGCCATTCAGGGAGTGAACCACTGGAGACATTGCTGTCTGCCTCCCTCTGTCAATCTGCCAAATAAATAAATCTTTACAATTTCCCCATATAAAGTTTATTTCTCATATATCTGTACTAGAAGATTTAGAGGAAAATTAATTTGTCACATACTTGTGTGAAATATTTAAGATGTTGCACACATATTTTGATTATCTCTAAACTAGGAAAAAACTGAAAAATCAGAGGTCTCTATATAAATACTGAAGTACACCGGGAATAGCTGCAAAGGAACAAAGTTGAATGTGTATATACACTCGCATACAATGTAAGTGGGTATGTATGCACTTAAATATAAATATATATTAGTGTCCTTTATTGTCTTTCTTCTTGTTCATAGTATATGATGCAGGTTGCTTTAGATAAACATTATAATCCACAGACTTCTTGTACTAATATGGCACTAATAAAGTTCCAAGCACTCCATGAGAATTTTATATACACACATTATGTATATATGGTATACACTACACATGTGTGTATATTTCTGTATACTATACAGAGACTACCTAAATTTTAGTCATTGACAACATTGGTATAAAACTATTATATTTTATACTTTCAAATAAGGGTTAATAGATTCATATGGAAATGTAAATTGACAATATAAGCAAAATCATTATCATGTGAATAAGTGAAATAGTTTCTAGGTATGATTTCTATTTAATTGTCATATAATTTTACAGATTTAACTGGATTTTTGGACTAATATGACTCTTCATATATGTGTTTCTTCTTCTCTAGTAGTGCATAACAGCTTAAAATCATTGTTTAGGGATCATTCTAGTAAAAATGAAATTGACTTTGTGTTGTTGGGTACTTGAGAGGAAACAAATCGTGCCCGACATGAAGAAAATCTGTGGAAAAGATGTTTCCTTCCTCAACCTCCTCTTTATTTCCCTTTTATATTTTATTATTATTTTTTTTTTGACAGGCAGAGTGAACAGTGAGAGAGAGAGACAGAGAGAAAGGTCTTTGTTTTGCCGTTGGCTCACCCTCCAATGGCCGCCACAGCTAGCACACTGTGGCCGGTGCACCGCGCTGACCCGATGGCAGGAGCCAGGTACTTATCCTGGTCTCCCATGGGGTGCAGGGCCCAAGGCCATCCTCCACTGCATTCCCTGGCCACAGCAGAGAGCTGGCCTGGAAGAGGGGCAACTGGGACAGAATCTGGAGCCCTGACCGGGACTAGAACCCGGTGTGCTGGCGCCACAGGCGGAAGATTAGCCTATTGAGCCATGGCGCTGGCCTATATTTTCTTAATTTTTTAGTTTTGCCTCACTCCTTGTTTATCTCCCTCTCTCTATCCTTCCTTCATGTTTGTAATTCTAATTTATTTTAATATGGTATTAACAAATAAGAATTCTTTGCTATTTTATTTCCCTTATTATGACCTACCCCTTTCAACTTCACTGCCTCTTGTTTCCATTTCAATATCTTCTGTTGAGGATAAAGCTTGGCATTTGAGGATACTTTTAGCTCTTGGTGTGAGACTAGTCCTCAAAATGTCTACTGTTTATAAAATTCTGTTCAATATCAGCTTGGCAGGTGATCAGTCTACATCCTCAAGTGCATGTGAAAGCATACACAAACTTTCATGTTGGCTGGGGTGATTGGAATATTGAAATGGCAATCAAAAGCAAAATGTGTGGATGGAATCACCATCATCAACAAATTTGCCAAATGCAGCAATCACAGAGATAGATGGGCTATTACGTTCACCTATCACAAAAGGATCAAGTGAGACTTTATGGTAGCACTGAAGTCAGAGTTATTTGGCCATCTGGGAATAATGAGTTGGATACTACTGAAGACACCTGCTTTGTGTGATGGTTCCCAACTGAACAATCTTCATTAAGAGGTTGGGAATTGACAAAGTCTCCATCACTGAAATCATCTACTCAAGGGTCAACCAGGAGCTGCAAAAAAATTGACAGAGTTTACAAGAATATATGCAAGACAGCTGGTGAGTCAGACGGACATCATCTCCAAAACAACTGGCAACTCTACAGCTGGTGATGGCCTCGTAGAAAGTGGAATAAAGCAGATGTTCCTGTCATTGATTGTCTACTGATAGAGCAACTTGCCTTGGATTTCTATGATGCTGGAGTGAAGACAAAAAGAACTATTATTCCCAAATAGATCAGCATCACAATCAAGTGGCAGCTCAAGAGAGTATTTGAGAAATACAAGAGATCCAGCCCTTATGTCATGCCAGAGAGCATCAAGACAGAGGTCAAGAGAGACCTGGAAAATTCTTCCCTGATCTGGTCTAGTTATTCAGGATAAGCCTCTGTATTTTTCCAATTAACTGTGTAACTCCATGAAAGGCAAGTGCAGCACTGCAATAAGTACTATTGAGTTGAATGCACATACAAAAATAAATTGAAAGGTAATAGTTAGTGGTCCATAAATTGTTACTAAGCACTGAAAATACATGGTGTTCTGAGGTGGATAAAAGAATGCCACAAATTTATAAGTCTGAATGGTAGATCTCCTCTCAAATCTGGGCTAGTTAAAAATTGCTTTGCTAATAAAGATCACACTCTGCATAAACTCCAAGGGGTCTAGAAATATTTATCTTAGCCTTTGGGAACCCTGAAGGACTGTGAAAGATGACCAACTGTTGTGTTGGAGAGACTAATGGAAGAGACTCTAAAACCAAAGAAAAATGGCACAGCTGACCTCAGCCTCCACGGTGGAAAATAGATGGGCAAAGCTGTTTTGAACCATTCAGATCAGTAGAGCTGAGACGTAAGACATAATAAAGGACTTATGATGCTTCAACTAACGATTTTTTGATTTGTGATGGTGTGAAAGCATACCCATATATCCATTCTGATTTTCATCTCTAAGAACATTCAGTAAGTTTCATGATATTGAATATTCAATATTCATGAGATACTCAATATTCAATATTATAAAATAGGCTCTATGTTAGATGATCTTCCCCAACTCTAAGCTAATCTGAGTGTTTGAACAATGTTTACATAGGCTAGGCTAAGCTATGATGTTCAATATTTTAGGTGTTTTAAATGGATTTTTGACTTGATATTCCAACTTATGACAGATTTAGTGAGAAATAACTCCATCATAAGTCAAGAAGCATCTGTCCTACTGTTAGGGAGTTGCTTTGCATGGAACAGAATTATCAGCTAACCAAGTCCTGCCCAAATGTATGACTCACAAAACAATGAGGCATATTAAAATTGATGTCCTTTGAAGTCCTAAGTACTCAGTAGTATGTTACTTATCAGCAGATCCTATGGGCATGCAAAAATCTATTTACTATTCTAAATATTTCCATAACCAATCTACCTTTTCCATCCTAGTAATAACATCTTATGAGTATATACGAAAATTAAGTTGTGCTTTTGACTTGGATTTGCTAGGAGTTGAGAAAAAAATAAAAGCACTAATTGGCTTCTCCCATCTAAATCTGTCATATAGTCTGTTTCTCTTGTTTTATGGTTTTAGAGAATATTAAGACAGGAGAGCAACTGTACAGAAGGGGTCAGAAAGTCTAACTAAGTTAATTCCAAATGCCTGTAGCTAAGCACTTAAGGAGAGTCACTTATTTGACCCAGGTGATTGAGTCCATGCACTAGTACTTGCAAGTCCCCAAGGAGGTTCCTGAGGAATACTGCTCCATTCCAAGTTAGTATGTATATGTCCATGTACACTATTGTTCAACACCTCTGCAACACAGATTTAAACTATGCTTGTTTTCTTTGAAGCCTTTCTTTGTGCCTATCACTTCTTTTAAAGGCCCTTTTTGAGCTTTTAAAAAACATGAAAGGATGCATAAAAATAATTATTTCCAGAAGATGCAAAAACAACAATACCAACTGAGGTGTTGGGTTAGAATGATCTTTGTAATAAGCTCAAAGTAGACCAAAACATTTGAGATTTTTAAATGTCAATTTTCAAAATGGTATAATAGTCAGGAGACTTCTAGATTGAATACATATGAGTAGAATTCTATTGATGTGGTTGAATTGCACTGGAGAAAAGCTCCAAAATAAGAAACTATTTGTAGATATCCACATTATTCATCATCTGCCAGGAGTATTGGTTTATTACTGATGTATTACTATACACTACTTCTCCCCAGCAATGTATGCCCACATTTAGGGAAACTAAAATATCTTCTGTCTGTGACCAACTAGTTTGATTACTTGATGATTCTACAAAATGAAAACATGAAAATAAAAATTTAAGATTTCACCAGATATAGCATTGTTTTCTTTCACAAAATAATTCAAAGTTGTGTGAAAACAAAATAATTGCAAAACTATCTGCCTAAAAAGGAAATGCCAATATATTGAAAACTCTTAGATGATTTTCTGCTACAAATTGGTTTCAAGAAATACACAGAAAAAGTTACAGAAAAAACCACTCTACTACAACTTGAAATAATGACTGTTAGCTAGGGCTATTGAATTAGAATTAATGTATCCTTTAAAACATAGAAAGACAAATTGATAATAATTTGCCAGACCCTTAAGGAAACTATCACCAACTACAGCAGTCATAAATCTCAAAGCATAATATTAAAGGTGTTAAAGGATGGTGGATTTCCAAACAATCCTATAGAAAACGCATCCTCTCAGACTAGAAAGAGGAAATAACTGTTCCATTTTCCACTTAAAACTTGTATAAGCGAAGCCTTCTAATTTTGCCAAAATGTGACTGCACTAGATTCTTTGCTTTCTATCCATTTCAGGTTCTATATGCATTCAGAGAATTCCATTATCAGGAAGAGGAAAATGGAAAAACTTGAAAGATGTTGTAGTAGGGATTAGCGTCTGCTGTTCTGTTTTTGAAAAGGAAGGAGCCCCTAATGCACTAATACATTTTTTTCAGTAAAAAGTTGCTATCATGATTACAAAAAGCCTTTTCATACTAATGAACCTTGAAAATGAGAGACCTAGTCACATATTTTACAATGCAGGTTCATTTTGAATCACAGAAATAGGAAAGCAGAAAGAATTTACCAATTCTCTTTATGTCAAAACCTTAGCCAAATTGGACTTTTTTTTTTCATTTTAGGACTAGCAAATTAGGAGCAACTGGGTTTTATAATAGAATCAATGAAAATAATCAACATAAAAGTGAAATAGTTGTGAAGAAAAAAATATAATATCCATGCAAAAACTCAAGAATATTGACATTAAAGGATGAAAAATGGGTTGATAAACACAATACATTCAAAGGAAAATATAATTGATAAAGATGAAGCAGGAGATTGGAGAGAAAATTTCATTCAGATAGAAAAATACTATTATAAAGACAATAAAATTTTCCAGAAACTTGATATCTTTTTTGAATAAAACTATAAAAAGTGAATCAATTATATAGATGGAAAATATAGAAATATTTCTTATAATCTGGAGACTAAAGGTAAAGAATGATAATGAAAGAACATTACTATGATAAATAAAATGTGTCCATACTATGTAACAGATATTCAGGATATTGAATGAGAAACATCAAAAATAATATGTCCAAGAAAATCAAAGAAAAATATACATAAAGGTTCACATAATCTAAACTAATATAAATATGTAAGAGTAGCAGAATCTGTTCAATATCTACAAGATACTATTGTTAGAGCTCTGCATAAACATTTAACATCTGTAACAATCTTTTGATGTGTGCCCTTGTACTAGTTTTTCACTAATGTCATGACAGTTTGCCTCAAATTTGCTTGCATAAAGCAACACAAATGAACTATTTCACATATTCTGTAGGTGATATGTCCAACAAGGCTTTTGTCCACCTAAAATCAAATGTTTAAGGTCTGTGGTTCCTTACTGGAAGCTCCATGTTCATTCGGTTTGGTAGAATTGCTTTCTTCCTAGTTTTGGATTGAGGACTCCTTCTTCCTGTGAGCCAGCCATCTTGCCTCTTCTAGAGGCATCCCACTTCCTGTAAAGACAGCCCTCTGACCTCATCTTCAAAGTCAGCGACCACAGGATGAGTTCTTGTTATGCATGGGATCTCTCTGAATGTTTTATCTTCTTCAGCTCTCTTCTGATTCTTCTTCAGCCAAATCACTCTGGGTTATTTCTCTCCCTCTGCCTCTGCTTCTTAGGGTACATGTAATTACACCGAGCCTGCTTGGATCATCTATCGTAATCTATGAAAATGTCAGCTGAAAAAGAATCTTAATTCCATCTGTGAGGTCCTTTCATGGCAGCTCCTAGGTTAGCACTTGACTGAATACCAGAAAATGAGAATCTTGGGAAAATATTATTAGATTTTTCCCTACAACAGTATATTCTTGAATCAATTTTAAACATGAGTAAACTCAGTAGTAACTAGTTAACTACCTACCAATGTCACAGAACCAAAAGTAGAGAAGGTAGATTTTAACCTGATTTTTCTGGCACGATAGCCAATGACAATAATTGTGTCATAAAGTATAGTACTGGGAAAAAAGTAGCACAATGCCAAATATTATAGACAATTCAAGTGAAGCTATAAACCAAGAAAGACAACTAGATTTATATGACACACCATTCACAAAACAAATTCTAGAGGCATAAAATTTTAAAAAAAAATGATTTTCTTTACTTGCAAGTCAGAGCTACACAGAGAGAAGGAGATACAAAGAAAGAGATCGCCCATCTGCTGATTCAACCCCCAAATGGCCACTATATCTGGGGCTAGTTCAGGCTGAAGCCAAGACCCATGTCCAGGTCTTCCACTTGGGTGGCAGGAGCTCAAGCACTTGGGCTATCTGCTGCTGCTTTCCCAGGGACATTAGAAGGGAGCTGGATCTGAAGAGGAACAGCCTGGACTTGAAACAGTGCTCATATGGGAAACCAGCATTGCAGATGACAGCAAAACCCATTGCACCTCAAAGTTGTCCCCAGCTTAATCTTTTTAAATGTAAATGATAATATCTGACAAGTACTAGAAGATTCTGTGAGTTTCTATATAATCTCACAATGATAAATGCATAATAAACTAAGGGGAAAATAAAAAAAAGTTTACATTTATAGGTACATTTCTCTTTTTAAAAGATTTACTTATTTTTGTGTTTGAAAGACAGGGTTGACAGAACAAGAGAGAGAGATCGTCTAGCAAATGGTCACAATTACTGGGACTGCTACAGGCTAAAGCTAGGAGCATGCAACTCCAACTGGGTGGAGGGGCCAAATTGCTTGGGTCATCTGCTGCTTTCCTAGGCACATTAGCAGGGACCTGGATCAGAAGCAAAGCAACTTGGACTCAACGCAGGGACTCTGACATGGGATTCCAGCATTGCAAGACGCAACTTAACCCGCTGGCTACAATGCCAGCCCCTCTGGGTATTATAATTTCAAAACTCATGATGGGGGACAGGGGAGAAATAAACTTTTATAAAATCCAATTCTTAAGGAAAAATTTCTGAGCAGAGTAAGAATGTGAAATATTGGCTTTTACAGACATCTATAATCCTCCCCAAAGCTTACATTAGATGATTTCATACTTAAACATGAAATATAGCTTTCCCTTTACATGCAGGCAGCAGAAAAGAACGCCTTCTATCACTGATTTCCATCACTGATTTTTTAAACATTACAGGGAAGGCCCTAGTGAGCACATGGCATTAAGCAAAAGGTTAAAAAATCAGAAGGAAACAAAATTGCTATAATTGCTGGAAAGAAAATTACTCCCATACAATATCTAACGTAATATATGATAAATTATCATACTACACAATAACGGTTCACATGTTTTCTGTGATAAGAAGTCAATACACACATGTCAGTTATATTCCTAAATGTCAATCTAACCTATCAGAATAATTGCAGAAGGAAAGGGGCCACTTTTCCTGTTGACTGTAAATCTCAGCTAAGGTTAAGGCGCAGTAAGAATTTTACATCCAGGGACAAGTTTTGACCTAGGAGTTAAGACTCCAACTGGGACACCTTTATCGCTTCTCAGAGTGCCTGGGTAGATGTCCCAACTCCACTCCTGGTCTATGTTTCCTGCTAATGCGGGCCCTGGGAGACAGCAGAAAGTGGCTCAATTAGTTGAGTCCCTCCGTGTGGGAGGTTCATATTGAGTTCCAGGCCCCTGGCTTTGGGCTGTTTGAACCCTGGCCATTGTGGCCATTTGGGGAGTGAACCAGCAGATGAGAGCTTTCTCTGCTTCTTAAATAAGTAAAAGCAATGAAAAGATTTGTACTGGCATACCAGATGGCCACCCTCATGTTCCTCTCAGCCTACCTACACTTGAGACAAAATTGCTCCTGATTCCAGGCCCTTGATTTCCCTTAGAGCTTTTCATTTAGGAAACTGATTTTTTTCTCTCTCTCTCCTATGGTGAGATATAAATTATGTTAAAGGCCTCTTGCTTCTCTTCTGGCTGGAACCGCGCAGTGTCAAAAAGAAAAAGAAGCTGACTGCTGTGTCAGAAACTCCTAGGAAAAGGTGAAGCAATTGCTCAGAGCTGAAGATCAATGCCTGAGAAAATGGTTTTCCTAAAAGATATTTCAAAAGGCAAGGAAGATGGTTATCTATGAAAAAGCTATGCACTATCACAGGAATACAGGCAGATGTAAGAAACTGAGATTCAAATGGTGAGATTCAAATGGCAAGAAATGTTGGCAATGTCTATGCACCTGCAGATCCCAAAGTTGCATGTCATCAGGATTGAGGTATCAGTGCTGTGAGCCCAAATAATAGAAAGGCATTGCAGTTTATTTGCTGTCCAGATCTCCAATGGCAATGACACCTGTATGAAGTTCAACAAGACTTCAGATAACAGACTGAGTGATGTGGAAACATATGAGTTACCTGGACATGAAGTCTAAATGAACTAATTTACAAGGATGCTTATAGTCAAAGAGAATGTTCGCTTTTCTTCTAGGGAAAATCAACTAGCAAACAGAAGCAGCTGAAGATTCCCCAAAAACAGTTAATAAATAATCACTAGTCCTTTCATTAGGCAGTGTTGAGTTCAGATTTATTTCTGGGCTCTCTTCCCTATCTTGCATGAAGTCCACCTAATGTGGTTATAGCTTTGGTGTAATTTTGACTTCACTTCAAACACATTGGGAAAGGAAAATACCCAAAATGCAGAGACTGGGAAAGTAATGAACAAGGAAGAACAGGGAAAGAATTGTTGCCTAAGATTTGGATCACCAAATCTTAAGTCAGCCTTAAGCTTGGGAAAGCAAAAAACGGTACACTGGCAGTAATATTAAAAAAAAAAATGAAAGGGAGGGAGGGAGGGAGAGAGGGAGAGAGAGGGAGAGAGAGGGAGAGGGAGAGGAAGAGGGAGAGGGAGAGGAAGAGGGAGAGGGAGAGGGAGAGGGAGAGGGAGAGGGAGAGAGAGAGAGAGAGAGAGAGAGAGAGAGAGAATCTTCCATCTATTGGTTTGTGGGGAGCAGGGCCCATCTCCCATAACATGGCAGGGCCCGTCGCCTGGGAGACAAATAAGTACTAAAACTGTGGACAAATAAATACTGAGGACAAATACTGAGATTACCGAGACTAGACTAAACTACTGGAACTGCTAAGACTAACTCTATGCATCTGATCTTCCACCATATGGCGCTGAGAGAGAGTAAACAACTTCCACACAGCTGCCTCACCAATTCGACTAACAAGCTGCAGGAGCTGATCCTGCCCCTGATTGGGGGAGAGCAGCGTGCTCAGCGTGTGGGGAGAGAACCCCTGCAGAGTTGGGATTGGTGGAAGAGGACTGTAAAGGAGGAGAGAGACAACATGCAGGAGGAACATCTGAGGAACCCCCAAGAAAGCCAGCTGGTGGTGTGCGCTCCTCCGTGGAAGCGGGGGAAGCAGCAGGGGTGCCGCCCCTCTGCGGAGGCGGGGGCGGGGGGGGGGAGCGGCAGCAAACCCGGGAAGGGCCAGAGAAAGAGAACAACGCAGGGTCCGGTGTCATTCCTCCGTGAGTTGGGGAGCGACATTGGTTCTTTCCCCAAATGGCCACAATAGCCAGGACAGTGCCAGGCCAAAGCCAGGAGCCAGGAACTCCATCTGTGTCTCCCATATGAGTAGTAATGGGCTGCATACTGAAGCCATCTTCCAACTGCTTTCCCAGGATCACAGGCAGAGCAACTGGGACTGGGACAGGTTCTCATATGGGATGCCAGCATGGAAAGCAGTGGCTTAACCCACTGACCAGAATGCCAGCCACTAGAAATGAGATTTATATTTCAGCCTGGACTCTACTGGACCCATTATTTTAATAACTGAAAGTGAATTATAATTACCGTTTTTTTCTTTCTGCAACCAAATGTATTCGAAAGTCACGGCTTGTCCCAGGAGTCATTCAGGGAAGGAGGTGGAGGACAGAGAAGAAATCAAACAGTTTAAAAGCAGTGGCTACAAGGTGGGTATTTGGGATAGTGGTTAAAATGCCATTTGGGACTCTCATATCCCACATTTTAGTGCTTGGGTCCTATTCCCAGGTCATATGCTTCAGATCCAAGTTCCTGCCAGTGCCTTACCCTGAGAGGCTTCAGACCGATGGCTCAAGTCCTTAAGTTCCTGCCACTTACACGGATTCAGTTCCCAGAGCCTGAGGCCTGGCAAAGTCTAAGCTATTGTAGGAATTGGAGGAATGCTATCTGGGTAGATTAAAAGCGTAAATGTAGAAAAAACAAACTGAATAAAATTTAAGGAATACTTTAATCACACACATCAAGTAAGGGAAGACTTTTAAATAAAGGATATAAAAACTATATAGTCTATAATAGGAAAATATTGGTGAAATTCACTGCATTAAAGCATTTAAGAGAAACAATATGAACAGGTAGAAATGGGAACCAGTGACTATGAGAAGAGAATTTCCACGTACTCCTATTACTATTGCTACAGCCTAGAGCATCATTCGTGGCTGAGAGGCTAGCTTCTCTTGCTCCATGTACAACTCAACTCCCCAGTCGTGAACCCAGTTCCATCCTCCCTTTGGTATGCAAGAATTCTTTAGTAATTCTTTCCTGTTTTATCTATGCATTCAGATTTTGGTATTTATTTATTTATTTATTTATTTATTTATTTTGGCAAGCATAGTTAGACAGTGAGAGAGAGAGACAGAGAGAAAGGTCTTCCTTCTGTTGGTTCACCCCCACCCCAATGACTGCTATGGCTGGTGCGCTGTGGCTAGCATGCCACCCCAGTCTGAAGCCAGGAGCCAGGTACTTCTACTGGTCTTCCATGCGGATGCAAGGCCCAAGCACTTGGGCCATCCTCCACTGCCTTCCGGGGCCCCAGCAGAGAGCTGGACTGGAAGAGGAGCAACTTGGACAGAATATAGCGCCCTAACTGGGACTAGAACCCGGTGTGCCGGCACTACAGGCAGAGGGTTAGCCAAGTGAGCCGCAGAGCCAGCCCAGATTTTTATTTCTACTGGGTCTTTTTCATAAGTTCACAAGTATACCGTATTTATCCCAATCTAAGCACAAAAAAAAGTTTTTTTTAATCCACATTCTCTGTGATTTCCTCATTGTTTTGCTTTCATGCTGTGGTGACAATTCCTGAGTGACATTTCTGTCCTCATCCGTTCTCATCCCAATCTCTCTTCAGCCCAAAACCATTAAGCTCATTTCACAGTGCTCATGACTTCATGTGGTTAACCATAATCCTACTTGACCCAGCAAGAGCACTTCTCACAGGGGACTCGACTCTGCACCTTCATTCATTCACGTTCTCTATTCTTCCCTGCTTTCCCTCACAGCTCACTTTTCAGGTGATACAGCCTCTTCTTCCCTATTTGTTACTGCAGAAATGGCCCAGAGCCCTGTGCTTGTTCCTCCCCTCACATCTTCCCTTTGGAGATGTCACTCAGCACCAGTGCTTTAAGTACTATCTCAATGGAAGCCATTCTGAGATTGACATCTCTTGCTCGAGTGTTTAATCCTGAAATCCAGACCTGCATATTTAATTGCCACCTTATCATATTAGCATGAAAGTCTAATTGCCTACATTTTAGCCTTGCCTTTTAATCATATCCAGAACCTGACCACTTCTCACCACCTTTACTGCTGTCCTCCTGGTCCAAAGGCTACATTATATCTCTGACTTCTGTCACACTTCTCGCCTTTTCTCACTGCCTTGACATTGCTCCCTTTTTGTTTATTATTAAAGATTAACCAAAAGTAGAGCAATCCTTTAAAACATGATACTAAGACCCATGGTGCCCTCAGTACCATACCATAAGCATCATTCTATAACACTACCTGCTTTATTCCTGTCCTGCACCACACATTGTCATTCCCTGTTTCTCCAGTACACCAGGCATATGCCTAATAGCCTTTGTTCCTAAAGAGAAAACATGACAGATATTTCATGCTTTTATTATATCAAAAATGTGCTGTGTTTTACATAATTGATAATAAACCAAATGAAAATGAAAATAATACTAAAAAGTAGGTGAAGAATGTGGATATAGAAGTATAACAGATGAAACACAAGTGAGAAATGATTATGTCTATAAATAACCTGTTAGGAGAAATGTAATCCTTATGATATTGAGGGCTGTTGTACATTTTATATCAAGATCCTTATGATAGGGGTAGGCATTTGGTGCAGCAGTTAAGACGCCACTGGGAACAACAGCATCCTTTATTGGAGTACCTAGGTTTGAAATTCAGCTCCACTTTCAATTTCAGTTTCCTGTTAATGTACACCCAGGGAGGCAGTACATGATGGCTCAAATAGCTTAGACCCTATTATCCACGTGGCAGACAGAGAAACTCTGGATTGAGTTCCCAGCTTAAGGCAGTTCCAAACTCAGTTGGTACAGGCACTTAGGGGAGTGAATCAATAGGTGGAAGATCTCTTTCTTATGGTCTCTCTTTCAAATGAAACTAAAAAAAAATTAAAACATTATTGCATCTGTAAAAGATTTATTTATTTGAAAGTCTGAGTTATATAGAGACAGAACGAGAGAGAGAGAGAGCGAGCGAGCGAGCGAGCACCAAAGCAAGGGAGGATGGGAGAGAGGAAGGAAGAAAAGGAGAGAGACACTCAGAATTTATATACTTTTTAAATAAATCAATGAAATATTTTTTTGTGTGTGTTGGTCGCTGGTGGTCACCTGATTATACTGTACCTAGAAAGCTGCCAGACACAATATAGCCTTCCTGCTTGGCAATAGAGAGCACTTTCCAGGCTATCATCTTCTGCATAACATTTCATCTTGGCATTAATTTTAGTGAAATAATAATGCATTTGGCAACAGAATATCATCTACTAAAGGATCTTCAAGTATGTAGCAAACATTAATTAGGTAGTACAATACCTCTGTAAGAGAAAATACCATTATCATGATCCTGGAATTGGATGGTCTGTTGAACATGGGAAATTATGACAGGGAACCCATTTTGAACTAATCACAAATGAGTAGTTGCCAATTTGAATACTTTCAGTTCATGATCTTACTCAAAGAAGTAGAAAGAGGGTTAGGAAATAGGTGGGTACTGTTTAGGAAAGAAGGACCCCCAAATCCTGAAAGTGGGTTGTAATACCTTCCTGTCTTAGTATAATATATTCACATTCTAGGATGATTAGTTAAAAACGATGTTAACAATTTAAGAAAACTAAAATCAGAAATACAGACTTAATATATTTAGTTGCCAACTTCTCACATAAGAATGGATGTTTAATTGAATAAATTTAAGCATTACATCTCAGATGTACACAGGACCTAAACACTTCCTGAAGCCTTTATTGCTTTCCTTCTAGTTCAAAGGCTACATCATCTGTCCTCCAACTTCTGTCATATTTTTCATCCTTTCTCCTACCTTGGATTTTGCTCCCTTATGGTCTATTGTTTACACAGCCATCAGGATAGAGTAATTCTTTTTTTATTTCACAATAATATGCCTCTATTTTGCCATAAAGCAAGTCTCAGCAAGTTTAAAAAACTTGAAATCATACCATGCATCTTCTCTGACCACAACGGAATGTCACTGGGAATCAACAACAAGAATTTCTAAAGCACATGGAGACTGAGTGATATGCTCCCGAATGAACAGTGGGTAATAGAAGAAATCAAACAAGAAATCAAAAAAAATCTGGAAATGAATGAAGATGAAAATACATCATATCAAAACTTATGGGAGGCCGGCGCCGCGGCTCACTAGGCTAATCCTCCGCCTAGTGGCGCCGGCACACCGGGTTCTAGTCCCGGTCGGGGCGCCGGATTCTGTCCCGCTTGCCCCTCTTCCAGGCCAGCCCTCTGCTGTGGCCAGGGAGTGCAGTGGAGGATGGCCCAGGTGCTTGGGCCCTGCACCCCATGGGAGACCAGGAAAAGCACCTGGCTCCTGGCTCCTGCCATCGGATCAGCGCGGCGCGCCGTCCGCGGCGGCCATTGGAGGGTGAACCAACGGCAAAGGAAGACCTTTCTCTCTGTCTCTCTCTCTCACTGTCCACTCTGCCTGTAAAAAAAAAAAAAAAAAAAAAAAAAAACTTATGGGATACAGTGAAAGCAGTATTAGGAGGGAAGTTTCTAGCAGCTAGTGCCTACGCGAAGAAATTGGAAAGATATCAAATAAATGAGCTATCAGTGCATCTCAAGGACCTAGAAAAACAACAAATGAAACCCTAAATTAGTAGGAAGAAAGAAATAATTAGAGAAGAAATGAAGAAAACTGAAACCAAAAAAATACAAAAGATCAGTAAAATAAAGAGCTGCTTTTTGAAAAACAAACAAACAAACAAAAAGCAATATTGATACACCATTGGCCCAACTAAATAAAAAAAAAAAAAGAGAAAAAAGACCCAAATCACTAAAGATGAAAAAAATCAATAAAGATGAAAAAGGAAATGTAACAACCAACACCGCAGAAATAAAAAGAATCACCAGGAATTACTACAAAGAGCTATATGCCAACAAATTGGGGAACCTAGAAGACATGGATAGATTCCTAGACACATGCTATCTACCATAATTGAGTCATGAAGACACAGAAAACCTAAACAGACCAATAATCAAGATGGACATTGAATCAGACCTTCCAATGAAGAAAAGCCCAGAACCAGAAGCTTCCTTGTTGAATTACGTCAGACATTCAGAAAACGAATTCCAATTCTTCTCAAGCTATACAAAGCAATTGAAAAGGAGGGAATCCTCCCAAACTCCTTCTATGAAGCAAGACTGCGTCACTTTACTTCCCAAGCCAGAAAAAGATACAACCAATATCCCTGATGAATATAGATGCAAAAATCAAAGTCAGAGACATCATACTACCTAATTCCACGATGTATACTGAGCAGTTATAATCAAACTAGCCTGGAACTGGCACAAAAATAGAGCAAGTCTTTAAAATTTAAAGCTAAACTTGATCTAATCACAAGAGGATTGAAGGTTTGACCTACCAGTTAAACTGCTATTTGGGAATCATGCATCTCACATCAGAGTGTCTGGGTTTGAGTATCCAGCTATGATTCTGATTCCAGCTTCCTGCTAATTTAAACCCCGGGAGCCAGCTGGTGATGGAAAAAGTTTCCATGTAGGAAACTTGAATTGATTTCCAAGCTTTGGATTTCAACTGGTCCAATCTTGGCCATTGCAAGCATTTGGTGAATGAATCTGTTAATGGGAACTCTATATCTGTGTCTGTTTCTTTGCCACTCATGTAAATCAATTTTTTTAAAATGTCATTAATCTTAGTCCTTCAAACAAAGATACAGTGATGACTAGTTGACAATTTATAAAAAATTTCATTGTGCTCTTTTACTTTTTCTCCTTCATACAAAGCACTGAACTCTTTATCTAGACTAGAGCTAATCTTCTCTATGCAAAGTTAAATGAAAACAGATCCTAGTGAAACACAAGACTGGGAAGAGGAGAAGGAAGAGAAAGAAGGGTAGGAGTGTGGGTGAGAGGGTGGGTACAGTGGGAAGAATTACTATGTTCCTAAAGCTGTGTTTATGAAATGTATGCCAATTTTAAAAAGTTTAAAAATAAAAATATTCATAATATAAAACATTTTAAAAATCATTGTGACTATTAAAATTTTCAACATTCATAGTCTCTGGAGATGAATTATAAAATATTTGCTTATGGGGCTGGCGCCGTGGTGCAGTAGGTTAATCCTCCACCTGAGGCGCTGGCATCCCTTAGGGGCACTGGTTCTAGTCCTGGCTGCCCCTCTTCCAATCCAGCTCTCTGCTAAGGCCTGGGAAAGTAGTAGAAGATGGCCCAAGTGCTTGGTCCCCTGCATCCACATGGGAGACCAGGAAGAAGCACCTGGCCCCTGGCTTTGAATTGGCATAGCTCCAGTTGTTGCGGCCATCTGGGGAGTGAACCAAAGGAAGGAAGACCTCTCTCTCTGTCTCTCCCTCTCACTGTAACTCTACCTCTCAAATAAATAAATAACATCTTTAAAAAAATATTTGCCTGTGAGGAATGTCCTGAAATCTCATGTAAAGAACAAAGTTTACATCATCAATGTGATCACTTACCTAAAAATAAAAATAATTGAGGGATTCTTTTATTCCAATAAAACTTGTATTTGATAAAACTGAATTACTGGATAAGGTAATTTCTTTTATCATTTCTCAATTGAGGTAGTAACACTTGATTTTTCAATAACCCAAGGTCAATGATAGTCCTTATTCCAAAATGAAAGGGCAAAAAAATACTTTCAGCAATGTTTTCTGAATCTAATATGTAGATTTATAAGAAAAGATATACCCTTTGGATTATTATGCAATTTTGTTGTATTTAACATCTTCTAATTTTAATAATAGCTGGGTGTGTGCATTCCTCCTATAAAAAGATTTCACACATTTTTCTCATTTGCCATTGCTGTGAGGAGACATCAGAGCTAAGGGTTTTATGTTTTGCTCAGGTGATATTACATTTGCATTTCCTACAGTTATCAGAATTTGGAGATAAATTGTATTTGTAAGAAAGATGGTTTCAGAATCACTTCAATCTTGTAAAGGCAGGAGTTAAAAAATGCTGAATGAAGATGAGATTGGTGATTAAGCCAAGGGAATATGCAGAGGATGTTCTAAAGTATCCATGCACTTGGATTATGTCATCCATAAAAAACAGCCCCTCAAGTATTTTGATTGCCTTTTCAAAACACTTGACAGCTGCATGCTCTCTAATACATGAGATCTTGACAATGTTCATATTACTTAGTTATAATGTAAAAAAATCAAGACCATACTATTAAATACTAATTTAAATAGCTCATTGGGAATTCTGTCAAACTTCTCTTCCAAAAAGAGAACTGTTGATGATTTCAAGTGTTGCACTTTACTGTAGGAAATAAAATATGTATCTTTAATTTTTAAGTATTAATCCATTAACTTCCTTTTTGAAACCATTTGACATTTTCTCTTGCATATATTAATTTTTATTTCATTATCCTTAATTTAGCTGAAACATTGCATTAAATATAGTTATTACCTTAGAGGCTATTAGGAATCAACTGTATGATCAGCCATATGTATTGAAAGAATGCTAGTAAGAGCACATGAATATAATTTTATTTAAAACATTGTCAATGACACTTGGTAAGAATTAAGCACTACACTTTTGTAAAATATATAAATATTTAATAATTATTTACTAATTTAATCCTCAGAATTCTTGGAGATAGGCACAATACTATGGTTAACATAATTGCACGCATACATTTGAGGAATATAAAATGAACATGTGATTTACTGAAAGTCACAAATAAATGGTACATCTGTAATTTGAATACAATTATTGGATGTGTCTTGCCAAGTCCATGAGCTGTCCCACACATGTACAGAATAGGGTTAGGGCTTAGGGGACCAGTTTCAACTTTGTGTAGTTGACAAATATGAAGCTAAGACAACTTAACTTGTGTTGTCAGTATTTGATAAGAAAATCTTAGGTCTTGACTCTACCACACAGGCAGTACTGTCTATGACTGAAAGGGTTGACACATTTAAAGACAACATAATACTTTTTCTTAGTTATCACTAAACACAAATCCCTTTGTCCCTGGTTTCCTAGAAAGAAACATTTCCCATATTTACCTCGAGTATAGAATCTCTGTCAGAGGCCAGCACTGTGGTATAGCAGGCAAAGCTGCCACCTGAGATGCCAGAACCACATATGGGTGCCAGTTCTTGTCCTGATCACTACACTTGCAATCCAGTTCCCTACTCATGGCCAGGGAAAAGCAAAGAAAGATAGACCAAGTGCTTGGACCCCTGCCACCCATGTAGGAGACCTGGAAGAAACTCCTAGCTTTGGTTTGGTTCAGCCCTGGCCATTACAGCCATTCAAGGAGTGAACCAGCAGATGGAAAAACTCTTTAAATTTGCCTTTCAAATAAATAAATCTTAAAAAATCTGTCATACAATTTCATATTTCTTACATAAGCAAACTTGGATATCTTTTGTGGGTTAACTATAATTGGCCATCCATGAGTAAAAATTATAGCAGAATGGCATTCTATACAGTATGCGCTAGATATTTCTAGGCTACTCATGCTGTTTAAAGTATATTGCAATTGAATTTCAGTTATAATTACAATAGACAGATTATATGCAATATTTATGAATCTTACTGAAAAACTCTAGGGCACTCAAATTGTATCAAAATCCTCCACAATATAGTGAAGCATAGAATTGTAAACCAAAAGACAATACTCTAGCAATCAGGAAAACCATGTGACCAGACTGTGTCAGAAAAGTAAGACATACCTGAGCAGAGCTAGGCTTCTGTGATTGGCACCTCAAATTGGCTCATTCTGGCATCAACATAGTCTTTAAGATTTGTGTATCTCATCTCACACATAACATTTTCTGGTTAGCACCAAAGCATTACATTTCCACATTTCATTTTTGTTTAAATTGATATTTTGTTTCAAAAATATTGCATTTTGTTTCAAAAATATTACATCTCACAAGTAGTAGCTACAGGTTTGATTCAAGTAAAGTAGATTAGCATTTATAATGAAAAAGCTAAATTGCACAATGTGAATATTGCCAGATAATATTGTTTGTTTGTTTTTTTTTTAATTTATTTATTTGAAAGGCGGAGTTAGAGAGAGAAGTAGAGAGAGAGACAGACAGAGAGAGATCTTCCATTCGCTGGTTCACTCCCCAAATGGCTAGGATGACGGGGCGGAGCCAGGCCAAAGCCAGGAGCTACTTCTGGGTCTCCAACATGGGTGTAGGGGCCCAAGCACTTGAACCATCTTCCACTGCCTTCCCAGGCCATAGCAGAGAGCTGGGGACTGGAACCAGAGCCCAAATGGGATGCTGGCACTTCAGGTAGTAACTTTCCACTGTGCCTCAGCACTGGCCCCAATTCTGTTTTCTTAATTTGACATACTAAAGCTATTATCAGTTATGATTACTATTTTGCACCATCACCCTATTTAAAATGGTAATAGCATATTTTTTTTTTTTTTTTGACAGGCAGAGTGGACAGTGAGAGAGAGAGACAGAGAGAAAGGTCTTCCTTTGCCATTGGTTCACCCTCCAATGGCCGCCGTGGCCGGCGCGCTGCGGCGGGCGCACGACATTGATCCGATGGCAGGAGCCAGGATCCAGGTGCTTTTCCTGGTCTCCCATGGGGTGCAGGGCCCAAGCACCTGGGCCATCCTCCACTGCACTCCCTGGCCACAGCAGAGAGCTGGCCTGGAAGAGGGGCAACTGGGACAGAATCCGGCGCCCCGACCGGGACTAGAACACAGTGTGCCGGCGCTGCAAGGCGGAGGATTAGCCTAGTGAGCTGTGGCGCCAGCCTGGTAATAGCATATTCTTAATGTTATTTGTATTGCTATTGTTCATGCGTTTAGCAAATAGAGTAGCACTTTTTTTTTAGAAATTTTTTTTTTTTTGTTTGAAAGGAAGAGTTAGAGAGAGGCAGAGAGAGAGAGAGAGAGAGAGAGAGAGAGATCTTCCATCCACTGCTACATTACCCTAACGGCTGCAATGGCTAGAGCGGAGATGATTTGAAGCCGGGAGCCAGGAGTTTCTTCCAGATCTCCCACGCAGGTGCAGGGGCCCAAGCACTTTGGCCATCTTCTACTGCTTTCCTAGGCCATAGCAGAGAGCTGAATCAGAAGTGGAGCAGCCAGAACTCGACCTGGACCCATATGGGATACTGGCACTGCAGGTGGCTGCTCTACTCCCTACACCACAGCATGGGCCCCAAATATAGTAGCTTTTAGCAATATGCAATCATAGCATTGGTTTAAATTTGCGATATATCAGCATTACTTAAGGGTGTAATCTAACAAAATAGTATTGAATTAACGTTTCAGTAGTTTTCTGTGTCAGTTTGCTTCATTGTTTCAGAAATCATTGTCTGCACATGCTTTCTAAAACATCCCTGTGCAACGCTTCTGAAGATTAACAAGGATAGCAAGCGAATGCCAGAGAGAAAGAAGGAAAGGAAAAGAGATGATAAGCAACATAATTTGTATGATGAGGAACCACGTGCACAGAGAGACTACATAGCAAGTAATACTACACAGACATATAACATAGGTCATGCAGCTGAAGTTTGGGCCTCCATGATCTGGTTCTAGAGTCCACGGTCCTCATCACCATTATACCATCTTCCTGCAATGTTGCAAAATGCTGCTTTCCTAAAACTTTACATGTATAGTTCTGCAAATCCTTTTCCAACACCGGAATCTGCTGATTCAGATATAGAATGCTTGTTTTAAATAAATGTATTCAGTTGTGGTGAGGGAATTTAATTGATCCGTTCACATGCTTGTTCTCTTTGATGCTTAAGACATACTAGCTAGGTAATTTGGAAGGGTCTTGAATATAATGTGTAGGATTGCTTGTTAATCACCTATACACGATGACTGGCCTTGAGTTCTCAGATACTGTGCCAGGTCAAATGAAATAACATAGCTAACACTAGATTTTAGACAACATTGTTCTCAGTTTAAGCTGTGTAGCATGCTTTGCCAAGAAGTAAGATTTGGTGATATTTATAAAGAAACTCATCTCTTATTTAGATCCTTGGACATGAAGAAAGATATGTTAGATCCAGAAAAGGCTTACATGGCAGAAATTACAGTCATGAACAAAAATCTCTTTTCTTTATTTTCACCAGAACCCAAAGCCAGACTACTATCCAGGCCTTGTCTACAGTTTGATGTGCCCATAAAACTAAGTTATAGTCAAAGTAATATGAATAGACAGGTGCTATTTCCCAGACCAGTTCTGGAATGATTGATATGTGATCTTCCATCCCTTTTCCTTTCTCATCACCTACAATGGTAATGGCCCACGTGGTCTTGAGGCCAAATGTTGAAGGCAAGTGAGTTACTACTGGGGCTGGTCTCTGACTGCCTAGGTCAAAGGCATCTCAGCCCAACATTACCCTACTACCACACACACTCTTCTTTTCTCACTGACCTACAATTCTATCACTTGATATTAATTAAAAGAGAAAAGCATTTTTATTGAAGTCTTTAGCATTTTTTAAAATATTTATTTATTTACTTGAAAGTCAGAGCTACACAGAGAGAGAGGAGAGGTAGAGGGAGAAAGAGAGAGGACTTCCATCCGATGGTTAACTCCCCAATTGGCCACAACGGCCGGAACTGTGCTGATCTGAAGTCAGGAGCTTCCTCTGGGTCTCCCACATGGGTGCAGGACCCAAGAGGTTGGGCCATCTTCCAGTGCTTTCCCAGGCCATAGCAGAGAGCTGGATCAGAAGAGGAGTAGCCGGGACTAGAACCAGCACCCATATGGGATGCTGGCGCTTCAGGCCTGGGCGTTAACTCATTGCACCACAGTGCTGGCTCTATCTTTAGCATTTTTTCAAATGATATATGTCTGTGTCATCACAACTTAGTTTGCTCTACCTGGTATGGTCTCTACATGTGCACTGTACACCTATGAAGTCTATTCTATTACAGGTAAACACAATATGAAAACCTATTATTATGAGCCACTTACCCCTTGATCAAGTAAACTGTTTAGATAAGATAAAAATTTATCTATTACATATCTATTTTTGCTTTATGGCTAGTGATTTTTAAAACTAGTATAAGAAAAATTTAAGCATTAGTAATGTCTCTTAACTCAGGGAAATATTTTATTTTAATGAAGAATTATTTTAAAGCAGCATTTTTGGTTGAAGTACCCTATTACTCTTAATATGTATTTCAAGCATATGAAATCATGTTCTTAAAAAATTCTCTATAACTCTTAAAATAATGATTCCAAATAAAAAAATTTAATTTGAACCTGAAATTTTCTCTTTTTACTTCAACACATTTTTATGTCAGTATGCCGGACTTTAGTGCTTTCTTCTGAAGCACAGTTATCAAAGTTTTGCACATAAAATTTTAAACATTTAAAAAATGTAAAACCTATTAATAAGTCATAGAACTGTATTTTATTAAAATATCTTTGTACCTAATTGAAACATTCATAATACTAGTCATGATTCTTAAGTTACAAAAATTTCCCAAGACGTTGTAGAGGAGCTCTGACTTATCTAGCCGTATATATTATGCTGTGGACATTCAAGGTCAAGGTCCCTTGCAGCCTTTGGTCTAGAGCTCTGCAGATAACAGTGTCCTGTGGGTTTTCACTGTAAAAGCTAAGGCAAATTATCTATATTTCATTACCTTGCACTTTGTATGAATACACAAAGAAAGAAAGAAGGGAGAGGGGAAAAAGCTCATGCAAATTCTTACTTCGGTTAGTCATGGTCCAAATACAAGACATCCAAAGAGATGTAATATTCAAAAAAGCCTAAAATCTCACTGTTCCCAAACTCCAAGATATGTGTGCATATAAAAGCAACCAAAGATATTCAGGTATAAGGTTTACCTTTTTTTAAAATATTTATTTTTATATTTGAGAGGCAGAGTAAGAGAGAGGTCCTCCATCCATTGGCCCATTCCTCAAATGGCTACAATGGCCAGAGCTGGGCCAATCCAAAGCCAGGAGCTTCCCTCAGATCCCCCATGCGGGTACAGGGACCCAAACAGTTGGCCATCTTCCAGTACCTTCACAGGCCACTAGGAGGGAGCTGGATCAGAAGTGGAACAGCTAGGACTTGAATAGGTGTCAGTATGGTATGGTGGTGTTACAGGCAGAGGCCCAATCTACTATGCCACAGCACCAGCCCCCTAAAGTTTAAATTATTACCAAAATAATTTAAATCAAATAATTTTGAGTGTTTTTCTCTTATCTTGTGCTTTGTCTTGAGTGGTGCATTAAAGATAAAGAATAACGAACATAGTATACTGATTGGTTAGCTTCAGGAAGAGATCGATGATGTGAGAAGACATTGCTGATATACTGTGAGTTACCGGAGTCATTAAAAGTACATGAATCAGTTGAACACAGAAGCAGGATAGAGTCTGCTTCCAGGGGACATATTGGGCATATGCATTTCTCTCTCCTTCCACTCCTACTTTCAATTCATTTTCACTGAATTCATGAAAAGATACTTTAAATTTATAACAGTGATAATGCAAGAGAGACAATGAAAACTGGTAAAATGAGGATTTCTAGGACATAAACAGAAGAAATTATATTCAGGAAAAAATAAAGTACAATGGCAGACAAAAATGCAAGATACAAAACTATTGCAGAGTGAGATAGGCTTTGCCACAGAAGCTACTGAGAAAGGTTGGAGTGAACTTAGAGTGAGCTGTGGCAAGACCATCTGTGAACTAATTAAAGCACCACTTCAGAAGTAGATCAAACACTCAAGCTACAGGAGAGGATGGACTGTTATAATCACCTCTGTGCAATGTCCTAAACTCAAAGCAGCAGGGATTTCTTTCATAGTTGTTGGGGCCAGAGAGAGAAATAAAGTGGCAGAGCACAGCATAAATTTGGATTTTCATAATATTTATGGAGGGTCAAAGGAAGGAAGGAGTAATCAGATATACCTACATATAAAACACTTATTTTTTCCCACTCCAAAAGAAGTTATTCTTAATGTAGCAATTCTAATAATTTAACTACTTAATACTAATTTTTAATATTAATTCTTAATTTAACTAATTCTTAATTATAGGGCTCACCATCTGCCTCCCTATTTTAATAGCATGAAGGAAAACTGTTCTATCATTAAAAGAAATACTTGGTAAGGTTAATTGGCAGTACTATTAAAAGAAAATATACAGATGATTTGAGTGAACATTTGTTATTATTGATATGGACTCAAATACTTGAAAGTGTGCATGGTTTTATGTGTGCTTGTATACGATTTTAGCTTTTACATTAGGGAAATTGGAATGAGTGGAAATCTTTATTGATATGCCCATAAACAAAGTATGTATATATACATGCATATATGCATAGAAATTAATAGCAGTTTGTCATTAAAAGTCATGCTGCATGAAGCTATAAATCACAACAGCAGAAATAGCTTAATTGAAGGGTTGGTAAGACAAATCTTACATGAATTTGTAAAAGGTCATGAAATGTTCTGTACATTTTCCCAATATAATAATATCTGAATAAATTTAAAATGTAGGGAAAATGGTAATTACTGATAGAGAAAGAAGCAAATTTTAGATCAGCAATGTCTATAGAAAAATCCAATTTAAAAAGCAAACTGTGGTCCTTTAAAAGACAACACATGCTTAGAAGGTTCATGTTTTCAGATACATCCTTCAAACTTCAGTGAAAGGAGAGGAGCTGAAGTTTAAGCTGATCACCAGTGTCCAGTGATTTTATCAATCATTACTATGTAAAAACATTTCCAATAAAATATCAGAAGGTCTAGGTTCTAGGGGTTTCTGGATAGCTGAACAAAAGGAGTTTCCTGGAGGGCTGTGCACCCAGATAGGGCACGGAGTTCTGTGCTTCTGTCCGTAAGTCCCACCCTACACATCTCTTCCATCTGGATGTTCATTTGTATCCTTTACCATAAACCAGTAACCATAAATGTTGCCTTAAGTTTTATGACCTGCAATAACAAATTAACCAAATTCAAGAAAGCCTTTGGACCCTTGATTAATAGGGACTCCTTCTGACACAATGTTCAAAACCTATGCTTACACTCAGTGTCTGAAATGAGGAAGTCTTGTGGGACTCAACTCCGGACTTGTGGGGCTTGATACTATTTCTGAGGAAATAGGATCTGACTAGAGTTGGAGGACATCCACATGCAGAATTTCTTGCTTGATGTGTGAGGAAGCCCCCTCCTATCCTGCTGCACACATCTGGTGTCAGAGCCATTCTATGCTATATTGAGTGGCAATGGAAATAAACAGAAAAATTCACTTTTTTCTTAAATACATGTACCCACAAAGAATCTTGCATATATAGAGTTCTATACATAGAATTGTGCATGTATGTGTTTGTAGGTATTCTATTTATGACCGTGGCTACATTTTCACTTCATACAGAATTCAGATTGTTGTTGCCACAGGTCATTTTTTCAGAGGGGAGTAAGACTTCTGGGAGTGGAAGGGAGGCTTTTGCTTCGAGAAACATATTTTGTTGAAGCCTGAGCTTCTCACAAATATCTATTCATTTGTCGGGCATTTTTTAAAGTCAACAGCAATGTCAACAATCACAACAAACCACAAGAAGAAACAAAGATAAATGCTGAAATGAGAGAAACTCATCAATATTTCCTGTATGATAATTGAGATTCACATCTCAGATAACTGTGCCTAAAATTAACTGTTGAAACTAGGATGTGTCCACCATCATGATGTAAATACATATTGCTTCTAATCTATAAATATGATAGGAAAAATGAGAGATAATTTTTATTTCATCCTGCTGGCTCCTTCTATTTGTGGAATAGGTGCTAGGCAATGAACATAAGCCATTGCAGGAAGCAAAATGAAGATGCTATAAAACATGAACATTGAGATTTAAATGTTATACAGGAGGCCCCAAAAAACTTCTATCTCCTTTCACTATACCAAACTATTTAGTATTTTACCCTCTGCCCATATCAATCCTATGTTCCTCATTTTCCTTTGTGTAGCATTGTTAGGCACAGCAATTTCACTGAATATAAAATGGAACAGAGTACCTCCAACACTTAAAGGTAACAGAGAAGACATCATGAGTTTGATGAGATGTATTATGGTATAGAAATGAATGATTTGAGGAAAAATATTGTGCATATATTTAGATCTTAACATAATGAGGAGTATTTACAATGGTCAAGCTAATAGTACTCAGAATATGATCAAACAGGGACAGGTGTTTTATGTAGCAGTTAAAATCCTGGCTGCCACTCTTGGATTATAGGTTCTTACTAGTGAAGATCCTTTGAGGCAGAAGTGATGGATCAAGTGATTTGGTCCCACCACTCAAGTGGGAGATTTGCACCAAGTTCCCTAGCAAGAAGACCTAGCAAGGCCATTGCAAGCATTTGGGGATGAACCAGCAGATGGGAGTCTTCTCTGTCAGTCTGTCAATCTGACAGTCTCTTCATCTTCCAAATCAATAAATCTATTTTTTTAAAAATTGAAAATCAGAGAATTTGTCTACTCCAGTATGCTAGAGCAGATGATTATTTTGGTATGAATATCTGAAAGTCATTAGTTAATCACTGGTTCTCAAAATTGGCTGCTCTTTAAAGTCACTTGTAAACTTTAAAAGAACTATTAATACCTGGGTCCCATTCCCAAAATAACACGGCTTGATTTTTACAGAGTATGGCCTGGGAACCAGAAGTGCTCAGAGCCTCTCAGGTGACACTAGTTGCTACAAATCTTAAATTTTTGTTAATATAGGAGATTCCAAGATGGCTGAATCAGAGAAGATGTGCCAGTTCTGACCAGAGGAAGATAACAGAAAAAAAAGTGGAGGACCGAGGGGAGAGTTGGAGAGAAGTTTGCAGTCAAAATTGTACAGAAAGAAGAGGAATGCTGCAGAACAGCACAGAAAGTACAGATGCACAGCAGCAAACAGCGGCATCACATGTGGAAACCTGTAGCTGGGGGCTGGAGGAGACCCCAGTTTGCAAGAGTAAGGTAAGGGCAGACGGAGGCAACCCATGCCATCAATTTTGCATAAGGAGAATCTTGTGGAGCACACTGACTTTGATTCCAGCCTGGAGCCCTAGCAGGAGACAGGGTATCCACTTAATCCCACAAAGGGAAAATATATTGCTTTCTCCCAGTACTCACACAGAGGGGAGAAGGCACCATCTTCACAACAGGACCTTGTGTATACACTGGGTGGTTTTACCAGAGGGAAAAAGCTGCATTTCCCATTGACTTTGAGTTGCCTGGGAGGGTTGACAGGAAGTTAGGAAGCCAATTAGGTTGAGAGGATGGGGGTACCTCACAATCCTGTCACAACCTCTGGGGCTCAAAATGCCTAGGTGGAGAACCCACAGGCAGCCTGTTCTGTAAATGAATATGCTTTCCCAGGGCAGGCTCACAGGTCATAGAAGGGATCCTCTGCACATCACAACAATGGGAGCCTTGGGTGCTGTGACTGTGGGGATCCTACAGATGGGGCATGATACGGTGTGGGGTGTATCTTGATCTCTGGGCAGCTGTGTCTGGCACCAGAGGCTCAGAGCTGCTCCCTGACTGCCTGAGTGGGTGACTGCAGAGGGTTTTATGCTCACACTGAGGACTGCACAGATCCTTTGTGCAGTTCATGAGCCAGTGTGAGTAAGGCTTGTACCCATGATGGGCTAACCTCAGGCATTGATCACCTTGGGAGAGAGAAGGTGAGGTTATGATTACACCAACAGGCTTGATCATACCCTACCTCCTGCGGACAATAGAAGAGACTTGGGATACCCAACGTGTGTGTCACCCTGGATTCTCACCCTATCCTTGAGCACTGACAAGAGCTCCCTGACCCCACACTCCTCTGGGTATTCATTGAAGGGGAAGACACTCCATTAAGCCACAGATGCATAGTTCAAAGGTGAAACATACCAGTGGAGGCTGGCACTTTGGCTTTGCCAGTAAAAATGCTGCTTTCAGTGCCAACATCCTATATAGGCGCCAGTTCGAGTCCTGGCTATTCTACTTCAGATCCAGCTCTATGCTATGGCCTGGGAAAGCAGTAGAAGATGACCCTAAGACTATGTGCCCCTATACTCCCATAGGAGACCTGGAAGAAGCTTCTTGGCTCCTGGCTTCATATGGATGCAGCTACGGCCACTGTGGTCATTTGGGGAGTGAAACAGAAGATGGAAAACCTCTCTCTCTGCCTCTGCCTCTCTGTAGCTCTGCATTTAAAATAAATAAATAAATATTAAAAAAACAATGTCTAAAAATAAATGCAGAAGTACAAGAAACAAGAACAAGGACGGCAATGTGACTCCTCCAATGGAACAGAACAACATTTAAACATTAGAATGTGAAGACAAAGAGACTGATGAAATGACCAAAAAGTAATTAAAAAGAATGATCATAGGATTAATCAGAATCAAATTCATGAGTTACAGAAGTCCACACATAACATGGATGAAAAAATTTCCTGTGAGTGAGATTTAAGAGACATCAAATTGAAATATTACAAGTGAAGAATTCAATATGTCAAATAAAAAATATAGTGGACAGCCTCAAGAATTAGTGAGGCAGAAGAAAAATTATCTGACCTAAAAGAAAAATCTATATAAATATCTGTCAGACCAAAAAAAGACAAGAAATTTAAAAAAAATTAAAAACAATGTGGGCAAAAAAAAAAAAAAAGACCTAAATGAAAGATCTGTGCGAGTGAGATCCCAGTGGAAAGAAGGAGGTACCTTTCTCAGAAGCGAGGAGAGAACTTCCACTTTGACTATGACCTTGTCTAAATAGGATCAGAGTCAGTGAACTCAAAAGGCCTCTATAGCCTTAGTAACTCATGACAAGAGCCTAGGGTGATTACTGATGCCATAAACAAGAGTGTCAATTTGTTAAGTCAACAACAGGAGTCACTGTGCACTTACTCCTCATGTAGGATCTCTGTCCTTAATGTGTTGTCCAATGTGAATTAATGCTATAATCAGTACTGAAACAGTATTTTTCACTTTGTGTTTCTGTGTGGGTGCAAACTGTTGAAATCTTTACTTAATATATGCTAAATTGATCTTCTGTATATAAAGATAATTGAAAGTGAATCTTGATGTGAATGGAAGGGAAGAGGGAGTGGGAGATGGGAGGGTTGCGGGTGGGAGGTTATGGTGGGGGGAAGGAGTCATTGTAACCCATAAGCTGTACTTTGGAAATTTATATTCATTAAATAAAATTTAGAAAAATAAAAAAAATAAAAAAAGCAATGTGTGAGTTTAGGTGATATTATCAAAAATTCCAACATACGGGCCTTGGGAGTTCCTGATACTGTTGGAAGAGAATGGATCAGAAGACCTATTCAATGAAATAATAAGAGAAAATTTCCCTAATTTGGAGAAAATGACATCCAAGTACAGGAAGAACACAGAACACAAATGACCCCAACAAGATCTTTAACATGGCATATTATCATCAAATCTTTACAGTAAAATGTAAAGAAAAGATTCTAAAACCTATATGATAGAAATGACAGATTATATTCAGAGAATCCCCAATTAGATTCATGACTGTTTCTCATTAGAAACAGTATAATCTTCCAGAGAATAGAGGAACAAAGCCCACGTCTTAAAAAAAAAAAAAAAAAAAAGTCAATCCTGTCAATCCAGAATACTGTGCCCTTCAAAGCTTTAATTTTTTTTTTTTTTTGACAGGCAGAGTGGACAGTGAGAGAGAGAGACAGAGAGAAAGGTCTTCCTTTGCCGTTGGTTCACCCTCCAATGGCCGCGGCGGCCAGTGCACTGCGGTCAGTGCACCACGCTGTTTCCGAAGCCAGGAGCCAGGTGCTTATCCTGGTCTCCCATGGGGTGCAGTGCCCAAGGACTTGGGCCATCCAACACTGCTCTCCTGGGCCACAGCAGAGAGCTGGCCTGGAAGAGGGGCAACCTGGACAGAATCTGGCACCCCGACCGGGACTAGAACCCAGTGTGCCGGCACCACAGGTGGAGGATTAGCCTGTTAAGCCGCGGCGCCGGCCAAAGCTTTAATTTATGAATGAAGGTAAAATAAAGAACTTCTGTAACAAACAGAATTTGAAAGACTTGTCACCACTTGTACAGCCTTACAAATGATGCTTAAGGATATGTGGCACATGGAAACACAGAAACATAATCATCACTATGAAAGAATGTGAGGGCAGAAAATCTCCCAGTAAAAATACAAAGGAAATCCATAAAAAAGGAATATTTACAGAAAAATGACAGAGCCAAGATGTTACTTATCAATAGTAACCTTGAATATAAATGGCCTAAATGCTATAATTAAAAGATAGACTGGCTGAGTGGAATAAAAAAAAAAGATTTTTTTCTATTTGCTTTCTATAAGAAACACACTTCACCAACAAAGATACATTTAGACTGAAAATGAAAGAATGGAAAAACATATTATATATCAATGGAAAATAAAAATGAGCATGTATAGCCATCCTAATATGATAAAATTTTTTAACATAAAATCTGTCAAAACAGACAAAGAAGGGCATTATGTAATGATTAAGAGATCAATTCAACAGAAAGATATGACTATTATAAACATATATGCCAGGGTGCTAGGCTATTAAAAATGTTAATGGATTTAAAGGAAGACAGACTCCAATGTTGCAGGAATGGGGGACATCAACACCATGCTATCATCAATGGACAGATCAACTAGACAGAAAATCCACATTAAAACAACAGAGAAATCTACACTATAGACCAAATGGACCTAATTGATATCTACCAAACCTTCCATCCCACAGTTGCATAATACACATTGTTTTCATTAATTCATGGTACTTTCACTAGGATAGATCATATGCTAGGCTGTAAGGCAAGTGTCAGCAAATTTAAAAAGATTAAAATCATGTTATGTATCAACTCTGGCCATAAGGGAATAGAGCTGGAAAGCAATAACCTAAGAATCTCCAGAAAATATGCAACCAGATAGAAACTGAACAACATGCTGTTGAAATAACAGTGGTTGATAAAAGAAATCAAAAGGGAATCAAAAAATTCCTGTGTAAGAATGATGACAATAAAACATGTCAAAACTAATGGAGTACAAAAGCAATGTTAAGAGAAAGTTTATAGCAGCTAGTGCCACATCAAGAAATAGGAAAGGCATTAAATAAATGAGCTATCAATATATCCCAAGGATCTAGAAAAACCATAAACCAAAATCCAAATTAGTAGGAAGGGAGAAATAATTAAAATTAGAGAACAAAAATTGAAATAAAAAGAAATACAAAACAATGAAATTAAGAGCTGTTTTTTGTTGAAAAAATAAAGAAGATTAAAACACATTTGGCAAAACTACCCCACTCCCAAAATAAAAGAGGGAGAAGACCCAGATCAACAAAATAAGAGATGAAAAAGGAGGTGTAACAATGGATACTACAGAAATAAAAAGAATCATCAGGAATTACCACAAACACCTATATGTAACAGAGAAATCTAGAAGAAATAGATAGATTCCTAGACACATACAATGTGCCAAAGTGGACACATGAAGACATGGAAAACCTAAGCATATCAATAACAAAGATGGAGACTAAATCAAAAAAAAAAAAAAAAAAAAGACACTCCCAACAAAGAAAAGCCCAGGCCCCAATGACTTCACTGCTTAATTCTAACAGAATTTAAGGAAGAACTGATTCCAATACTTCTCAAGCTATTCTCAAGCTATTAAAATAACTGAAAGGAAGAGAATCCTCCCAAACTCCTTCTATGAGGTTAGCACCACCTTAATTCCAAAACCAAAGATAAAATAAAGAAAGTGATCTATAGATCACTATCCCTGATTAGCATAGATGCAAAATCCTCAAGAAAACTCTAGGTGATTGAATCCAACAACACATCTGAAAGACCATTCACCCAGAGCAGGTAGGATTTATCTCTAGTATGCCAGGATGGTTCAACATTTGCAAACCAATAAATTGATACATCACATTAACAAATTGAAGAATAAAAACCATATGATTATCTGAGCAAATGCAGAGAAAGCATTTGATAAAATACAACATGATAAAAAAAAAAAACAAACCTTAAGCAAATTGGGTATAGATGGAACATATCTCAATATAATCAAAGCAATATAAGACAACAAACTTCCAGTATCATGTTGAATGGGGAAAAGTTGGAAGCACTTTCATTAAGATCCAGAACCAGCCAAGGATGCCCACTTTTACCATATTTTCAGTATAGTGCTAAAAGTTTTTACCAGAGCCATTAGGCATGAAAAAGAAATAAAAGGCAGGGCTGGCACTGTGGCAAATTGGTTAATCCACTGCCTGTGGCGCTGACATCCCATATGGGCACTGGGTTCTAGTCCCCATTGTTCCTCTTCCAGTTCAGCTCTCTGCTGTGGCCTAGGAGGACAGCAGAGGATGGCCCATGTGCTTGGGCCCCGCACCCGCATGGGAGACCAGGAGGAAGCACCTGGCTCCTGGCTTCAGGTCAGCATAGCTCTGGCCATGGCAGCCATTTTGGGGGTGAACCAATGGCAGGAAGACCTTTATCTTTATCTCTCTCTCTTGCTGTCTAACTATCTGTCAAATAAATTAAAAAAAAAAGAAAAAAGATAAAGAAGTAAAAGGGAAACAAATTAGAAAGTGGGAAGTCAAATGATCTCTGTTTGTAGATGACATTATTCTAAATATTAGGTGAATCAAGAGACTCCAATGAGTGTAATGCAACTCATAAGAGTTTGGTAAATTTTCAGGATATAAAATTGACACACAGAAGTCAATATTCCTTGTATACACAGACAATGCCATGGCTGAGAAAGAACTTGTAAGATCATTCCCATCAAAATAACTACAAATATATAAATACCTTGGAATATATTTAAATGAGGAGCTGAAAGGTCTGTATGATGAAAATTATAAAATATGAAAGAAAAATAGAAAAAACAGTGAAAAAACTTCAATGTTCATGGATTGCAAGATTTAATATCAAACTGTCCATACTAATAAAAGCAATACAGATTCAATGTGATCCTGATCAAGATGCCAACCACATTCTTCACAGATCTAGAAAAAAAAATACTAAACTCATATGCAAACACAATAGACCTTGAATAACTAAAACAATCTTATACAACAAAAACAAAGCAGGAAGTATCCCAATAATTGACTTCAAGACATGCTACAGCGCAGTTGCATTCAAAACTGCCAAGTACTGGCATAAAAATACACATATAGCCCAATGGAACAGAATAAAACCCCCAGGAAATAATCCAAACATTCACAATCAACTAATCTTTGACAAAAAATCTAAAATCAACTTTCAGAGACAGGACAGTCTCTTCAACAAATTATGCTGGTAAAATTGGATCTCTGTGTGCACAAGTTTGAAACAAGACCCCTACTTTACAACTTATAAAAAAATCAGCTCCAAATGGATGAAGGATCTAAATCTGTTTCCCAATACTATCAAATGACTAGAGAGAATATTGGGGAAATTCAGAAAGATATTGACATAGGCAAAGACTTCTTGGAAAAGACCTCAGAAGCACAGGCAATCATAGGGAATCAAAGCCAAAATAGACAAATTTTTTATATCAAACTGAGAAGCTTCTGCACTGCAAAGGAAGCACTCAGTAAAGTTAAGTGGTAACCAACAGAATGGGAGAAAACATTTGCAAACTATGCAACAGAAAAAGGATTAATATGCAGAATATGTAAATAGCTCAAAAATAATAACAGAACAAGTATTACAGTTATGAAATGGACAAAGTAGTTGAATAGACAGTTTTCAAAAGAGGAAATTCCAATGCCCAACAGATACATTCAAAAATGCTCAGGATCACTAGCCATCAGAGAAATGCAAATCAGAATCACAATGAAGTTTCACCTCATCCCAGTTATAATTGCTCTCATGAAGAAATCAACAAAAACTAAATATTGGCTATGATGTGGAGAAAAAAGTTTCCCTCATTCACTGTTGGTGGGAATGCAAAATAGTACACCCATTGTGGAAGTTGTATAGAGATTCCTCAGAAAGGTGAAAATAGATTTAGCATATGACAGTTATCCATTCCTGGGAGTATACCCAAAGGGAAATTAAATCAGCCTATGAAAGAGTTATCTCTACCACTGTGTTTATTGCAGGTTAATTCACAAGAGGTAAACTATGGAATTGACTCAGGTATTCATCAACTGATGACTAGAATAAAAAAGAATTGTGGTCTATATACAGGATGGAATTATACTCACAGCAAAAAAGAATGAAATCCTGTCTTTTGGAACAAAATGGATGCAAATTAAAACCATTATACTTACTGAAATAAAGCAGTCCTTAAAAAATAAATAATATGTTTTCTCTAATCTTTGGTAACAGAGTACAAAAAATGTAAGGATAAATATTTACATTGCAATCTGCATAAGCTTATTTCTGTGTATAAACTGTTGAGAGGAAATGCCTTAAGGTTTAAATGAACTTTATTATCTTGAATCCACACAGGAAATACTTAGATATTACATTGCCATTGGTTCTATTTCATTGAAAGAAATCATGAATTCATGAATACTAATTGAAAAAAAAAACTGTACATTGGTGAAATGGTCATTTTTCCATTCAATTATTGATAGCCATTGTCTATATTCCCACTATACTAGGATCTTCTTTTTACTTGTTAAACTTCTTATTTGGTGAAGTATTAATGTTTTAAATTTACATTGCAGTAAAAAGGCTTATTCAAAAATAAAAACAAAACAATGAAAATCAAAGAAAGTAGAAGGAAGCTTGCAAGGTGAGAGGGATGTGAGGGAGAAAGAAGGCAAAATCATTATGTTCTTAGATTTGTATCTATAAATCATATTGAATTGGTTAAAAATTAAAACAAAAATGAAAAAAAATTTAATATAAAGAGAATAGGTTTCATACATTTCATAGGTACAATTCTAAGAAGATAACCGCACTTCACTCCCTCTCTCTTTCCTTTCCTTTCCTTTCCTTTCCTTTCCTTTCCTTTCCTTTCCTTTCCTTTCCTTTCCTTTCCTTTCCTTTCCTTTCCTTTCCTTTCCTTTCCTTTCAACTTTGAAAATGATTTCAAGTCACTCCATAATCACGGGCTTAATGCACCACTAACCATAGTATTCAACAAGTAAAAAGTAGAATGGCTACAGTTCCACAAGAGTATACACAAGGGCCAAAAGCAACAATCAAATCAGAAGATATCTGTTTCATCTCTATATACTTTTTGTATTCTATATTAAATACCACATATTAGAAAAAACATATTTTCCTTTTGGGATTGGCTTACTTCACTAAGCATAATAGTTTCCAGTTCCATCCATTTTGTAGGAAGTCAAAATTTCATTCTTTTTTATGCATACGTAGTATTCCATAGTTTATACATATGTTTGTGTGGCCAGTCATCAGTTAGAATCCAATAATTCTCAGGTGCAGATACTTTTTTTTTTTTGACAGGCAGAGTTAGACAGTGAGAGAGAGAGAGAGAGAGAGAGAGAGACAGAGAGAAAGGTCTTCCTTCTGTTGGTTCACCCTCCAATGGCCACTACAGCTGGTGCTGCGCCAATCCGAAGCCAGGAGCCAGGCGCATCCTCCTGGTCTCCCATGCAGGTGCAGGGCCCAAGCACTTGGGCCATCCTCCACTGCCTTCCCGGGCCCCAGCAGAGAGCTAAACTCGAAGAGGAGCAACCGGGACAGAATCCGGCGCCCCAACCAGGACTAGAACCGGGGATGCTGGCACTGCAGGTGGAGGATTAGCCAAGTGAGCCATGGTGCCGGCCAGTGCAGAAACTATTATTCTTCCTTTAGCTGAAACAATGGAATGAAACTTACCTCTTGCTAACCAAAGAGTACTTTCAATGTGTTTGATATATTTCAGATTATTGAAAAGCTTTCCCTAATAGAGATGAATGTAATACATGAATTATTAAAAGGAAAATGTAAGGACCCATCATGACATATGCTTAACTAAGTGCTATGAGCCTTGCTGAGGAAACTAGTATGAAATAGGATTGAAGATCATCATTCTCAACCAATGGATTTGTCTCATTCTGAGCTTCGATTGTATTACTTGCTTTGGCACAAAGATACATAATGGACATGAACTGAAACAGAGAATATGGATTTTTATTTGCTTCTACATGTACTAGACTGGATTCCCAGTTGTGGCTGATTTATATACATGAGAGGGAAGAATGCATGCTGGGCATCTCTGATACATCCCTGGTAACTTTATCCTCACAAGATCCCAACCATGAGGCATCTCTGAGTATCTCTTCACAGGGATCTGACTGTTGATTGGGTATGCCCCTTTGGAGGCTCTGCTAAAAAACAGTCCTTAATTCCCAGAGACTATTTGACAATAGGGGGTATGCAGACAACTTGGTTTAATGGACAAACTCATTTGCAACAAAATGGATGCAAATGGAAACCATTATACTTAGTGAAACAGGCCAGTCACAAAAAGATAAATACCATATGGTCTCTCTGATCTGTGGTAACTAACAGAATCCCTAAAAGGTAATCCTTAGAAGCAAAGGGACACCTTGAGATGGGATGATTTTAAACAGCTCTTGACTTGACTTTTGAGGAATAATATTTTTCTTATTTGTTTGTTTTCATTCTTGTTTTGTTTTTCTTTCTTCTTCATACTATACAGTGAAATCTCTACATAGTGTGTGGTTAATCTTATGAGTATAAAATAAACCGAAGACTGACTTTTATAAAATATAAGAATAGGAAAGGGAGGAGGAAGAAGGGTGGGATCATTGGAGGGGGAGATGGTGGGGAAGAATCACCAGGTTCCCAAATTTGTATGTATTAAATGCATGAAGTTTGTATTCCTTAAACAAAATTAAAAAAAAAAAGTTTTTTTTTTTTCTAATGGCCATGGGGGTGATTCTTTGTACTGAGCCAGAATGAGGCCCAGTCTTGACAGTTCTGCAGCCAATGTTGCTGGATGCCCAGGCTCGAGGATTTATATCCATGATAGACTGACTTAAACTCACAAGGGTAAAGATAATCTTGTCTTGTCAAAGCCAAATGCAGATAAGCTGATTATCATGGAGGGTGTGAAGCAAGACAAACTGGAAAACAGAACACTAAAAGTCTTATTATCTGCAAATGCTCACAGCAGCTGCTGGTAATCACCAATCACAACAGGCAGATAAACAAAAAAGGGAAAAACATCATGGATGCACCCAAATTCTGAATCTTGGCACACAACTGAATTTAGCATAGAGCATCAGCATGAATTGAGAAATGTTTGAATCACAGTAATCATGTGAAGTGCTAAATCACACATTCTGTGATTTATCCAACCTACCAAAACACCATATCAATGTACCAAAAGTTTCACTACTAGCCATTGTGTGTCAAACTACTAAATTTCACATTAAACACACATGCACATACACATACACACTTCCAATCCTTCCCAACAAACTCTTCTGTTATAGTACTTTATAGCAATGATTATAATAAAAGTCAAATATCTGGACATGTGGATCACAGTTACTGATAAGAACTTTCATCAAAATCAAGCAACTGAATGTGTATCTGTGTATCCAACAGGGAGTATAATATTCAATATTAAATTTGTCAATACATAGAATCCCATGGAATTTGCTAAACAATTGCAAGAGATTGAACATTGTGGATATTAAGCACAATAATATGGTAAAACTTCAAGTGCTGCAAAATATTTTAAGAGGAGGTACATGTGAGTGAAAGGCATTACAGAAGGAATGAGTCCTGTGGCTATCAAATGAATAGTGATAGATAACAGATTTGTTTAGATGGAGAAGATGAGAGATAGTTGAAACTTGGAATTTCCAGGGAGAAGGAATAGCAGACACAAATCTATACAAACATATATTTGATATGTGAAGAGAAGAGCAAGACATAGAGCAATTCATCATTCAATTTGACAGAAAGAAAATCTGGCAAAACTGTTTGTGAAGACTTCCCTAGTGGGGTTGAATCTCATCTTGGGCATCGACAACTGAGAAACAAGAATTAGATCTTGGAGTCCACATGTTGGACTGCTGGAGGGAGATATTAGGAACAATATTACCTTACATAAAATATATTCAAAACATAGAGTTGGAATAGCTCAGCTGGCCTCAGTCTCTGCCAGTACAAGTTAGCTTGGCCTCCTTTGCCACTTCATTCTTCCCTGCTGGCCCCAGGAGCAATGTTTGCACCCTCTCCCCATGGCTTGTCATCTATGTCAATAGGCTGGCAACTGATGCCTGAGACTTGTCCTTGGGAGATGTGTGCCTGTGATCTCCTTAGATCTTCTCCTTGGGAGCTGTGTGCCTGTGATAAAACCAACTTTTATTCCTTCATGGGGAGATTCCAGGCCATTATTGACAAGAAACTTAATCGATCATATACTGTGTTATGGAATATTTGGTTTAGATATAACTTTGAATAATGAATATGATATCAACCATGATAATATCAATAATAAAGTTGTCAAGGAATGAAGATATTGGTTGCCATTTGGAGACAAAAAAACAGTCAAGAAGATTGGATCTGAACACTCTTATAGGCATCTGTTTTACAAAGATGAATGAATTACATTGGTTACTAACATGACTCACTATTTAGAACTCATAATTCAGTGAAGGAAACACTAAAAGTAATTTACATCCTCTTGATATTAAGTCTAATTTTTTTTTCTTACTCATAGTTCCCCAAAGTTTCTGCAATATTTTTTCTTTAAAATTTTACTTTTTTTTTCTTTACATATAAATTTAAAAAAAATTGTATTATTTTATTAGTTTATATGGATGAAATTTAGGTCAAATTATATTGTACTAATGTTCAGTTGCTCCAGGATAATTTGTTGAAAAGTCTTTAATTTCTTTGACCTTTGTCAAACATGAGTAGGACATATATAGTTGTAGACCTATTTCCAAATTTTTATTCTGTTCCATTGGTCTATATGTCAGTCCTACTGCTGAAATTAACACTGTGTTGACTACTGTAGATGAGTTAGTAAATCTTTGTATCAGATAGTATATAGTAGGAAGAATCATTCTATTTGAAAATAGTTTTAGCTATTATAGCGTCTATGACTCAATTTAAATTTTAGTATAAGTTTGCCTATGACTACAGAAAACTTGTTGGAATTTTAATAGGAAATTCATTCATGCTAAACATCAATTTTAGAAGAATTTGCATCTCTTCTATAGTGAGATATCCAATGCATAAATAGGATATGCCTTTCCATCATTTTAGGCCTATTTTAAAATTTGGCATCACTAAGATAATAAGAAAGCCAATCCCAAATTGTAATATATTGAATAATTTCATTGATGAAATATTCTTTCAAAAGCAAAAAGAAATATACAAGATTTTAGGGTTTGCTAGGTGTTAGCATTGGAGGCAAAAGTTAGTGTTGTAGTTAAAAGAGCAAGTTGAGGGAACCTAGTGGTGATGGAACTGCTCAGAATTTTGACTGCAGTGATGGATTCAAATACCCACAAATGTGCAGAAATTCCATCATGGAACTGAATACACATACTCTGAATAGAAGAAAATCTGTATAGATGAGGGTACCGCCCATGGATTAGATCAATGTCAAATCATGGCTGTAATATTGTGCTACAATTTTGCAAGAGGTCATCATTGGTGAAAACTGGATAAAGTGCACATGCGATTTCTCATGTCTTACAACTTCATGTGAAGCCACAATGATCTCAAATTAAAACTCTTACTTAAATACTTACATTAAAGTTGAAATACAATGAAATGAGTCCTAAGATACAAGTAAATGCAAATTGTTATGGGGTCTCATCAAGGCCCTAAAAGCCAGATTGTTCAAACAAGGAGATTGAGTGGGAATTAGCAAGAAGTCAGTAACAGACCAGCCTAGGAATAAAGATAAATTTTCTATAGAATATAGTCTAGCCAGCGCCGTGGCTCACTAGGCTAATCTTCGCCTGCGGCGCCAGGACCCTGGGTTCTAGTCCCAGCTGGGGTGCCAGATTCTGTCCCGGTTGCTCCTCTTCCAGTCCAGCTCTCTGCTGTGGCCCGGGAAGGCAGTGGAGGATGGCCCAAGTGCGTGGGCCCTGCACCCGCATGGGAGACCAGGAGGAAGCACCTGGCTCCTGGCTGCGGATCAGCGTGGTGTGCTGGCCGCAGCACGCCAGCCGCAGAAGCCACTGGGGGGTGAAGCAACGGAAATGGAAGACCTTTCTCTTTGTCTCTCTCTCTCACTGTCCACTCTGCCTGTCCAATATATATATATATATATATAGTCTAGAACATGGTATCTATATGTATTTTAAATAATTTAGAATCCTCTCCAGTCAAGAAAAAAAAAAAAAAAAACAGTAGGAGACTTCATTGAAGTGGGAGGTACAGTACAATTCCTTAAGGAATATGTGATGACTTTAATGTTTATGGATCTACACCATAAAACCATGTGAAGATCTTTAAAAAAAACGTGTGAATGGCATAAAAATGATGTAGCGGCAGTGTGGTGAATGTTATTGAGGAAACTAAGACTATACACACAGGCAGTTATTTCAAAATTTGAGATGAAATTCAGACCATGTGTCTATTACACAAGAGGAACTGAACAAATAGTTGTTGAGTATAAAAGACAATGGTAGAAGAGATGGTAAGGAGGGAACGCTTATCCTTGAGAATCCGTTGGAGACAGATGGTGTGATAAACAAATTAACCTATGTAACCTCCTGGTTTCTTTTTTTGGAAAATTCATAGGGTTACAAGTAAAGGTCTTTCACATTTAATTGTACTATATTTTCATACAAACACAAATACATGTTAGCTTATTACTATCTTTCTCCTTCCATTTTACATTATAAGATACCATAACTCACCTTGTACTAGGAAAAATAGAATAGTTAGCAAAGATCACCATGGAGAAAAATAAGCAATTCCAGTTGTTTTTGGTTTATAGTGCTCTAACCACAGTGCGTTTTAGAAAATAGTGTGGTTGGTTGTTTCATACCATTTGAAATCACTTTGGATAGAATGTATGTGAAGTTTTTGTTCTAAATATTCAAATAATATGTTCATACTGGAAATCAAAAGTATAATATACACCCAAACTATATAAGTAGTGACCTTCGATTTGCAGTCTTTGAAGTTGCCAATGGGTGGCAAAAACACTAATTTTAACTTCAAGATAACCAATTGTATTTCTTTTATGATATCCCTGTGGTGGTGAAAATGGAAATTATTGATTTGGGGAAGCTGGCCTACTGTGCTGTTAATCATGGCACTGGTATTAATTGATTTCCTTAGGTGCGAGCCAGGAGATCCTAGGACATCTTTTATTAGACCTCTCCCATGCTAAGTGAAGTGATTTCTACACATCTTAGAACAGAGCTTTTGGAATGAAACATTCGGTTTTCCTATCAGATACACCTTTGCAGGAAACAAATAAGAACTGTCAGTTTCAACCATGCAGTAGTAGGTTGGCTTTTGGGATGAGACTTCAATTGTTCTCCCCTCCTCCTTGTCTGCATTGTCATGAACAAATAGTTTGAAATTGCGTATTTGAATATCCAGGCTACCAACTTTGCATGTGTGTGCAAAATTTTCAAATATATTTTGAAATATAAATAGAGACATCATTATTTTGTCCAATATACCTAGAAAAAATATATTTTGTCAAAAATACCAAATTTTTAGAAGCTAGGAGCTAAAAGTAAGAAATATCTTTATATTTTTTAAAGAATCTATCTGACAATGGAAAATGTGAGATCAGATAATAAATAAGACTAATTTGGCAAAAGAATATGTGATGATAGACTCAAAATAATGCTATCACTATGCTGACATAAATATATACATGGAAGTATTTAAATAGGGAGCATGTGTCTACTTAAAACAATTGAGGAAATATTACCCAACACATTTTAAAGTTTCCTTGAGTGATCATTGTGCCCTTTTCCTTAATAGACTATTACACTATAAGACAAAGGAAGAAATAAAGTCTCCATCTAATCGATCTGTATCATAGTGGAAAGGTCAAAATAGAATTGTACATTACTACTGTCAGAAATATATAAAACATTAACATTTCCCTACCATATTCTCATCATAGAAATCATAATGGGTACTGAAGGAGACACAATATTCGTCCATTCTCATGACCAAAATAGCTATTAAGTTGGAAATAGAATGGCATAAATCTTATCTCAGGAAAGGTGCTGACTGGAAGAAAATACTGTGGATCCATTTCTTCTTTTGTAAGATCTTGTGTTCTCATTATTGGTTCAGAAATAGATCAAGGCATAAGGAAATAAATTTAATATATATATAATATGAAATCATAAAAAACGAAAAACAGCAACTAAGAATAATTTGCTTATCTTTAAATTGACACTGTATATGAAATTGAAAACTATATGTACATGTAAATTTTCTATGATTGGCTCCACATTTAATGCATCAGGATTTTCTAATCATTCTATATTACCCTGGTAAGTATGTAATTGCTTTAGAAAGAACCATGTAAATTACAGTGTTTCTTATAAGTGTTGCATTAATACAAACTTTATATTGCATTACACAGGGTTTAAAAGAAAGTCATAGTGTGTACACAAGTTGCATATGCACATACACACCAAACCATCAACCTTATGAAATATTTAATGTATGAAGAGGACAAGATTCATTGCTTAACATAAGCCATAAGCATTGAAAGGTAAGTCCCTTCTTGGCTATGAAGACAACTTATGTTCTTCTACTTCCTCCCGGCAGTTTAGTTTTATTCGAAATTTATATGGTGAACTTTTTAAAATTCCCATCTCTGGAGAAACTCAGTAATGATACATGCATTGCAAACTTCATCATTATTTTGAAGTACCCATACTTTTGGGCAAAAATGCCACATTATATTTTAATCTCAGGATAATTGTGGAAGACATGGTATTTATGAGAATTAAAACTCCCATGACAGTTTTTCTCTTGGATAAAAAACATTATATTGTAAACCTATCATTAAAGATCAAATATAAATCAATAACTTTGAATTTCTGTTAAGTGTAACACAACTGATTAGGAAATACACAGATAATAATAGGGAAAATATCCCAAGTAGTTTATGGTATTCTGCTTATTATTGTATCTATAAATGCTACAAAATTTACTTAAATTTTATTGGGGAATATTAGAAGAAAAGGATAATATAGGCAAAAATATCAGAAAATCTTCATGGAAGAGTTGACAGGGTTTAAGAATCAGAAATGTCAGAGGAGAAAACATAAGGTAGATTTCAAAATGAAGAAATAAAAAAGGAATTGTGCTAAAATAGTAGGGAGAGTTATATGGACATTATGAGGAACCTAAGTTTATTACAAATTCGTTTAAGTACCTAAGGAAGTACTGGGATATGAAAGCTGAACAGTATGATGGATCATCCTGGAAATAATTTGAATGTCAAGCTGAGTATCTTCACTAGATTTCATGTGATAGAAAATAGAGCAAATCTGAAACTTGTAAGTATAGGAATAAGAATACTTAATTCGTATAAGAGTTCTAGTAATGTAATCAACAGGACACATCTTGAACTAGATTACTCTACACATGGATGTCAGTTAGAGGTAAAGGAGACCGCTTGGCCTTGGAAGTTAGATGGGTAACGAAAGACATCAAAGTGGGGCAAAGGCTTCTGCTTTTGCTGAGATGTATTGATAAGGATCAGAAATAGTTATCCAAAGGAGAAAATAAACCAGAAAAAAATACAGGAAATAATGGCGTTCAAGATATTGGACTCCAGGTAATGAAACGACAGTCATACCTGAGATGTACAAAAGCAACATGATAACTCCCGTGATTGCTCAGGCTACTGCCTGGAAAGAATTTACAGGCACAGTGCAAGGAAAAGACATCCAGCGAAGAGGGCTTTGTTCTCTCTGTGTTGGGCAACATAGCTGGGATTTCAGGATGGGGAGCAAGGAGGGCAGAGTTCACAGGGCAGAGTTCTGCAAAAAGGTGAATTTCACAGTGCAAGAGTCAGAAAAATGCAGAAATATTTCATTTGCAAACTGAATATTCATCAGTTGCCTAAGTGTGACACAGTAACTTGAGGCCAGAACATCCCACAAGAACTGAAAGGAAAAAGCCTTACAGCCACAGAACACCAGGGATATTTGTTGTTCTTCCCAGAGTAAGAACTTATGTAAGTATTATGCAGGATTATGTTTACCCACAAATTCCTCGATATTCCTCTTGAAGAAGCAGAGCTTCATTCTCATCGCTGTGAGCATGTGCGCATGTCTCACTTTAACACATACAGTATTAAGGGAAAAATCGTAACTTCAGAGTTGAGAAACCAGGCAGATACGGCCAAGTGGGCAAGCTTATAACTAATAAACTCACTCCGTTGTCCTGTTTCTTTTGGTTGACAGGAAGAGAAAAGGGGCTTTCCCACTGGAGAAAGAATCCATAACCTCGGTCTTAGGTAAACTCAAATCCTGAGGCATTCTGGTTTGGTTCACAAATAACAACAACAACAAATCACACTCTGTGTCTGATAAAGTTACATTGAACAAAGTTTCCCACCGTAAACAAAATTCTAGCTCCACAGGTCTTCTCTGGTAAGTTCTACCACACTTTTAAGGAAGAAATAGCACCAACTCCACACCTTATCCAGAAAATATCAGGAGAGAGTACTTCTCAACTAATTCTACAGGGCCAGTATTGCCCTCCTATGAAATAACACAATTATTTTAAAAAATATTACAACAAAATAGATTTATGACTAGTATTTACATAACAAAATCGATAAGTAATCCAGTAAAATATAAAATAAAATCCAGTAAAATATAAAATAATAATACATATTTCCAATTTAATAACAAATCCTGGAAGAGAAACTTTCAAAAACCAGTTAATATATTTTTTCTATATTAATAGTCCCAAAGGAACCAACCATAGAATAATCTGAAAAAATTCATAAAGAGGCCGGTTTTGGGGCCGGCGCCATGGCTCACTAGGCTAATCCTCCACCTGCGGCGCCAGCACCCGGGGGTTCTAGTCCCAGTCGGGGCGCCGGATTCTGTCCTGGTTGCTCCTCTTCCTAGTGGAGGATGGCCCAAGACCTTGGGCCCTGCACCGGCATGGGATACCAGGAGAAGCACCTGGCTCCTGGCTTCGGATCAGCGCGGTGCATTGAGGGGTGAACCAACCGAAAAAAGTAAGACCTTTCTCTCAGTCTCTCTCTTACTGTCCACTCTGCCTGTCCAAAAAAAAAAAAAAAAAGGCCGGTTTTGTGGCATAGTGAGTTCAGCTACTGGCTGAGGTGGTGCTTGCATCCCAAATAAGCGCCGGTTAGAGTCCCCACTGCTCGCTCCACTTAAGATACAGTTCCCTGCTAATGTGCCTGGGAAAGCAATGAAAAATGGCCTAAGTACTAGGGTTCCTGCACACACATGGGAGACCCAGATGAAGCTCCTCACTTTGGCCTGGACCAGCCCTGACCCTTGCGGCCATTTAGGAAGTGAACCAGCAGAGACAATATATTTTTTCTGTCTCTCACTCAATCGTCCCTCTCCCTGTAACTTTCAAATAGATAAATCTAAAAATTATTCATAAACGTATTAGCATTTGACAAAAACCTAATCTCTATTTATAGTTTAAAAATTATTAGTAAACAGGCCAGTGCTGCAGCTCAATAGGCTAATCCTCCACCTGCGGCGCCGGCACACCGGGTTCTAGTCCCGGTGGGGGCGCCGGATTCTGTCCCTGTTGCCTCTCTTCCTGTCCAGCTCTCTGCTGTGGCCAGGGAGTGCAGTGGAGGATGGCCCAAGTGCTTGGGCCCTGCACCCACATGGGAGACCAGGAGAAGCACCTGGCTCCTGGCTTCAGATCAATGTGGTGTGCCGGGCGTAGCGTGCCAGCTGCAGCGGCCATTGGGAGGTGAACCAACGGAGAAGGAAGACCTTTCTCTCTGTCTCATTCACTGTCCACTCTGCCTGTCTAAAAAAATTATTAGTAAACAAATAGATCTTCTTTAATATAATACAGTTATGTACAAATAATTGACCAATAACAATATACTGGTCAAAAGAGCTGTTATTGGTTGCTTTATAGCAAATTATCACAATTTGAGCAGCTGAAAGTACATGTATCAGTTCACATACTTTCCGAATATCCACAACCTGGGAGTCTAGCTGGGTGAGTTTAGTTCAGGACATTTCATGAGGCAGCAGCCAAGCTGTTAGCAAAGATTGCAATTTCTGAAAACTTAGGGGACAAGGTCTGTCATTGCAAAGTCCTTGCCTTTGGAGGAGTCTTGAGTTTCTCATCATCTGCACCTTTCCACAGTGCTTCTCCCAGGACAGTGATGGGAAAGACACAGAGACAGGATTGAGAGAGACAGACAAAAAGAACGCGAATTGGAATCAGTATTCTTTCTGTAAATCTTTCTTGGAGGGGACGTGTCTCCTCTTCTGCCATATTCTCTCATGGAGAATTCAAGTTCAACTCTCATTTGAGGACACTGAAATGAAGAGTTCCCTCTTATGGGAGGTTCATCAAATATTTTCCATGTATTTTTAAAACCACACTGCTCCTTGGACAATTGTATATTGTATCCACATGCATGTGCACATACACACACAATAGATTATATACTCCATTTATTTTATGTTTGTTAAAATACATTTTAATACGGTGCCATGGCTCAATAGGCTAATCCTCCGCCTGCGGCACCGGCTCACAGGGTTCTAGTCCTGGTTGGGGTGCCGGATTCTGTCTCAGTCACTCTTTTTCCTGTCCAGCTCTCTGCTATGGCCCAGGAGTGCAGTGGAGGATGGCCCAAGTCCTTGGGCCCTGCAGCCACATGGGAGACCAGGAGAAGCACCTGGCTCCTGGCTTCGGATCAGCGTGGTGCACCGGCCGCTGCAGCCATTGCGGGGTGAACCAATGGAAAAGGGAAGACTTTTCTCTCTGTCTCTCTCTCTCTCTCACTGTCCACTCTGCCTGTCAAAAAAGTACATTTTAATAAATCTTTTATAAAAATAGGGAAAAGGATTAACCAAACAGTAGAGTCAGAAATGTGCCAGTGGATTCCAAGGTGGCATGTACCAATTCATCTCACTAGTCAAAGTGATCAGTTTCAGTTCACAATTGATCATAATGATAGACTAAGAGTCAAAGGGATCACATAAACAAGACTAGTGTCTGCTAATACTAACTGATATAATTAAAAAGGAGAGAATGATCCAACATGGGAAGCGGGATACACAGCAGATTCATAGAATGGTAGATGTCCTGAACAGCACTCTGGTCTCAGAATCAGCCCTTAGGGCATTCGGATCTGGCTGAAAAGCCCATGAGAGTATTTTAGGCATGGAAAGCCAAGAACTCTGGCAAAAAAAAAAAAAAAAAAAGAAACTAAATGAAAGATCTCTGCGAGTGAGACCCCAGTGGAAAGAACGGGCCATCAAAGAAGGAGGTACCTTTCTCTGAAGGGAGGAGAGAACTTCCACTTTGACTACGGCCTTGTCTAAATAAGATAGATGTCCGTGAACTCAAAATGCTTCCATAGCCTTGGCAACTCATGACAAGAGCCTACGGAGATTACTGATGCCATAAACAAGAGTGTCAATTTGTTAAGTCAACAACAGGAGTCACTGTGCACTTATTCTCCATGTAGGATCTCTGTCCTTAATGTGTGGTACAATGTTAATTAATGCTATAACTAGTATTCAAACAGTACTTTATACCTTGTGTGTCTGTGTGGGTGCAATCTGCTGAAATCTTTACTTAGTATATACTAAATTGATCTTCTGTATATAAAGATTATTGAAAATGAATCTTGATGTGAATGGAATGGGAGAGGGAGCGGGAGTTGGGAGGGTTGTGGGTGGGAGGAAAATTATGGGGGGAAAAAGCCACTATAATCCAAAAGCTGTACTTTGGAAATTTATATTTATTAAATAAAAGTTAAAAAATAGGTAAAAGGCCAGATGTTGTGTCTGAAAACACCAAAACAATAGTAATGACAGCACTAAAATGTGTATCTGCACATGTATGTATGTGTATGCACGTCCAGAAACATGTGGTATTATTTAAGTAATTTGTGACCAGATCAATGTTGATTTTAAAATGTCAGGAAACACTTTGCAGAGCCTTCCTGCAAGAGAAAAATTTTAATTCCATTATCCTCAAATGTGGACTGAACTGGTTTAAAATAATAGAACAGGGTGGAAATGATGGCATGCCACTTCCAAGTTAGTTTATAAAAATAGACTTTTCTTTCATTACTGCATATCCTTATCTCTAAGGAAAAAAAAAAGAATCAACCACATCTTTTAGCAGAAAAATAAAGGAGAAAAACTCCTTTTTTTCCAAACTGAAGTCCTCTGTAGTGTCATCTGTTGATGAAGGTTTGAAGATCTGAAGAGTAAAATTCCTGTCTGATTTGCCTAAAACTCATCAGTGGAGTTCACTGGGAGCTCAGAAAGTTGCATTACTGGCTTTAGTTAAAGCCAGTGATCAGTTCTATGTGCCTTCCCTTAAAGTCAAAATTTGATTCTGTGGTCAAATGCATTCATTTTTCTACTGCTTGATACTTCTTCAATATTGAATTTGAAGGGCAACTCTATTAAAAATGTATTTGAAAGTCAGGGATGGAGGGAGGGAGGGAGAGAGAGAGATAGAGATAGAGAATGAATGAGAAAATTCCACCTGTTGGTTCACTCTCCAAATAATTGCGACAGTCAGGGCTAGGCCAGGGCAAAGTCAGGAGATTCATCTGCATCTCCCACATGGTGGAGGGAACAGAAGAACCCTGTGTAATATTAATGCGCAGCCTTGCAGGCACTTTAACAAGAAGCTGGGTCCAGGTGCAGAGTAAGCTGGTTTTAAAACACAGGCAATCTGGTTTGGTGTGCGGTTGTCCAAAGTGGCAGCTTAACCCATCATGCCACAATATCCCTCAATTCCAACTCTTGCAATGTTTGGTAGTAAAACAGAAGTAGAAATAACATGACTTGAATTCTTCAATAACATGAGAACTTGAGTAGATGTTTCACAAAATTCAGGCTAGAAGAGTTTAAAAAGACGTTAATATTATGACACTTTTGAAGGTTTATAAAAGTAATTTCAGGTTAGTTCGTTAAAAACTAACAAGGACAGTTTTTTTGGTAAAAGCTGAGAACTTATGTGGAGAAAATTTTCTAACGTAGCCCAAATTGAATCACATGTTTAGCTTTCAGTTCAAAGCTTTGAAGCACGTTATCCCAGTTGGGATTCACAGCATAAAAATGATTTTTACTAAACGGTGTTCCAGTGATATAATTCATTTCCTAGAGGTTTTACCTGCTTATTACCTTCTATTCCATTCTAACCTTTCATCAAACATTTCACAAGTGTCACATTCATGGGCTTTTTCACTCAACTTTCTATTTGTTCTTTCAGAGATTGACATATACCACTTTTCTCAATATTTCCTTACCCCCTGAATTACAGTTTATAAAAAACTAAATATTTCAGCTGTTTTCCTGTTAATGGTATCTTGCCTAGAATTATGTCTAAGCTAACTTCTGCTTTCAATTTCAGTGTTCTCATTTGGTTACCTTATCCATTTATCCTCATGACTACTAAACATATAGCTCCATTTTCTGTTCAGTATATTAAGTTTCATATGCTTATTACCACTGTGTCTTCAATTGGATAGCTCTGCAAGTCAAATGCATGGTTGTGCAAACTGAATTTCCAGACCTCTACCTCCAAATATATTTTCTGTGTGTGGTGCTTTAGTTTTGGCAGCCCCATTCATGTAATCTACGTTCTTTCTTACTTCTGGTACTCTATTTTGGTACTCAAACACTGTAATTCTGCTATGGTTAACTTTTCTTTCATATAATATAACAAATCTATGCTAGATTACTATTATGGAAAACACCTAAATTCTCAACTTCCATGATTCATTTTCTTTGTATTTCTAGAAAAAACATGTTTATTGTAGGAAATTTAAACAAGCATCATATTGTCATATTTTCATGTTTTTTTCAGGATTTATTTAGGAAATAACAATTTCCAGCTTAATTCTAGTTTCTCTTTTTTTACATTTTTTAATTTATCAAGTGTTTATTGTATGCCACTCAATCATGCTAGCCAATAGTTTGCGATTTTTTAAAATTGAAGTTATGCAACATTCATATATTTCATATAAACAGATTTAGGAACATTATGGGACTTCCCAACATGCTTACTCCCCCTCCCTCTCAGATTCCCATTCTCAATTTTTATAATGATCTATTTTCTATGCTTAATAATCATATAGGTAACCCTACTCTAAGTAAAGGAGTTTAACAAATGAATTTCCATTTGCTTGCCTATTTCTTTGAAGGCAAATATTTTGAGTTTTTTTCTTTTTAGATAGTTTTACATAAATATGAAAATTTTATTATAGATTCTGATATTTCATGCAATGCTATGTATTTGTTATTTACATTTGGCTAGCTATGGAAAGTTTTTATTATTAACAATTAGTAATCATAGTTCCATTCACTTATCTGTTTTTCAATGAATGGCATGTGTTAGTTGTTTCTAATATTTAACAATCACTAGTTCCAGTGGTCAGCAGAGCTCCTGCACAAGAACAGTCCTGTTTGAATCACAGAGTCTTCTTTGCCCATCAAAAACTATTCAGACTCTTCTCGAGTCACTGCATCAGCATTGTAACAAAACAAAATCCACACTCATGGATCCCAAAGCAAAGCATAAGTGAAAGAAGCACTGAGAGCCAGCAACTGGATTAAGCATCGTGGATTTGATAATGTAAATTATTACCTGTTACAGAGTCACAAGAAGGTAAAGTCATGGACATAGAGAGGTATCATTCTCTTTCTTTCTTTTTTTTAATTTAGTTGACAGGTAGAGTTATAGACAGTGAGGGAGAGAGAGAAAAAGGTCTTCCTTCCGTTGGTTCACTCCCCAAATGTCAGCTATGGCTGGCGCTGCGCCGATTTGAAGCCAAGGGCCAGGTGCTTCTTTCTGGTCTCTCATGCGGGTGCAGGGGCCCAAACACTTGCGCCACCCTCCACTGCCTTCCCGGGCCACAGCAGAGAGCTGGACTGGAAGAAGAGTAGCCAGGACTAGAACCCGGTGTCCATATGGGATGCCAGCACTGCAGGCGGAGGATTAATCAAGTGAGCCACGGCGCCAGCCCTGAGGGGTATCATTCTTATTTCAATTCTTAGTCCCCATAAAGGCATCTCAATAGTACTGAAATATACTGTACAGAATAACAGTTCTTTATTGGGTTAATACTTTGCTGCTGAAATAAACATGTCTTGGAAATTAAGTCTCAAGACTTATACTGAGAGTACAACGACAGGAGTCATTGAGTAAACCCAGTGATGAAGATGGGATTGTAAATGCTGTGGACTTAATTGGTGAAAATAAGAAAAAAGGTTCAAATTCACTGGCTGGAACCAATTACAATTAAAATAATTGATGGTTCACTCCCCAATTGGCTGCAATGGCTGGAGCTGCGCGGATCCGAAGCCAGGAGCCAGGAACCTCTTCCAGATCTCCCACACTGGTGTAGGGGCCCAAGGACCTGGGCCATCTTCCACTGCTCTCCCAGGCCACAGCAGAGAGCTGGATGGGAAATCGAGCAGCCAGGATTCAAACCAGCGCCCCTATGGGATGCCGGCGTTTCAGGCCAGGGCTTTAACCTGCCGCGCCACAGCGCTGGCCCAAAATATGTAGTGTTTTAACATCATCATCAACAACAACAAAACAACTTCTGGTAATTCTTGTTTCTATCTTGCCTGGAAAATCATCCTTTGATCTGGTTAACTGAGGGTTTAGAATCCCTGAGAAGATGTAGCATAAATCGTCATAATCTCATTTAATACTCTTTCCTTATAAGAGATGCGTTTACAAAAGGATAATATTTTCTTATATATATATATCTATATATTATTCATGGTTTTAATATTCAAATGTATTATCACTTGTTCTATTATTTGGTTTATGCCTTTTTAATAAAAATAGAACTAAATAAGACATTAAACTTGTGGAAATTCTTAAATGAATTGTGTTTGAATGTTATAACAGTAATAAATTGTGAACAATTGTTGTGGACCAAATATGAGAGAATTTCAAATAGTTTGTGGAAATAGAATTAAGTGATATGATTTTGAGGTATAAAAATTCTGAAATCCATGCATAAAATGGTCCTAAAATTTATGACAAATATAATTATGAATAAACCATACATGAATTTAATTTTTTGCTACATATACTTACCTTTTAATTTCATTTTCCAAGGACATTTTGAAGTTCCTTTCAAAGTTTAGGGAAACATCATGTGAAACAATAAATTAGTACAGGGCTTAAATTACTTCCAACATATGAAAGAGTACTTTAAAATCTTTAGCTGTGGCAACAGGAGCTGCATTCTCAATACATCTCCAGGATAGCTTTCTGGGAAAGTGCAACAACACAAACAAGAATACTGGCTAATGTGTTCAGAATTCGGAGGAAAATACACATGAAATCTGATGTTGTTTGTGCATTCAGGCTAATACAGAGAGAAGGTAGTGTTAAACATTGACTAGCTTGTATCTTAATAAAAAAATTATAAAGTATTGAGAAAGAGAAAGACAAACAGATACACACAGAGAGAACCCTCATCCTCTAGTTCATTCCCCAAAAGCCCAAAATTGCCATAGCTAGCTAGGAACTCAATCCAGGTGTCCTCCCTGGGTGGGAGAAACTCAATTACTTGAACCATTGCTGCTGGCTCCCAAGGCCACACTGGCAGGATGCTGTAATACACAGTTGGATTCTGCAGCCAGGCATCAACACCAAGTACTGATGTGGGGTGCAGGTGTCTTAACCACTAGGCTAAATGCCTACTCCCCTCCTATTCTTTTTTTGTCAAGCAGCTGAGAAGGCTTTCAACCAAAACAAGGAAATAAAACAAGATAGAACAACTGTGATCCCGAGACAGGATACAATATCATATACAGAGCAGTATGTGATAGTCATATACTAGAATACTTGAGGTGTGTTTTAGCAGAGGGTCAGTAAGTCTAGCAGGCATGTGAGCAAAGACACAAAATGTGCTTGAAAGTGAGATGATGGCCTTGGATACATGGCAACTTTTATAATGAGGCACTTTGCAGAGTTTCTGGACTATGTGTGGTGACTTATTTTTAAATTCAAAGAAAATCAAATTGAAGGGGAGGGGATGGCAATTTTTAACACCAGTTTTTTAAAAAAAGTTGTAGAGGAAGGAAATGTAATCAGAGTACATTTCTTGGCTCAGCAATGAGCATTTGAAAAGTCATCCTAGGAACACTAAATGAATTTTAAGCAGAAATTTAGACATAATTGAGATGAAAATGGAGGGTATAAGTTGGCCAAATAATACAGTCTTATAAATACAAACCAGACATGTAATGTTTAAATTGATTTAACCAGATATGACTATATTTCATAATACTTGGACTTATAGAGATAATTATGAAACAAAATAGGTAAATACTGTTTATGCCCTGAAGGTATAGGATAGATCATAAAATGAAAAGTGTTTTTTTTTTTTAAAATATACAATTCAGAAAGAGTTCTTTTAAACTTGTTTTGTGCATTATATTTGTTAGAAGAGTTAATTTTTAAAAACAGTCTGGCATAGATTTCTGACTACTGAAAATATGTCCTGTAGTTATGCTAAGAACTTACCTGGTGGTGGTTTTCATTATTTTTTCTGGTGAAGCTATTTCGAAGTATAATCATTTTCCCTATGACAATTTTTGCAAAATTAATTCTAGAATTTCAGCTTTTCCTTCTCCCTTCATTTTAGTGCTTCATTTTATCGACCTCTGGTTGCCATAGTAAATTACTTGGAATGTTCTTAAAAACCATTATGCTTTCATTAAGATTACCCTTTTGAGATCAAATTATACTGAAAGTAAAATGATTGAGTTCTAAATTATCTGTAGTGTGGTAGATGGTAAACTATTTTATCTAATAATAATCATTCCAAATCTGTAGATCATGTGTGAGATGCATGCTCAATATCTTAAATACTGAAATCTAAAATATTCTAATTTTTGTAAACAAAGTTCACTTATATTTTAAAAATCCATAAAAATTAAGTTAGAAAACTACTCTTGTAGAAAGCCTTTTAAAAGATAATTTTCACTTTGAGTCTAAATCAAATAGAAGCCATTATTAGAATTTCATTTTTACTTCTTTATATGACACTAAACATTACCTAGTTTGAATCCTAGAACCTATTTTACATCCAACATGATAGTCCAGTCATCATTGTTTTGGCTGTTCAAAGACAAACCTAATATCAAATATGTTTTTAGTTATCAAAAATAATCCTCGTATTTGTAATGACACATACATTATTTGGTTTTAAAGTGATGGTCACATGAAGCTATACATTAATGCAGGTTTATTTAGGATTTTGGTTAAATGTAATACATGTCTTTATTTTGGCACTGTGGTTGAGCAGAGATAGAGATAGCTGTAGGCAATATTTAAAGAGCTACGTCCCACATAGGGTATAATAGAAACACGGGAAGATTTTCAGATAATCAAGTATTCTGAATATTACAAGAAGATATTCATACTTAAGTCCTCTCCAGGGTAATGAAAATAAGAAAAATGGGGCTGGCACTGTGGTGCTGTGGGTTAGGCCACCACCTGCAATGCCAGCATCTCATATGGGTGCTGGGTCAAGGCCTGGCTGCTACACTTCCAATCCAGCTCCTTGCTGATGTGCATGAGAGGACTGCAGCAGATGGCCCAAACACCTGGGCCCCTGCACCCATGCAGGAGGCCCAGATGGAGCTCCTGGCTCCTGGATTCAACATGGCCCAGCCCTGGCCTTGGTACCATTTGGGGAGTGAACCAGTGGATGGAAGATCCATCTCTCTCTCTCTCCTCCATTCTCTCTGTAACTCTGCCTTCCAAATAAATAAAAATCTAAAAAAGAAAACGAGCCTTTGAACAAACATCTCATTGTATTCAGAATGTTTTCTGGCTACACACTTTGTAGCTTAGAAATCTAAACATATTTTATACATTAGAAGAATTCACAATTAGTAATAAACACTTGTATGTGAGCTATAGTATAGTTCAGATTTGAAATTAATATTTGCCAAGTGAAATGGATTTTCTCTTTAATACTGCCATAATAGGATATAGACAAAATTATTACATCATAGAAGGACACCCAGACACATAATAAAAGTTAAAGAATACCCTAAACTAAAATTAATATATTTCAATCATTTTACCTTTGGAATAAGATTAATGCTTAACAACAATTATGACAAGTATAGAAGCTTGAAGACCTTACAGAACAATTTGAAAAAATGAATATAGATACACCAATCACTACATATGGGGGGTCTTAATCATGGAAAAACTATATTATGGAAAAAAAGACATGGATTTCAAAAATCTTGCCTAATTAAACTTTTAAATTTCCATGCACTTTTCGAAGTATGCTTCTACAATGTAGAGTGTAAAATATTTATCTGATATCTTCATGTAAAATTTTTTGTTAAATATTAAAGCGATGTCACAATATTCATATAAAGTTTCAGTATAAAATCATATCAAACAATTTCAAGCTGCTGATTAAAACCAAACACACTGAGCAGTAAAGGGAGAACAAAAACGTATACATGCACATTGCAACTATTTCAAATTGTCCTAAAATCCACAGGACCTAATTAACTAATTTCAGGGGATTTGGTAATGTGTGTGGACAATTCTCATCACTTCAAGTAAGATATTCAGGCACATATGTTTTGTTGCAAAATGTCTACATATTTTTCTTAAAACCTAAATATAATATCAATTGCCATTTGATTTCTCCTTGCTTATTTTATCTGTGATTAATGACACCAAACCAATAAGCTAGCATACATAATTGGCATTTTGCCAAAACAGGTGGATGTAATACATACAGGGAGGCAGAGAACATAAAACTGGCAGTAGAAATCTGAAGCTAACTCAGGACTCATCTTAAACCTAGCGACTTTATATTAAGGAAACTAATCTAATGACAGCTTCTTTTTGATATTGCTTTTATTCTTCTGTATTTTGTGAACTCACCTAATAAGTGTGCTTGCCATATCATTTTGTCTCAGGGTACAGCCATGTCCAAATATAATGAAAAGTTGAAGAAAGTGTCTTCCTAATTAAAAAAATGCTTTACAATGCAGAAACTTGTCTATCTAACCAGATAAGACAAATTGAAGAATTGAGATAACTATCCAGGTCATTTCTTGATATTTTCTTATGATTGGACATTGATAACAACACACATAGAACTTGTGGCTGCTATATGGGTCCTCTGCCTTTTATGTGGCAAATGATGAGGCTCTAGAAAGTAAGTTTTGACCTGGCATGTCAATGACTAACATGGTTTGTCTTTTCTTGAAAAACAGTCTCCTCCTGTTTTGTAAACTTGTGTACAACTGCCTGAGCTGCAGGGTTCAGATCCACCTTTGCTGTCATCTCTGTGTAGGAAGATGCCGGTTTTCCTGCCTGCAGAGATGATTACCACACCTGTACCTCCAGTTGTCACCCAGAGACAGGATATGAAGATGACAGAAAACCGGACAATGGCAAATTGACACAGGATGGCATTGTGATACTCTGTCTTATATTAATCAATACTCTATGCATTTATGTTAATTTCTGTAATTAAGTAATTTTTGTAACCTAAAACTGGCTTAATTTATATTCCATCAGTAGGTATGGAGTTTATTCAGTTTCAACTAATAGTGTCTAAGGAGTTTCTGCAAACCAAATAACAAGAGGAAATGTCAGTAACAGGACATCTGACCATGTTGTACTTCACAGAATTGCCTTGTTCATCCCAGACAAGGAGACTGTAGAAACAGATTTATGGAGCTAGTAATAGCAAGGCCCCTATGGAACATCTGACTGTCTCTAGACAGGCAAGATTTTGAGCCCAAAGAAATTCTCATGCTGATGAAAATAGTTTTAAATCTGCTGCTGCCAAGCAAACTTTGACACTACTCTGCTAATGACACCTGGGAGATACTGAGAAGAAACCTGTGTGTTGAGACAATGCAGGCGGGAGAAAAGAAACACACTTCCAGCCCAATATTTATCTTTAAAATCTCTTGACAGACCTACCTCCTTGCATAGACAATGGCAGTTATCCTATAGTAAAATATTCCATTGTGTGATTAATAAAATTTATAAGCTAAACTGCTTTGTATTTTATGTTGCCAGTTAGAGTAGAAATATGCCTTGTCAATGGACTGTGTTGAATAAGTAGATGAAAATATCAGCTTTTTGTTTTTAAGGGATTCAAGTTGCCATTTCTGGGGAGAACTGAATCTGAGATTTTATTGATAAAAGTGTGTAAACCTGTAGACCCAGACATGAAGTTAAATATATTTAAATAAACTCCTAATTTCACAGATGAAGTATTTAGAGTCCACATGGATTGACATGCTTAATGCGATAAAAGGAAATATTAATATCAACCTCTTATTCTTACCTGTCTCCTTATTCTGCTATATCACACATCTCCCATGCCTACATGCAGGGGATTAAATGTGTATCATGTTGTTAACCTGCTAATATTGGCAATGAATACCTTCACATATTGGGAAAATCTATCTGAATCTCATACGAGATACACCTTGAAGCTTTCCCAAAGCACATATAAATTGATTATTTTGCAAACACAATTCTCATTCTAGTGATCTTGCTCACATGAAATGCTTGGGTGAAGAAGTTAAGAAAGCCACCATTTCAAAAAAGTACAGTAGGGAATCGTGGTGATAAATAGCTTTTCAAAGACATGATGACAGATGTCATTAAAAGGCACAAGCTGTTAAATCTAGAGTCTCATATGTGCTTTGTTCTTGATTTCTAAATTTATCCCAGGTTGTTTTCAGAACTTAAAACACAGCCATGGGAGGCTGGTGATTAGATGAAACTATTTGAAGTTTCACAATCAGAACAGCTGGTCCAGAGATGACAGAAGATGATGCTGAGTTTTATGAAGCAAATGCAAAATAGTGATCTGGGAGTGTTTGGGGAAGTAATAAGAGAAACCATTAGAGACTCCCTGCAGGTGTCAAATAGCATTTAGGTTACATGTGTTTTATAGACCAATGTATCATTTTGGTCCTGTGGCCTCTAAATTATAAAGTCCTATGGTTATTTGAGAAATAGAAATTCAATAAAAATAAGCATAAAATAAGTAAATATTACTGAAAGGACAGGTCAAAAGTTCTAAGGGTATATGATTATCCTCAACCGTCACTCAAACTACTATATCCCCCTGCCTTTATCTCCTTGCGTAAATCTGTTTCCCTTTTATTCTTAGAAAATTATTTTTATTATTTTCTTCCCATAATACATGATGAGACCTTCCTTCTTAAATTTTAAGTGTATACTGAAGTGTTGAAAATTATAAGTGTAATATTGTACACAAAAATCTCTGGAACTTAATCAACTTGTGTAAAATGAAACTACCTCTTGAACAGCAATCCTCCATTCATTCATCCTCCAAATCCCTAAAACTACCATTCTATTCTCTATATTTATTTTTATGCCTCCTACAAGAGGCATATATTTGTCCTTCATTGAGTGCCTTATTTCACTCAGCCACAAGGTCCTCTAGTGTCATCTATGTTGTATATGTAAAGATTATTTAAGGCTGTGTATTATTCCAATGTATGCATATTCCACATTTCCTGTGTCTATTAATCTGTGAATGGATATTCGGGTCTTAGCTATTGAGAGTAGCACTACAATGAACATAGAAGTGTGTAATTTGAGTGATATCCTGGTTTTGATTCTTTTAAACAAATTCTCAGTAGTGGATTTGCTGGATCAAATAGAAAACTGTCAACTATTCTCCACAGTGACTGCACTGTTCTCATTCCCTCCAATAATTTATGTGGGTTTAAAGTTTTCCATATTCTTGCCAAAACTTGTTGTCTTGCTTATGTGTATTTAACTTATAAATAGCTTTTATAATAACAGAATAGCTTTTATTAAACATGTAACATCTTATACATACATGTGCACTATCCTAACAGGTGAGAGGTGAAATGTCAGTGTAGTTTTTATAAGCATTTCCTTAGTGATTAGTGAGTTTTCATACACATGTTGGCCATTTGTATGTCTTATTTAGAGAAATGTATATTCAAATCTTTCATCCTTTTTAATTAGGTTACCCCCCCCCCCATTGGTTTGCACTTTTGCTATTGAGTTGTAGAAGTTCCTTATTTGTTTTAGAGATTAACCCATATCAGGCATAGAATTCACAAAAATATTTTCTCCAATTTTGCAGATTGTTTTTCACTCTGTTAGTTGTTTCCTTTCTGTGCATACGTTTTGGTTTGAGTAAGTATAAACGAAGCAAACAACAGCAAAGCAATAGAAAGGCAGTAATGAGACATCAATGAAATCAAGAAAGAGTTTTGACAAGATAGACAAAACTGATACACAGCTGGACTAAGAAAAAAGTCTCAACTAAAATCAGAAATGAAAGAGGAAACACTACAATTGATCCATAGGAATAAATGTGATCACAGCAGGCTACTATGAACAATTATATGCCAACAAATTTGATAACCTAGAAGCAATTGATAAATTCTAAGAAAAACACAAATTTGAATCATGAAGAAATAGAAAATCTAAATAGATCTAACTAGCAGAGACATTTCATCAGTAATCATAACGCCCACAACAAGGAAAAGTCAGGGCCAGATGGCTTTACCGTTGAATTCCCCCAGATATTTAAAGGATAATTAGTGGCAATTCTTTTAAATATCTTCCAAGAATTTGAAGTGGGACGAACACTTTTAAATTCCTTAAATGTGGACAGCATTGTACAGTTCATTCATTCCAAAGGCTTTTCTTACATCACATTTAGAATAAACTTCATAGCCATTACCTGAAATAGCTCCATATGATTTGGCTCCTGATTAATACAGAGATATCAGCCCCTACCTCTGCAGTATGTTTAGAATACAGTAGACTTCTTTGTACCAAATGTACATTATTTTTCTATTTCAAGAAGTCTGCCTTTTTTTTTTTTTTTTGACAGGCAGAGTGGACAGTGTGAGAGAGAGACAGAGAGAAAGGTCTTCCTTTTCCATTGGTTTACCCCCCAGCGGCCTTTGGGGCTGGTGCACCGCACAGATCCAAAGCCAGGAGCCAGGTGCTTCCTCCTGGTCTCCTATGCAGGTACAGGGCCCAAGCACTTGGGCCATCCTCCACTGCACTCCCGGGCCACAGCAGAGAGCTGGACTGGAAAAGGGGCAACCGGGACAGAATCCAGTGCCCTGACCAGGACTAGAACCCCGGGGTGCCGGTGCTGCAGGCGGAGGACTAGCCTAGTGAGCTGCGGCGCTGGCCAGAAGTTTGCTCTTGATATTTCCCTCAGTAGGGCTGTGTTCTTCTGGACGTCAGCATGGTTGGTTCACAAACTTCAAGTTTAATTCAAATGTCACCTTCTGGTCACCCTACCTTGGACAGTACTTTTGGTAAATTTCTTTATTCTACTTCATTTTTCATCATAGCACGAATTATTACTTGTCATGTTGTTATGCATATATTGGTTTTATTTATTCATTATACTTCTTGGGCAATTGAATTCAAATTGCATTAGATCTGGTTATTGTATGTCTTATTAATTTTGTATATTTAGTGCCTAAAATACTATGTCACACAAATAACTCAGTAAATATGCTACTAAGTAACATGGAATAAATGTATTTTTGTATATTGCAAATACACAAATATACACATTTATAAAAATATGTATTATGTAAATATATTTGTGTAAATATATTACACAAATTTGTAAATTTGTGTATATTTGTGTATTATATATAATATTATCACATTTCAGATGGTTTAAAATAGAGATTAACATATACAAATACACTAGGTTCCTTGATGGGCAAAGCTGTCTTAACCTCTGTGATACCATAATCTTGATGGATATATTTATGGACAGGATTTTTCTCTTGAATTGCATGCAGCTGTCATCTATTAATATTATCATCTGCTTATCTTCTCTTGGATTACTACTTGACTATTTTGGCATCCTATCTTTCAATTATATCAATATCCCAGTGTTGTTGTAGAAAGTTATAGGTTTTCTGCTGAGTTTGAAACATCATCTCAAATACAAAATGCACACAATAGTCCTTTCCATGCACTGGACAGAATTCCCAATTTTAATCCAAAATATACAAAACATGTCTCTACCCTGATTCAGATGTGATAACCAACTCTATCTGGCAAAACTAAACAACTCAACTAGGTCACACCTCTGATTAGATCTTGAAACAGGATATTTTTATAATCACTGTATGCCCTTCTAAGATATACTTCAAGGGGATTACATTGTTATTGGCATGTTTTAATTTATAATTACAAAATATGTTTTAATTACTGCACTTGAGTATATTTCTTATCCCCTATAAGCCAATTTGTGCAGAACTATCCATTATTTGTTGCATATCCTAAGCAACATAATGCTTGAATCTGAACTGATGAAATCCTTATAATGTTTCTTTAGAAATAACAAAGCTGAGCCCATTCTGGAAGATACAGTAGTTCTCAGATATTTAGGGCAAGAGGTATATGAAATGGACAACCGCCTCTCTCTGAGTGTGTGTGCCGTGAGATCTTGATGGGAGATCTCAGTTTTGTTTTCATATCGTGTACTAAGATTTCTTGTTGATTACATAGAAAGATATGCTTAAATTGTGTGACTCTTGTATATATACTTTATGTAGAGACTACAGTCTTTCTCTGGATGGTTTGTCAAGAAGGTTGAGCATAATGCAAGACATTGGGCATTTATCTCTTGATCAACATCATTAACATTCTTACTATCTGTCTTCTTGCTGAGATAGTTAGGCTATATCAGAGATGAAAATTCATTAGCTATGTCTGATAATTCTGAGGCTTATAACTATTATCAAATTCTGTTTCACATGCCCCTATCTCTTTCATGGTGTTTGAGGGAGGTATATTTCTATTGTCCTTCCAGATACATTTCCAATCTTTTTTTGCTTTGTGCCCTGGGAGTCTTCTACCAAGGCAACACTTTTGTGCTGTTGTTAAGAATGGAACTAAAGAACATGGTAGAAAAAAAATAGTGAAGAAATTAAACTACATTCGAGCCTCCTCTAGTGGGTTCTTCTCTGGTATCTTTATCCCATGATAACTCTTCCTTTCTCAGTCTATAAATCCTTCTGGTCACTACTTGGGCCTGTGTGCTATTGGTGGATGGCAACTTGTACTAGGATACTCTACCACTGCCTGTGGCTTCCTTATGTGATTGCCTGTCCACATCTCTGTAAACACTATATTTATTAAGCACTACTCTGATAACTCCATTTGAATCATTTTGGAAAATTGGCAGACTGTTCAAGCTCAGGGAAATCACAGGGTGAAGTAAAATACAAGTCCTTATCTACCATAGAACTTTAAAGGGTCCGTTTGCCATAACTTTCCTGTGTGTTCACATGTGACTAAAGCAGGGATGTTTTCATATGAATAACATAAGGTAGGCTTAAGGAGCTACAGATGATTAACAGATTAGAATACTAGTTGGTGAAATAGAGGCTTCAACAAATCTTAACCTGTGTAATTTCAATCACCTCGATATTCTATTGCTCTATTAATTCCAAGTGAGGTTGAAATTATTTACTTTAAGGAATTCTGTTCTTATTCTCTTTAGGCCATTAAACTTAAGATACTTTATAAGAATTTATGGAAAAGGACATTTATTCAGAATACTTAGGATATGTGGATTACTCTGGAAATGACAATTTTTTTCTATTTTTAAAATACTCAGTAATGCAAATAACCTATGTTTTGTTCAGCTATGACAAATTTCATATATTTCTCAGAAACATCTTTATTCAGGAAAATTTTGTTATTTAATTTTGTTTGGTTGATATATTATAGTTTATACTTGTTCTTAATTTCTAGTTTTATTTCATTTTTGTCACAAAGTGGGATTGATTTTTGTCTTACAGTTAGGGATTATATGAGGTCATATTCATTGTTGTTCCATAGGATAAATGTGGCTTGTTTTCCATGGAGACAGAAAATGCATGTTTATTCTCCATGAATATGCAAATTATTTGTAGGGGCCTTATTACAGAACTGTTTTCTTTCCTGTGTTTTCAACTAATTGATTTCTGTGGTAAAACAATCAGCAGATATAGAAGAAAGTGCTAACTTTACTAATAATAAAGGTTACATTAGAAAACAGTTACTGTAAAATTTATTATTTGCTAACCCTTTTCTTATATTACAGAAAATAGAAAACACAGTGGAGCATAAATTTGGGTTTGAAAATCAAATAAACTCACCCACATATCCCTGTATCCCACATAGAGGGAAATACATTGAGTTTCTCAAAATTACAAAGGTTCTTCAATTGTATATTTAGAAAAACAGAGTATCTCAAAGTTGGTAGATTATTCTTTTATCCTGTTGTATATCTACTATTTTCTGCCATTTTAAAAAATACATGAAATCATAAAACATCACTAAAAACTCAAAATCAAAGAAATTGGTGTTGGAGTAGGTGCTTGGTACAATAGTAATAAAACTGCTTGGTATGCACACAACCCATATTGGAGTGCCTGACACTGAGTTTCAGGTCTACTTCCAATTCTAGCTTCTGGCTAGAATTACCCTGGGGAGCAGTAGGTGATGACTCAAGTGACTGGGGCCTTGCCACTCGTATAGGGGACTCATATTGAGTTCCAAGCTTCTGGCTTTGGCTTAGCCCAGCTCAAGTTGTTGTGGACTTTTGGAGAGTAAGCTAGCTGGTGGAAGACACTCATATACTCTCTCTCAAATATAGACAAATAAAGAATTTCTCTAATATCAAATACACAAGCTCATTCTCAAGAGGTAACTGGTTATCTTGATGACCAAAATTGTAGACATTTTTGTGTGTGTTAACATTTAGATGCATGTAGTCACATTCACATGCATATATAAAAACATGCAGTTCTCCTTTGCATTTGTTTCATGTAAATTGGGTCAGCTGTAGAGGTTGCTTTGCAACATGTATTACAAATTTAACTTTTTGATTGAGAGATCTAGTGCTTTGTTGGAAATCAAGGCAGAGTTTCCTTTATGATGAGTTCCCACATTTTAGGAAATCCAGGCAGCGATGAAACAGTGGGCATGGATCTCACAATGACTTCTTACCACCTTGTTCAAAGTAAAGTAGCTATGAAATTGAATATTTTAATAGTGAATTTCTGGTCCACCTAATGAGACAAGAATGAATAGCCATTGGCATTGGCATTTGCTCTCCTAGGCTTGTATTTAATAGCAACAACAGCCTTCTTTATTTAATTATATCACTTTCCTTTAAGCTTACTCTTTTCTTAATCCCCTTGATATATTAAATATTGCATGCTTTTCTCAATTATATTTCTTGTTTTATATTTTCATAGGTATGACTCAGGGTATTATTTTGATATTTTAATAAAACTATGAAGGAAGACATAGTTTGATGTTCCTATTTCTTGTTTTCCCACTGTGTATTATTTAACATTTTATTCTCACTACTTTGATCTTCCCTGAATAAAAAGTAGGGTTGTAGGGAAATATCCTGCCTTCCTTCTCTCCATCAGAAATGAGTTAGACAGTGACATATGGTAGGAAGGATATGAAATTCTAAATAGAAGTAAACAGGCAATCATTTTAACTAATCTAAAGTTTTTGTGATAAAACATTTACATGTGTAGTAAAAAAAACCTAAATATTAAGGCAAGATGAAAGAAATGACATATACTGAAAAGAAATGATGAAAGTAGGCATCCTTGGCTGGTTCTAGATCTTAGAGGAAGAGCTTCTAAAATTTTCCCACTCAATAAGATGCTGGCCATGGTTTGTCATAAACTGCCTTGATTGCATTGAGGAATGTTCCATTATTTGCTTAAGGTTTTTATCATGAAACAATGCTGCATTTTATCAAATACTTTCTCTGTAAGTATTGAGATAATCAAGTATTTTTATTCTTCAGTCTGTCAACATGATATATCACAATCAATGATTTGTGAATGTTGAACTGTCCCTGCATACCAGGAATAAATCTCACTTGGTCCCAGTGAATGATATTTCTGATGTATTGTTAGATTCAATTAGCTAATATTTTGTTGAGGATTTTTGCATCTATGTTCATCAGGGAATTGATTTATAGTTCTCTTTCTCTGTTGTATCTTTGATTTGGGAATTAATGTGATGCTGGTCTGTTTGAAGGAGTTTAGAAGGGTTTCCTCCTTTTCAATTTTTTTGAATAGCTTGAGAAGAATTGTAATCAATTTTTCTTTAAAAGTCTGGTAGAATTCAGCAGTGAACCATCCAGTCCTGGGCTTTTCTTTGTTGGGAGGGTCTTTATTACTAATTCAATTTTGTCTGGGTTATTAGTCTTTTTAGGTTTCCTATGTCTTCATGACTCAATTTTGGTAGATTGTATGTATTCTGTGTATTCTAGAATATCCATTTCCTGTAGATTTTCCAATTTGTTGGAATATAACTGTTTGTTGTAATTCCTGATGATTCATTTTATTTCTGTGGTATTTGTCATTACATCTCCTTTTTCATCTCTGATCATTGATTTGGGTCTTTTTTTCCCTTTGATTAGTTGAGCCAATGGTGTGTCAATTCATTGTCATGAATCCCTCACTGTGTGATATTAATTCTATTTAAGAATGGAAGCATATCTGTGTATGCATATAATGCCTACATTTGAAGTTAGTGTGGCAAAATATTAAAAAAATGGTAAATCATAAAACAAAAACTTTGAATTCCTCATTAATAATAACATCTTTACCCTAAGTGGACACTGCTCTACTTCTGTTTATTGCACTGCCACAAGAGGAGATTTGGATAGCAATGCTGTATTTTTATTATGGCCATGTGTTTTTTTTTTTTTTTTTTTTTTTTTTTTTTTTTTTTTTTTTACAGGCAGAGTGGACAGTAAGAGTGAGAGAGAGAGAAAGGTCTTCCTTTGCCGTTGGTTCACCCTCCAATGGCAACCACGGCCGGCGCACCACGCTGATCTGAAGGCAGGAGCCAGGTGCTTCTCCTGGTCTCCCATGGGGTGCAGGGCCCAAGCACTTGGGCCATCCTCCACTGCCTTCCCAGGCCACAGCAGAGAGCTGGCCTGGAAGAGGGGCAACTGGGACAGAATCCAGTGCCCCGACCGGGACTAGAACCCGGTGTGCCGGTGCCGCTAGGTGGAGGATTAGCCTATTGAGCTGCGGCGCCGGCTTATGGCCATGTGTTTTTAAATAACTATAACAGGATACATTAAAAGAACTGATAATGATCTCTTTTCAATGATGAAATTATTCCTTTTTTTTTTCTTTTTCATCTTTTTTATATTAAATTCCTTTGTGTATGTAGTCACTTCTCTCAGACAGGCCAAGATATTTTTTTTTAACTTTTATTTAATGAATATAAATTTCCAAAGTAGGATTTATGGATTACAATGGCTTCCCCCACATATCGTCTCTCCCACCCGCATCCCTCCCCTTTCCCACTCCCTCTCCCCTTCCATTCACATGAGGATTCATTTTCGATTCTCTTTATATACAGAAGATCAGTTTAGCATACATTAAGTAAAGATTTCAACAGTTTGCTCCCACACAAACATAAAGTGAAAAATAATAGATGATTTTTTAAATGATGATGAAATCAGATCAGACCTATTGTCATGTTTAATCCCAGTGAGAGTCAAGTTGGGAATTGATAATTTCTTCTTCTTTTTTTTTTTTTTTTTTTTTTTTTTTTTACAGAAGATCAGTTTAGTATACATTAAGTAAAGATTTCAACAGTTTGCACCCCCATAGAAACACAAAGCGAAATATACTGTTTGAGTACTCATTATAGCATTAAGTCTCAATGTACAGCACATTAAGGACAGAGATCCTACATGAGGAGTAAGTGCACAGTGACTCCTGTTGTTGACTTTACAAATTGACACTCCTGTTTATGGCATCAGTAATCTCCCTATGCACCAGTCATGAGTTTCCAAGGCTATGGAAGCCTTTTGAGTTCACCGACTCTTATTTTGTTTAGACAAGGTCATAGTCAAAGTGGAGTTTCTCTCCTCCCTTCAGAGAAAGGTACCTCCTTCTTTGAAGACCTGTTCTTTCCACTGGGATCTCACTCACAGAGATCTTTCATTTAGGGTTTGTGGTTTTTTTTTTTTGTTTTTTTTTTTTTTTTTTTTTGCCAGAGTGTCTTGGCTTTCCATGCCTGAAATACTCTCATGGGCTTTTCAGCCAGATCGGAATGCCTTTAGGGCTGATTCTGAGGCCAGAGTGCTGTTTAGGACATCCACCATTCTATGAGTCTGCTGAGTATCTCGCTTCCCATGTTGGATCACTCTCCCCGTTATTTATTCTATCAGTTAGTATTAGCAGGTACTAGACTTGTTTATGTGCTCCCTTTGACTCTTAGTCCTTTCATTATGATCAATTGTGAACTGAAATTGATCACTTGGACTGGTGAGATGGCATTGGTACATGCCACCTTGATGGGATTAAATTGGAGTCCCCTGGTATGTTTCTAACTCTACCGTTTGGGGCAAGTCAGTTTGAGCATGTCCCAAATTGTACATCTCTTCCCTCTCTTATCCCCACTCTTATGTTTAACAGGGATCACATTTCAGTTAAATTTCAACACTTAAGAATAACTGTGTATTAATTACAGAATTAAACCAGTCATATTAAGTAGAACAGACAAAAAAAACTACTAAGAGGGATGATGTATTAAGTTGTTCATTAACAGTCAGGGCTATGCTGATCAAGTCACCGTTTCCCATAGTGTCCATTTCACTTCAACAGGTTTCCTTTTTGGTGTTCAGTCAGTTGTCACCGATCAGGGAGAACATATGGTATTTGTGCCTTTGGGACTGGCTTATTTCCCTCGCATGATGTGTTCCAGATTCCTCCATTTTGTTGCAAATGACTGGATTTCGTTGTTTCTTACTGCGGTATAGTATTCTAAAGAGTACATATCCCATAATTTCTTTATGCAGTCTACCGTTGATGGGCATTTAGGTTGGTTCCAGGTCTTAGCTATTGTGAATTGAGCTGCAATAAACATTAGGGTGCAGACCGCTTTTTTGTTTGCCAATTTAAATTCCTTTGGGTAAATTCCAAGGAGTGGGATGGCTGGGTCGAATGGTAGGGTTATATTCAGGTTTCTGAGGAATCTCCAGACTGACTTCCATAGTGGCTTGACCAGTTTGCATTCCCACCAACAGTGGGTTAGTGTCCCTTTCCCAGAAATTTATTTCAAGATTTCAATATAAAAACCCTTAAAGTAAATAAGATTATTTTTAAAATTTTTCTATAGTTTTAAGATATTACAAAAACAGCCAAGTTATTCCAAAACATGCTAAATAGAACATTAAGGGGATTATTTTAATTTCAGCATTTCTCATCAGATTCTTTCGACTGTAGGCACAGGAGCATCTGAGTTCTTGGTCTGTTTACCACACCTATGCTCTTGCACTCTGATTTTGCATCCCATAGAGGCATCTTTCCCTTGATTTACACTCAGATGGTGCCTCTGTGCTGCCCTTAACCTTTCCCCCTATTAAAAAACAAACAACTTTTTTGGTTGATGATATTCAGGGCATAACATTTTTTATTGTGAGATTGTATAATTTTTTCACAATACTGTTTACCAGCAACTTAGTACAAGCAGTAGAATGATTTTTCTACCTTCTTTATACATCTTTTATAAACAAATTACTGGTAGATGTTATAGGTCATAGTCCATCCATGCTTGCTAATTGCCTTTATCCAAAGTTAGCTTCTCATATCATAGAACAGAGGCTGGTTTTATATCTTTGCGCCAAGTGCCAGCAGATGTTAGACTCCTACCCTTGTATAGAAAATGGGACAAAGGTCTACTACCTCCCTTAATGATTACATTTCAAAAGAGGGGTGCTCAGGTCCTTGAAAAATAACTTTCTCAATCCAAAAACTGGTGAGGGACTTTTTAAGAAGATTTGCACCTCAAAAGAGCCAGGAAAATTTACAATTGCAATTTTTCTGAAATAAGTGCTCTTAAGTAAAGAGAGGTCATTGGCCCAGAGTTAGAAAGGATACTGTCCTAAGGTTTGCCAAGCTGATGAGAAAGATTAAGGCCATCCTGATCAATGCATTGGGAAGACTTCAAAGAAAAGATTTTCCAAATGGTACCGCTTGTAAACTAAGCTAAGCACTTGGACCCTTATGAAAAATGTTTAAATATCAGCTCTAATTAGAAACATAAAGTGTATAGTAAATTTCCATAACTGGCAAATGATGAGGGGGTTTTCAGAAAGTCAGCAGGAAGTCCATATTATGAAAAACTATTTATGGGGCGCGTGTTGTGGCTCAGCAGGTTAAATTACTATTTGCACACTAGCATCTTATATTAGAGGAGCTTCATTCAGTCAGCTGCTTCACTTCTCATCCAGCTTCCTGCTTAATGTTCCTGGGAAGGCAGCAGTGGAGGGTAGTCCAAACGCTTGGCCCCTGCCACCACATGTGGGAGACCAGAGAGTTCCTGGCTCCTGGATTCAGCCTGGCCCCGAACTGTCTGTTGGAGCTATTTGGGGAGAGAACTAGCTGATAGAAGATCTCTCTCTGCCTTTGAAGTATAGTAAATAAAGTACAGAACAGATTTCAAAACTTTTGTATGCAAAATATACTTATTTTTTTTTTAAGTTTACTGATTTCTATTCTATGAACTTTCTAAAGTACCCTCCTGTGGACTTTGTGTGAATGTGGAGAGGGGGAAGGATTGATGGTGAATATTTGCTAAATTTCATCTTTTCATAATTGTGAATTTTAAGGTTAAAATATATAATTAATCCTAAATAAAGGTTGTTGATTTTTTAAAAAAATCTTCAAGCTTTACCTTTGTATTTACTTTGAAAAAACTAAATGGCTATAATGCCCTACCCTTTAATAATTTTAAGCATTGACACTTGTTTTTTTCCTTTAAAATTACTTTCAACCAAGTCATTTTCATTTTGTTGTTTTATTTCTACAGATGTTAAGATCAAATTTCTATAGTTTTTCACTTGATTACAATTTAGATCTCTTATGTTAGAGTAATTTCTCCACTGATGAGTAATTTAATAATGAGTAACTGTAGAAATACATGCTTCATGTAAGATTGGCATTCACTGGCGGATGGCATATCAAAAATGTGTTAGAAATGACACCTCTCTAGGGCATTGCTTAACAATAAGTACACACTGAAAAGTTCACAGCATTCATTGCAGCAATTACCATAATGGTTGTACCTTTATGTGTGTCTTCACTTATAAATCTTTGGGCAATTATCTTTAATAATGTCAACATATTTTCAACTATCAAATATCTCCACAATTTTCTATGCTATTATAAAATTTAAGTGTCTTACAGTGAAAATATATACTGCTGTTAAACCAGAAGGAAGAGTGAATATTCATTTTTTAAAGCCAAGCAGACAGACATGGTCAAAATGACAAAAAAGTTTCACTTTAATATTATTCAATGTTTAATTCACTGGAACTTCATCTCTTGACATTGTATGAATCAATTTAAAGTTTTACTGGGAGGTGCTCCCAACATTAACACTTGGTATGGAACAAAGTTATGGCATTATTTTATTGAGAAGTCACTTGATCATGTTCTCAATAGCTTGAGAACTCATACTTTTCAAAATTACACAAACCTTGCATAAAAGATGTGTAACTTTAATTTTTGCATCTAGCTTGGAGCTTAAGTGAGTGAGTGAAATACTGGTCAAAGTGAATCGGAAGCAGTATTTAGAACCTTGTGCTCTGACCATCACTGTCTAACTCACTGAGACGACTCAAAGAAAATAAATGTTTTTTGCACTTGAAACCTGGTATTAAATAAGTTAGTGACTTTCATAAACCTACACAAATAATAATATGTTGATACTAAGCAGGGCAAAAACATGTACAGAATACAAACAGAATTTTGCTCTCTGATTCCATTGAGGAACTGTCTTTTTATTCATTCTTGAAAGTTAACATTTTCTTTAAATTTTTTTTTTTATTTATTTGAAAGACAGAGTTACAGAGAGATGGAGAGAGGATGGGAGAAATAGAAAGTGAGATCATCCATTCTTTGGTTCACACTCCAAATGGCCACATCAGCTGGGCCTGGGCTAGGCCAAAGCCAGGAGCTTCATCTGGATTTCCCATATGGATGCAAGGGGCCAAGGCAATGGGCCATCTATGCTGCTTTTTCCAGGTCATTATTAAGTGATGGATTAGAAGAGGAGCTGATATTTGAACCAGCACCTATTGTAGGATGCCAGCATTACAAGCAGTGGCTTTACCAATTAAGCCAAAAATCCAGCCCCATTAATTTTTAAAGATTTATTTAGTTAGTTGAAAAAGTTATCTGTTTAAGGACTATAATTTCTTCATTTCTTTTTCTTTTTTTAGTTTTTTTCCCCATATCAGTTTTTCCATTATGAAGTAAAACAGTCCTTACAGCCTTTGTGAAATGTAATCTCTTTTGCTATAAGTGATTAAACAGTCAAAATTATAAGGAGAAAGTTTGCCTATGCCTCTTTCTTTACTGTATAGTAAGGAATATTTCTATGTTCATTGTCATATAAAATGTATTTTTGAAATTAGGCTATATAGTGTCTTTAAGTGTGGTTCATATAGGTGTCTACATTCAGTACCTGAAACTGATCTCTATGTTCCACATGTCACCTCTAAGTTCAGTGATTCCATATTTTGTGTCATAAATAAGAAGCATTTCAAAAAAAAAAAACCTATTCACATATATCCTCTTAATATTTGGTGTATTTTGCTTGCATAAATATTTAATACATGGCAAGACTTAGATTCAACTTTTTTTTTTTCCTCCTGTGCAATGTTCTACGTTAAAACAATGGTTGGAGAGATCCAAATGGATGGATAATGAGAACCCACACTGATATCAGCTATGGAAAAATACCAGAAAAACAAATTAAGGATTACATTCTGGGAACTGATTGAGGTAACTTTCCAATGGAAAAGCGAGAGGACAGCAACGAAGTTGGGTGTGCCTGTGAAAAAAGAGGATAGATCTGCCGATATGGCAGACAGGACACCAGCCAGCCTTTTATCTATGCAGCCTGCTACCAAGCACCAACCACCCTACCATGACAAGGTAGGAAATTGCCACCAGGTTCCACCACTGGCAGCTTAACTGAGAGAGAATTCTACAGTCCCCTGCGGACTTCAGCTCCAGCCTGGGATGACTCCTTTGTTCTGAAAAAGGAATCCGCATTGCTTCCCTCTCCCTCTTTCCCCCTTTGAGAGCACCAGCACATATTGGGCTCAATTCGGAGTCAGCAAATAGCAAAGAGCAAGCAGCTTCACTACTAGGAAAAGCAGTCAGAGCCAGACAACTAACAAGGCAGACAGCAGGCCCCCAGCATCCGGCAACTATGGGAGTTACAGATATAAGTCTTAGAGATGCATTCACTCACTCTACATGATCTGCAGGGTTCCCCTCAGCTTCTTGGGGCCAGCACTATCAGTAGTCAAATAAACTTATGAACCTGACTTGAGGAAGTTCTCTATGTACCTCAAGTGCTGGGAGCTCAAAGCACAAACCCCAGAATTACCCTTGCAAGCCACCTGAGAACTGGAGGCAGCCCAGCTGTTCTTAGAGAAATATTCACACTTACAGTATGTTGAGTACTCTGTTTTTCATTGTGGTTCAGGCAGGTGGCTACCACCATCCCCAACACCTGGCTTCCACCCTGGGAGATCTGGGTAGCAATCTCCCTGTATCCTGCAACACCAGAACTGTAGCTATCAGTATTTATCTCCTCAAATGCACTGGAATCTACTCAGTAGAACCTAGAGTAGAACCTGTCTGTAGCCCAACTCTTGAAACCCATATCTGCCCTAGGATTCAGTTTACATCACCCAGTCCTGGGACAATAGCTTGCATTGCTGTAAGTCCTAACACAAGCTGTATTTCCCCAACCAGAAACTGGAGAAGATCCCATTTGCATCACACAGAACTAGAGCTGCAGATATTGGAGTCACAAGTCCCAGCATCAGACTTTCCAGTGGGACAAGGGTATAGCAGTTTTTGTTCCTTGGCAGCAAGAATGAGGCCCAACTGTTACATTACCTTGTGTAACTGACACCAATGTCTCTGGGGGACAGGAGATGCACAACTTAGGAAGCCCACATTCACCTCAAAGTCATTCTTCTACTCCTACAAACTGCTGCATACCAGATCAATATCACTTATAGACACAGGTAATATCGATTAAAGCAATCACTCACTAGATACATTTCTGGACTCACCTAGAACCAAAGCCAAAGCAACAAGCCAAGTGATGCCCTGCATTCTATCAGAACCATAAACTCTTAAAATGAAACCTATGCCATAAAGAAGGGACTATTTCACCATTGGAGCAGATGTCAACATAAGGACACAGGAATCATGAAGAAATAAGGTAGCATGACAACTCCGGAAGAGCACATTAGTTTTCCATAAATAGATCTTGGTCTGAAGGAAATCTATGAAATACCAGAAACAGAATCCAAAATAGTAACTGTAAGGAAACTCAGTGTGGTGCAAGAGAATACAATTAGCTTAAACAAGAAAAATATGTGACACAAACAAAAAATTCACTGAGGAGATAGAAATTTTTAAGAAGAACCCAATAAATTTTGCAGGTAAAAACTTCAATCAATGAAATAAAAAATGCAATTGAGAGCTTAAAAAGAAAACAAAGTGGAGGGAAGAATTTCTGATTTGGAGGAAAACACTTTTGAAATAACTCACAAAAATAAATAAAAGAATTAAGAAGAATCAAGAAAGCCTATGTGAAACATGGAATACCTTTAAGTGACCAACTATCCATATTACAGAGATTTCTGAAGAGAAGGAAAAAGGCACTGAGAACCTATTAAATGAAATAGCACTTTAAAACATCCCAAATCTTGCTCTATTTCTTGGGACATGTATTGAATCTGTTTTCTGATTATGAACTGCCTAGTGGCAGCATTAGCATTCAGCATCTCTCTTCCTACTACCACTGTTCCTATCTCTGTCCATTTTCAGTACTTAGTACAGCAAGTAAAAGTTAAATATGTATTTTATGAAGTGTCATGATATCTAAGAGGATCACAGAGACTGAAAGACAACATAACAACAACATTTACAAATTTGTGAAACATCTTGTATATTTCTTGTCATATAGGAGATGATCAATAAATGAAAGATAAATTGGCTCCTGTCACACACCAGTTCATTTGCAAGTAACATCACTGTATTGGAGGACTATGAAAGAAATTGTTCAATAATATGACTCTTAAATTCAATGAGATAAAAGGACAATATGACCACTCGTCCAACAGGGAAAAGTTATTGCCTTGCTATTTGCTGCAAAACATGGCTATTTCAAACACAGAAGTTCATGCATATACAAGCTAATTATATACAAACCAAGCTACAAACATCAACCAGGGGTAAGGAAAGTATTGGAAACCACGTCTCATTTAATCAAAATTCAAACTCTGGAAGAATTTACTTTGAAAGGGGTGTAGCCTTCTAAAACAGATGACTTTCTTCTCTTCCCTGGTCTAATCATTCTCTTCTACAATGGTCTTGAGTAGTGAGTACAGTAGTGGGTTTAGTGGGAATGATATTTGCACCCATGTGCATGTATATGTAAGTATGTATTGAGTGTTTATTAACACATCAGGTACAAAGATTTGCTTCCATTTTTTTTTTGCTCAAAACTCTATGTAAAACTTGTCATCTTTAATCTCATAACATAGAAACTACTTTTTGCACACTACGAATTACACTCATTAAGGCCTTCTGCTAAATATTAATGTTTTTCAAGAACCTACAAACCCAGATAAACTTACTCTTCTAAGATGTGTCTCCTGGTCCTGTGATTGACAATGACAATAACTAAACAGGTGTAAATTCACTGGGGTCACCATAGTGGAATGCAGGTTAAGCTGAGGCCTTCAACTCTAGCACCCCATATGGGTGCAGATTTGAATCCCAGCTGCTCCACTTCCAATCTAGTTTTCTGCTCATGTGCCGGGGAAAGCAGCTGAGGATGGCACAAGAACTTGGGCCCCTGAACTCACAAAACTAGGATGAAACTCCTGTCTTCGACCTGGCCAAGTCCTGTCTTTTGCAGCCATTAGGGGAGTCAACAAGCAGATGTAGAAATTCTGTCTCTGCCTCTCTGTAATTCTGCCTTTCAAATAAATAAATCTTTAAAATTAAAAAAAATTTTCTAGAAATGAAATGAAAGCACAACATGTCAAAAACCTGTGAGATACAGCAAAAGCAGTATTATGAAGTTTACAGCATTAAGTGATTACATTAAAACACAAAGATCTCAGATAAAATGATTTAATTATGCATCTTGAGGACCTGGAAAAACAAACCAAACCCCTAATTAGTGGAAGGTGAGAAATGAAAATCAGAGCAGAAATAAATGAACTGAAACTAAGAAAATATGGAAGGTCAACAAAAGAAAACTTTTTTTCAAGAAGGTAAATAAACTATACAAACCTTTAGCCAGATTAACAAAAACAGGAAAAAACTTAGATAAAATTAGAAATGAAAAATTAGACATTGCAATTGACACCATTGCTAAATATAAATGATAGTAAGAAACTATTTTTTACAACTATATGCTAACAGATTGGAAAATGTTGAAGATAAATTCTTCAATACATATAGCCTACCAAAATTAAATCAAGAAGATAGAGAACATTTAAGAAGATCCATAACAAGCATTATGTCCTCTTTAAATATCTTGCAGAATTCAGTAATAAAACCATACATCAGACCCTGGAATTTTCCTTGATGGGAGAGTTTAATTACTACTTCAATCTTGTTGCTTGTTATAGCCTTGTCTAAATAAGATCGGAGTTGGTGAACTCAAGAGGCTTCCATAGCCTTAGCAGCTCATGACAAGAGCTTCGAGTGATTACTGACGTCATAAATAAGTGTCAATTGTTAAATCAACAACAGGAGTCACTGTGCACTTACGCCCCATATAGGATCTCTGTCCTTAATGTATTGTACTATGTGAATTAATGGTATAACTAGTACTCAAACAGTACTTTATACTTTGTGTTTCTGGGTAGGTGCAAACTGTTGAAATCTTTACTTTGTATATACTAAGTAGATCTTCTGTATATAAAGATAATTGAAAATGAATCTTGATGAAGAATGTGATGGGAGAGGGAGTGGGAGATGGGATGGTTGGGGGTGGGAGGGAGGTTATGGGGGGAAAAAGCCTCTATAATCCAAAAGTTGTACTTTGGAAATTTATATTTATTAAATAAAAGTTAAAAAAGAGGACATAACTCCAATACTTTTCAAACTATTCCAAAATATTGAACTGGATGGAACTCTGCCAAACTCTTTATGAAGCCAAAATCACTCTGATACCAAAACCAAAGGCACAACATGAAAACTACAGACCTAAGTTTTTGTTGTAGTTACAAAAATTCTTAACAAAATACTAGTAGTCCAAATCCAAAAGCATGTTATAGAAAACATTTCATGATCAAGTGGGATTTGTTGCAAGGATTCAAGGAAGTTTCAACATTTGCAAACCAATATTTATCATAAATTACATAAAAAATGAAGAACAAAACCATATGGTCATCTCAATAGATGTGGAGAAAGCATTTGAGAAGAATCACCCTTCCTTCATGATAAAACTGCTCCACAAGTTAGATATAGAAGGAACACACCTCAAAATTTTAAAGGCTTCATAATAAAACATTAGGCAATATCATACTAAATGGAAAAAGTGAAAGCATTTTCACTTGTATTTAAATAAGACAAGGATGTCCAGCAGTACATTATTCAAAATAGTTCTGGCATTATTAGCAAGAGCTATTAGGTAGGAGAAAGAAACAAAGAGCATCAAAACTGGAAGGGAAGATGTCCATATATCCACGTTTGCTCATGGCATGATGCTATACCTGGAAAAGTATAACTACTGCATTGAAAAGCTTTTAGAACCAAAAACTCTAATGAGTAAACTTGTAGGTTACTAAACAAAAATACAAAAATGGCCTTTGTATGTGTTAAGGATGAAATTGTCAAAAGAGAAATAAAAAAAAGAAATCATATTCACAATAGCCACAAAAAAATCAAATATTTTGGAATAAAATTAAACTAAGAAGTGAAAGAGCTCTACAATTTAATTTTTTTTTTGACAGGCAGAGTGGATAGTGAGAGAGAGAGACAGAGAGAAAGGTCTTCCTTTGTCGTTGGTTCACCCTTCAATGGCTGCTGCAGCCAGCGCACTGCAGCCAGAGCACCACGCTGATCTGAAGGCAGGAGCCAGGTGCTTCTCCTGGTCTCCTATGGGGTGTAGGGCCCAAGCACTTGGGCCATCCTCCACTGCACTCCCTGGCCACAGCAGAGAGCTGGCCTGGAAGAGGGGCAACCGGGACAGAATCTGGCGCCCCGACTGGGACTAGAACCCGGTGTGCTGGTGCCGCTAGGCAGAGGATTAACCTATTGAGCCGTAGCGCTGGCTACAATGTAAATTATAAAATATTGACGAGGGGGCCCAAGGTTGTGGTGTAGCATGTAAAGCCTCCATCCGCAATGCTGTCATCTAATGTTGGTACTGGCTTGTGTTCCAACAGCTCCACTTACAATTCTACTTCCTGCTAATGGCCTTGGAAAAGCAGCAGATGATGGTTCAAGTGATTGGGCTCTTGCCAATCATGTGGGAGATGCAGATTAAAGCTTCTTTTCTTTGACATGACCCAGCCTTGGCCTTTACAGCCATCTGGGGAGTGAAACAGCAGCATATGAAAAATCAATCTCTCTCTCCAACTCTTTCAAATAAATAATCTTGAAAAAAGAAAGATAAAAGGGGGCTGTCATTGTGGTGTAGTGGGTAAAGGCGCTGTCTTCAGTGCTGGCATCCAATAAGGGCATGGTTAGAGTCTTGGCTGCTCCACTTCTGATCCAGCTCCCTGCTAATATGTCTGGGAAAGAAGTGGAAGGTGTTCCAAGGCTTCAGGCCACTGAACCTCCTTGGGAGACCCAAAAGTAGCTCCAGGCTCTGGCTTCAGACCCACTCAGCTCTGGCCACTGTGGCCATTTAAGAAGTGAACCAGTGAATGGAAGACCTCTCTCTTTTCTGTTTCTGGCTCTTTATAACTCTGCTTTTCAAATAAATAAATCTTTTTTTTTTTTTTTTTTTTTTTTTGACAGCAGAGTGGACAGTGAGAGAGAGAGACAGAGAGAGAAAGGTCTTCCTTTGCCGTTGGTTCACCCTCCAATGGCCGCCGCTGCAGCCGGCGCACCGCGCTGATCCTGGCAGGAGCCAGGAGCCAGGTGCTTTTCCTGGTCTCCCATGGGGTGCAGGGCCCAAGCACCTGGGCCATCCTCCACTGCACTCCCTGGCCATAGCAGAGAGCTGGCCTGGAAGAGGGGCAACCGGGACAGAATCCGGCGCCCCAACCGGGACTAGAACCCGGTGTGCCGGCGCCGCAAGGTGGAGGATTAGCCTATTGAGCCACGGAGCCGGCTCAAATAAATAAATCTTTAAAAAATGACAAAAGAAATCAGGACACATTAAAGGAAATATATTCCTTTGAATTGGAATAGATTTGAATAATTGATATCATTAAAATGTCTACCTAAAGCAATCTATAAATTCAGTGCAACTCCTATCAAAATACCAGTGATATCCTTTATAGAATTAAAAAATAATCATAAAATTCATAAGGAATCAAAGGTCTAGAATAGCCAAAGATCCTGAACAAAAAATCCAACAAGCTGGAACTACCACAACACACAAGTTCAAAGAATATTAGAAAGCCATAGTAACTAAAACAGCATAATGATGCATTAAAAACTGACACACAGATCAATGGAACAGAGGGCCCAGAAGTTAATCTACATGTAGCCAGCTGATTTTCTACAGAAGTGCTCAGACAAGACATCCCTGAAAGAAAGGAGAATATTTGTAATAAATTTTACTGGCAAAACTTGATGTATATGTAGAAGAATGAAATCAGTTACATTCCTGTCACCACATATACAAATCAACTCAAGATGGACCAGAGACCAAATTGAAGACCCAATATTACAAAGTTGATGAGAGAAAATTAAGGAGAAACACTTCAAGACATTGTTTTAGGGACTTTTTGGTAGGACCCCTCCAAAGCACAGGCAGCAAAAGCAAAACTAAACAAATAGGATCATATCAAAATTAGAAGCTTCTGCACATCAAAGGAAACAATCAATAGAGTAAAAAGACATTTCACAGAATGGGAGAAGGGGGCAAGCGCTGTGGTGTAGTGAGTAAACTGCCGGCTGCAGTGACAGAGTCCTATATGGTCATCAATTCAAGTCCCAATTGCTCCATATCCAACCCACCTGTCTGCTATGGCCCAGAAAAGCAGTGGAGGTTGGCCCAGGTCCTTTGGCCCCTGCACTGATGTGGAAGATATGGAGGGTGCTCCTGGCTTTGGATTGGCTCAGTTCAGGCCATTGTGGCCATTGAGGGAGTGAACCAGCATGGAAGACCTCTTCCTCTCTGCCTCTGCCTCTCTGTAATTCTGCCTTTCAAATAAATAAATAAATAAATAATTAAGATCATCGAAAATGAATCTTGATGTGAATGGAAGGGGAGAGGGAGTGGGAAAGGGGAGGGTTGTGGGTGGGAGGGACGGTATGGGGGGGAAGCCATTGTAATCCATAAGTCGTACTTTGGAAATTTATATGCATTAAATAAAAGTTTAAAAAAAAAAAAAAAAAAAAAAAAAAAAAAAAAAAAAAAAAAAAAAAATAAATAAATAAATAAATAAATAAATCTTTTAAAAAATGAGAATGGGAGAAAATATTTACAAGCTACCTGACAAAGGAATAATATCTGAATGTATTAGCAAATCAAAAAATTCAACTAAAAAACCCAATCAACAGATGGGCAAAGGACCTCAATAGACAGTTCTCAAAGAAATACAAATGGTCAACAAATACTTGAAAAAATGCTGTCACTAGGCATCAAAGAAATGCATATCATAACTACAATGAGTTATTACCTTTTTCAGAATGGCAATCTTCCAAAAGGCAGAATAACAAATTCTGGCAAGGATGTGGGAAAGAGGAACACTTATACAATGGTGATGATGCAAATTAGTGCCAACAATGTAAGAAACATGTAGATTTATTGAAAGTGTTATAAACAGACTTGCTTTGGGATCCAGCAATCCTACTACAGGGTATACACCCAAAAGACATGAACGCGTTGTATCAAAAAGATACCTGAGCCACCGTTTTATTTACAGCAGTGCTGTTCACAATCACCAAGATTCAGAATCAACCAAGGTGCCCATCAACAGATAAATGAATAAAGAATACTCAGCTTTTTTTGTTAAGAATTATTTTATGTATTTGAAAGAGAGAGTCACAGAGAGGTCGAGCCAGCAGGAGAGAGAGAGAGGTAGAGCCAAGCGGGGGGAGCGAGAGAGAGAGAAAGTCTTAAATTCTGCTGGTTCACTCCCCAAATGATTGCAATGGCCAGAGCTGAGCTGATCTGAAGCCAGGAGCCAGGAGCCTCTTCCAGGTCTTCCACGCAGGTGCAGGGGCCCAAGGTCTTGGGCCATCTCCTACTGCCTTCTCAGGCCATAGCAGAGAGCTGGATCAGACGAGGAGCAGTCGGGACTCGAACCAGCGCCCATACAGGATACTGGTGCTGCAGACTGGGGCTTTAACCCACACTGCCACAGCACCAGCCCTTATTATTCAGCTTTTTAAAAAGAAGTAAATTATATTTGCATCAGAATAGACACAACTGGAAGACATCATGTTGAATGAAATAAGCTGGATACAAATGATAAATAACACATGATCTTTCTAATATGTGAGAGCTAACTTTATATGAGGAAAAAACACACTAAAAGAAATATCTGAATATCTGTATTTACACAAATGTTTTGTCAAACTTTTCTTTCTATCTTTGTCCAATTGTTACTAATGATACACTAGTTTTAATGGTGTGTGATTATTTAAATATTTATATGAGTGAAATTGACAACTTTTCCTTTGACTATTGTATCATTTAACTAGTCCTCATGTGTAAAACATAACCTTTATATGTGGCTAAAAGCAACAGAAAAAATGGCAATGGTTAAATAGAAAAATTTTAATATAGATTGAGTCCTTTCATTATTTTACACATAGCTGTAAACATTTTCTTACTCTATACTTTTCATAGATTTTGATTTTTTCAATCGAACTTATCTCAGAACAAAAGCCAGAGATTTCAAAAAAGGATTCTAATAAGGACTCTTCATTTATATTTGCCTGCCAGCAATAACCCTGGCCTAAGGCAGTAGTCTCAGCACCACCCTGGCTTCTCACCTGGACTTCTAAGCTGTATGTGCAATATTCCACTCCAAGATTCTGAGCTGCCATTCCCTAAATAAGGTCTTGTCAAAACCAAACCCTTATGCTTGTAAGAACTTCCATTTTCAAATTTAGTTATAAATAAGATAAATTTATTAATGTTAATAAATAGCATACCTTGTTATAAAAACTTTATGAAAAGGAAATTTTAAAAATAATTGTTTTACTCAAAAAGAAAGACAATGACAGACAAACGCCAGCAACAGCCAAGCTGGACCAGCTTGAGTCAGGAGCCCAGGTATCCTTCTGGTTCTCCCAAGAGTTGACAGGGACTCAAGTGCTTGACCCATCACCTGCTGCTCCCCAGGACGTGCATTAGTTGACAGCTGGGTCAGCATCAGGGTAGCCACGACTTGAATCCTGCACTCTGATATAGGCTGTGGGCTTCTCAGGCAGCAAGCTTTTAGCCTTAGCACTAAATATCCACCCCTGCTAATATATGATTTTTGAGTCATCCAAGAGAGCAGTTATATCAGAAAGGAAAAGTATTCGATTCTTGTTTAACAAGTTATTTGTTTTCTTAAGACTTATGATGAAGGCAGTATTATAGTGCTAAAAATAAGAAGTTATGAATTTGCTAATGTTGTTGGATGACAATGTCTTTGGGAGTAACTTTTACTTGATAAGCAAGTGTGAAACATTAGTGCTGCTGGAGGCAAACTCCCTCAGTTTGTGTCCCACTATTCTGTAACCTAGGCAGGCAAAAGGTGAAGAATGCCTAAAACATAATGATTCAGTGGAAGTACACTTTTCTTATGAGAAATGCATCTTAGTTTAAATATCCCAGGGCATGACCATCAGAAAGAGTAAGAGCAGGGCCAGATTGTGAAGAGCAACTCTCAAGTGTAGCTTTTGGAAAGATGAACCACTATCACTTTTCTAGAAAGTTCTGGCATACCATGTAGTTCAGCACTGTTTCATTCTCATGAACATATTTTATAACAGGTATAGTAACCATGTATTTGGAGACACACATATGTGACATGATATTCATTGTGACATCATAGTGGCAAAACCACAGTTTTGAAATTTAAGAATTAGGCTGGCGCCGTGGCTTACTTGGCTAATCCTCCGCCTATGGCGCTGGCACCCTGGGTTCTAGACCCAGTTGGGATGCCGGATTCTGTCCCAGTTGCCCCTCTTCCAGTCCAGCTCTCTGCTGTGGCCCGGGAGTGCAGTGGAGGATGGTCCAAGTGCTTGGGCCCTGCACCCACATGGGAGACCAGGAGGAAGTACCTGGCTCCTGGCTTCAGATAGATGCAGTGCGCCAGCCGTAGCGGCCATCTGGGGAGTGAACCAACGGCAAAGGAAGACCTTTCTCTCTGTCTCTCTCTCTCACTGTCCAACTCTGCCTGTCAAAAAAAGAAATTTAACAATTAAAGTAATTCTCTCTCACCTCTTTATATCTATCTCATTGTCTATATGCTCATCATGGATCAAAGTAGGATAGAATTTTTCATTCCATAAAGTTAATTTAAAAACAAATTGCAAAATTATATGTTTAAGATGCTGAAATTTATTCCTCTGCATTGTACTCCTACAAAAAATCTTCTGATAATTATGAAAATACCCAAGGATGTGTACTTATGTTTTGTATATACCTAACTATAGAAAAATAGAAAACCATGTTATTACTTAAGGTTGGAAAAATAATGGAGTTTAGCTGAGATCATTGAACTTTTTCTATATTAAATTAGTTTTCTAAATGAATCTTGATGTGAATGGAATGGGAGAGGAAGCGGGAGATGGGAGGGGTGCAGGTGGGAGCAAAGTTATGGGGGGAAAAGCCATTGTAATTCATAAACTGTATTTTGGAAAATTATATTTACTAAATGAAAGAGTTTATAATAAAAAAATTAGTTTTCTTTTCACACATATCCCTGTATCTAAAGAATGAAAAAATGGAATCAAAATTGTTAGTATGTGGTATTAATTACATCATGTGCAAGTTCATTAAGTAATGTGCATATTGAAAGCTAAATGAAACACAGCCCTGGCACAATATCTTTGATGCAGATATTATCAGGTGTTAGTCTCACTCAGTCTCTCAATGTCCTTCCCTTAGAGTTTCTTTACCCTGTTTTGATTTTGCAAAGCAACCTATTCCTGTGATTAACCCGCTAAGTTGAAGAAGTTGAACGTTAGGTCCAGCTGAGCCCAGAGTCCCAATCACAAGACTCATGAGGTCATTTCTCTTCTCTGCAAGTAAAACTTTGATATTAGGTCTTCACCAGAGGTTCCCCTACCCCAACAGGAACCCCAAGTCATGAGAAAAAGTAGTAATCAGACTGACCCGAGCCTAATTTTATCTTCGTCAAGACTCCCAAAAGAACATGGTGGCCACTGCTGACCCATCAAATGCAGGCCACACGCTTTGGAATAACCAGAGACCTGTGCAGGAGCTGAATTTGTCTCTCAACTGTTACTCCTTCAACCCCTGAGGACTCTGAAAATTGAGAGATAGTTGCCCATACACTTTGCAAAACAAATACCTACTTCCACCATGCCAGTGTCAGCGATTGATTAGTTGGACTGGGCAGGCAAACCTGGGGTTTGGACTTCTACAAAACAGATATCCACTTACATTTTCAGTTGGGTCACAGCCATGATTTCCTAATTTTGAACACTAAGATATTGCTTTTTAAGGATTATGAACCTTATCTATCAGAAGTTCAGTTAACTATAACTTGCTAAAAAGGCCACTTTATGTTATTGACATTCTAGATTTATGTATGAGACATCAGAAGCCCAATTAAAAAATAAAGCATTTTGTTCTCAGCTCTGTTATATATTGATATGATGGCATTTTAGTTATTTTTTACAAGTGACTAGTCAAATGTCAAAAAACTTTTTCATTACTTAAAGGCCACCATGGAGTAAATGCAATCCTATGCATATCTGTAGCATTATACTAAATTATGAGAAGAATTGAGCCGGCGCCGTGGCTCAATAGGCTAATCCTCCACCATGCGGCGCCGGCACACCGGGTTCTACTCCCGGTTGGGGCGCCGGATTCTGTCCCGGTTGCCCCTCTTCCAGGCCAGCTCTCTGCTATGGCCAGGGAGTGCAGTGGAGGATGGCCCAGGTGCTTGGGCCCTGCACCCCATGGGAAACCAGGAAAAGCACCTGGATCCTGGCTCCTGGCTATGGATCAGCGCGGTGCGCCGGCTGCAGCGGCGGCCATTGGAGGGTGATCCAACGGCAAAGGAAGACCTTTCTCTCTGTCTCTCTCTCTCACTGTCCACTCTGCCTGTAAAAAAAAAAAAAAAAAAAAAAAAATTATGAGAAGAATTGTGTTAGGAATCAAATCTAATAGATTTAATAGAGTAACTTCTCTACTCTGTTTCCATTTTGTGGGATACTGTTTACAGGCAAGCCCTGGGATTGCCTCTAGTTAATAATGGATAAAACTTAATAGCAAATTTATTAGTCGTAATTCTGGAGTCTGAGGTATTCACCATCCAGGTGCCAGCAATGTATAGCTACTGCCTATTTCTCAGAAATGGCCTTTTAACCTAAGCTGGATTAGAAAACATGATAAACGCATGATACTGTCACATATTAATGGAGTACAATACAACATTTTAATACATACACACAGCTTAAAACAATCATATGAAGCAAGTAACCTTTGCCATCTTCATGTATGTGTGTGTGTAGCCTACCTGCTCCTATTTTTAGCTTGTTATACAGAATAAAAGAGATCATTTTTAGCCAAAGTTACCCCACTGTGCTATAAAATACCAGAACCCATTTATGTTAATAATGGTATAGGGGGTTAATCTGCAGTCTGAGATACTAGCATCCTATGAGTTTGTGTCCTGGCCGCTACGCTTCCAATCCAACTCCCTGATAATGCGCCTGGGGAAGCAGTGGAAGGTGGCCTGAGTACTTGGGCCCCTGCCATCCTCTTGAGAGACCCAGACGGAGTTCAAGGCTCCTGGATTCTGCCTGGACCAACCCCGGCTATTGTGTTTATTTGGAGAGTGAACCAGCGGGTGAAAGTTCTGTCTCTCATCGTCATCCCTTTCCTTTTCTAACTCTGCCTTTCAAATAAGTGAATCTTTCAAAAAGATTATCTAACACATGTCCAGCAAGATGAGTTTCCTTGAAGATTACAAAACAGAATAGGCGAATGCCATATTGTTAAATGTACACTAAGTTGAAGTGAATTTTGATAACAAGTTGTTTTGAAAACAATACTGGGGAAAGCTCGTTTTAAAATTTAAAAGGAACATGTTCACAGGGGAAGGATGTTCTGTTGTACTTTATAAGCACTCTAAGTAGAAAAATGCAATGTCTTAAATAAACACGTATGTAAATTTGAAAAAAATAAAGTTTCAAATATTGGAAAGTATCTTTGTCCACAAACTTTCAGAGTACAAATAAAACATATTTTGTTGAGAAATAAAAATCAGCAATAAATTATTAACAGTAACTTAGAATTCAGCATACTAACCATATAGAATTTAGCATAACTGTAAATATGTAACAGTAGGCAATTAATAAAGCTGTGTTGCATATTCCATTGCAATATTTGGAGAAACAATTCAAAAGATATGAGGATTCAAATTGAATTGATGATTTGGCCAAAATGTGTGCTAGAACAAATAGTGTAAAAATGGCATAACCCAATATTATCAAATCATTTTGTCCAGTGCTCTAATATATAAATATCATAAAAATTTGTATATGGCTGTTAATTAAAGTAATGTGACTCTGGAAAATTATAACAAAATAAAAAATAACTTTCAATAAAGTTGGCACTGAAGATTATCAAATCCTATAATCCAAATGTGAGTGGCTGGACAAACAGGAGTCAGATTCTTTTTTTTTTTTTTGGAATTAAAAGATGTTTATATGGGTGAAAAAAATTGGAACTGTATGAATACCTTATTCATAGTATACATTTTTATTTTTTTCAACTTTCATTTAATAAATATAAATTTCCAAAGTATAACTTTTGGATTATAGTGGCTTTTCCCCCCATAACCTCCCTGCAACCCACAAGCATCCCATCTCCCACTCCCTCTCCCATCTCAATCTTCATGAAGATTCATTTTCAATTATCTTTATATTCAGAAGATCAATTTAGTATATACTAAGTGAAGATTTCAACAGACTGCACCCACACGGACACACAAAGTATAGAGTTTGATTAGTAGTTTTACTGTTAATTCACATAGTACAACACATTAAGGACAGAGATCCTATGTGGGGAGTAGGTGCACAGTGACTCCTGTTGTTGATGTAACAATTGACACTCTTATCTATGACATCAGTAATCACCCGAGGCTCTTGTCATGGGCTGCCAAAGCTATGGAGGGGGGATAATTTCTTTATCCAGTCTTCTATTGATGGGCATTTAGGGTTGATTCCATGTCTTAGCTATTGTGAATTGAGCTGCAATTAACATTGAAGTGCAGACAGCTCTTTTATTTGCCAATTTAATTTCCTTTGGGTAATTTCCAAGGAGTGGGATGGCTGGGTCATGTGGCATGGCTATATTCAGGTTTCTGAGGAATCTCCAAACTAGCTTCCATAGTGGCTTTACCAGTTCGCATTCTCACCAACAGTGGATTAGTGTCCCTTTCCCCTGACATCCTCTCCAGCATCCTTTGTTAGTTGATTAGCATCAAATATGAAAAAGAGTTTGAGGTTGCATCCTTTTCTTACACCCATTGAGATAAGTGAGTTCTAGAAAGGGCTGTCCATGCTAAAGGAATAGAGCAGCTTGAGGTGTATTGAGTTTTTGCTCCTGAATATTTCTTCCCTGTACTTTCAGTATATCCCTCCTCCTATCATTTGCCATGCTTCCCCAAACGAGGCATATATATTTCTTTTCCAATTTCAGGCTCATACTTGTGACTTGCTGACACTAATAGAATAGTAGTGAATGCAACAGTGGCCAATTCTGAGATGCTTTATGCACATTGCACACATTCTCTAATTCTAATTGAAGTGTGAGTTTCAAATTACATAATGAAATGGGAAAACAATCTGCAGCAGTGTGGTAATAATCATCTAATTATGTGGCAAGTACTCTTGCCTAAGACATTCATTCTTTCATTCAATAGTCATTTACTGAGAACTTAGAATGTACCAGGTTCTACAGCAAGTATCGGGGACACAGCACACAGACATAAAATATAGCGGAAACCAAGGCAGAGTTCAGGTGTTTTGGAAAAGATTACACACTGCTTCCCTAGAGCTATCTTCTTTACTGGTCATGTTCTTAGACTACAGAAAAGAAGCCAACAGAGGAAATAATTAGCTTTTAAACAGTACTGAAGCAGTGAAAACAAGTCATCAAGATATAGTGGGAATTTGGTCAAGATAAATCAGAGAGCAAAAGATCTTGTTAAGGCTGCTACTGCAGGCTAAAAACCAAAAATTAAAAGGCAGCTTTGCAAACTAATTCATGTAAATAAAAGCAAGGATCATATTATGCACAATGTATGATGCTCACACAGATGCAAGTTTCTTCACAAATGATTTGAAGATGGAATTTCTTTTTAATTTGACAGGTTATAGACAGAGAGAGAGAGAGACAGACAGACAGAGACAGAGAGAAAGGTCTTCCTTCCGTTGGTTCACTCCCCAATGGCCACTATGGCTGGCGCTGCACTAGTCGGAAGCCAGGAGCAGGTGCTTCTTCCTGGTCTCCTATGCGGGTGCATGGCCCAAGCACTTGGGCCATCCTCCTCTGCCTTCCCGGGCCACAGCAGAGAGCTGGACTGGAAGAAGAGCAACCAGGACTAGAACCGGTGCCTATATGGGATGCCAGCACCACAGGCAGAGGATTAACCAAGTGAGCCATGGTGCCGGCCCCATGAAGATGGAAAATTTTGTAATACAGGTGGACCCTTGTGGCACAGTGGGATAAGCTGCCACTTCTGACACATGTGTTCCATATTGGAGTCCTGGTTCAAGCCTGAGTAGCTCCAATTCTGACTCAGATTCCATTGAATGTACCCCAGAAGGCAGCAAATGATTGCTCAAATACTTGCCCCTTTTATGGGAGACCTGGATTGAGTTCCTCACTCCTGACTTCAGCTTGGCTGAGTGCTGGTTATTGAGGGCATTTGGGAGTGAACCAGTAGATTAAAGGTACTTCTCTAATTTCATCTACTTGAAAAATAGAGAAAAGTGTATTTTTTTAAATAAAAAACACCAAGAACAATCTTCTCAGATTTGGAAAGAAAAGATGCTAAATTTCAAATGGAAAAATGAGACTAAAAAAAAGCACTCTTTTTTTTTATTTTTTGACAGGCAGAGTGGACAGTGAGAGAGAGAAACAGAGAGAAAGGTCTTCCTTTGCCGTTGGTTCACCCTCCAATGGCCGCCGCGGCCAGCGCGCTGTGGCTGGCGCACCACGCTGATCCAAAGGCAGGAGCCAGGTACTTATCCTGGTCTCCCATGGGGTGCAGGGCCCAAGTACTTGGGCCATCCTCCACTGCACTCCCTGGCCACAGCAGAGAGCTGGCCTGGAAGAGGGGCAACTGGGACAGAATCCAGCACCCCGACCGGGACTAGAACACGGTGTGCCGGCGCCACAAAGTGGAGGATTAGCCTAGTGAGCTGTGGCACCGGCCGCAAAAGCACTCTTAAACAACAAAAATCAGACTATAATTAATGCAATACAAGATTACAACTGCTCTGTAGTATGTTTCTTGAAATCAAAACAGTTTGGTACTGGCACAAAAATAGAAATGTAGATCAAATGAACAGAATAGAAACCCCAAAATTCAATCCATGCATCTGCAACCAACTAATATTTGACAAAGGAGCTAAAATAATCCCTGGAGCAAGGACAGTCTCTTCAACAATTGGTGCTGGGAAAATGCAGAAGCATGAAACAAGAATACTATCTAATACAAAGATCAATTAAATATGGATCAAGGGCTTAAAACTATGACTTGATCCCATCAAATGACTAGAGGAGAACAGTGGGGAAACTCTGCAATACATTGTCATAGCCAAAGATTTCTTGGAAAAGACCTCAGAGACATAGGCAATTAAAGCCAAAATAGACAAATGGGATTACATCAAGCTGAGAAGCTTCTGCACTGCAAAGGAAACACTCAATAAAAAGAAGAGGTAACTGACAGAATGAGAGAAAATATTTGTAAAGTATACAACTGATAAATGTTTAATATCCAGGTATATGAAGAGCTCAAGAAACTCAATGAAAAAAATAAAAAATCCAGTTAAGAAATGGGGAAAGTACTTGAACAGGCACCTTTCTAAAGATAAAATTTAAATGGCCAATGGGCACATAAAAAGATGTTCAGGATCACTAGCCATTAGGAAAATACAAATAAAAACCACAATGAGGTTTTACCACAACCCAGTTAGAATGGCTCTCATATAAAATCAAAAGACAATAAATGCTGGTGAGGATGAGGAGAAAAAGGTTTCCTAATTCACTTTTGGTGGGAATGAGAGCTAGTACGACTATTGTGGAGACAGTATGGAGATTCCTCAGAAATCTCAAGATAGATCTACCATATGATTCTGCCATCCAATCCTGGGAATTTACCCAAACAAAAGGAGAGCAACCTATGAAAGAGTCATTTGTACCCCCATGTTTACTGCAGCTCAGTTCATAATACCTATGGTATGAAATGAAACCACATATCCATCAACAGAAGAATAAATAAAAAAAAAGTGGTGTATATATACCCCATGGAATACTACACACCCATAAGCATGAAATCATGTCGTTCACAATAAAATGGATGTAACTGGAAACTATTATACTAAGTGAAATAAGTTATCCCCCAAAAGACAAATATCATATGATTTCCCTGGTATGTGGTGACTAACAGAGTACAAAAAATATAATGTATGGGTGAAAATGACATTGAGAATCGATTATTTACATTACTTGTCTCTACTATTGAAGAATAATTATTTTTCTTCGTACTATTGTTAAATTCTTTACTTATTATAGGATTAATCTTGTGATTTTAAGACAAACTGAAAGTGTGTCATTGTAAAAAGTAAAAGAATAAGAAAGGATGGAGGAGGGATAATGGAATTATAGGAGAGAGGGAGGGTAGATTAGGAAATATCACTATGCTGCTAAATCTGTGTATATGAAATACATGAAATGTGTTCACCTTATATAAATAAAATATTCTGAATAAAAAGTATAATAATGATAAAATAATTTCTATAAGGCAGAATATAAAGATTAAAAATGCTAGATGAAAATGCAGATTTTAGATCCAAATAATAAGATCAAGGAAAAATATCTTTTGAAAAATAAGAAAATTCCAAGTTGAAACAGCGGAGACAAGGCAGAAATGACATAATCACATAGACTTGATCACTTATGCTATATCACAAACTATATAGTTCTTTAAGGAAAGAACTATTTTAGCTATCAAATGGCAGGGTAAAAAGGTGAGACAGTCAGCAGAGCCTCAAATTTCTAAGACCATTTATATGCTTGTGAACTCTGCAATGATAACTGAAAAGTTCTAACTGATGGAATGTGTAGGCTACATACTTGGATATTCTCCCATTATAAAATGTTAAAATTAACACACAATTATTCGTAGGTGTTTAAATTTTTTAACTGAAAAGTGATCCCTGTTAAATAAAATGGTGGGAATAAGAGAGGGAGGAGATGTACAATTTGGGACATGCTCAATCGGACTTGCCCCAAATGGTGGAGTTAGAATCGTGCCAGGGGATCACAATACAATCCCATCAAGGTGGCACGTACCAATGCCATCTCACTAGTCCAAGTGATCAATTTCAGTTCACAATTGATAACACTGATAGGTCTAAGAGTCAAAGCGATCACACAAACAAGACTAATGTCTGCTAATACTAACTGATAGAATCAAAAGGGAGAGAACAATCCATCATAGGAAGTGGGATACACAGCAGACTCATAGAATGGCAGATGTCCTAAATAGCACTCTGGCCTCAGAATCAGCCCTTAAGGCATTCAGATATGGCTGAAGAGCCCATGAGAGTATTTCAGGCATGGAAAGCCAAGACACCCTGGGGGGGAAAAAGACCTAAATGAAAGATCTCTGTGAGTGAGATCCCAGTGGAAAGAACGGGACCATCAAAGAAGGAGGTACCTTTCTCTGAAGGGAGGAGAGAACTTCCACTTTGACTAGGACCCTGCCGGAATAAGATTGAAGTCAGCGAACTCAAAAGGCTTCCATAGCCTTGGCAACTCATGACTAGAGCCTAGGGAGATTACTGACGCCATAAACAAGAGTGTCAAATTGTTAAGTCAACAACAGGAGTCACTCTGTACTTACTTCTCATGTGGGATCTGTCCTTAGTGTGTTGTCCAATGTGAAGTAATGCTATAACTAGTACTGAAACAGTATTTTACACTTTGTGTTTCTGTGTGGGTGCAAACTGAAGAAATCTTTACTTAATATATACTAAATCGATCTTCTGTATATAAAGATAATTGAAAATGAATCTTGATGTGAATGGAATGGGAGAGGGAGTGGGAGATGGGAGGGGTGTGAGTGGAGGGAAATTATGGGGGAGGAAGCCATTGTAATCCATTAACTGTACTTTGGAAATTTATATTTACTAAATAAAAAAAAAAAAGAAAAAAAATGTTAAAATTAGGTGTGTTAACTACAAAAGAGATCAGGGGTGTCAACACATATATGTTGTACTTGATAAATATAGCTGAATACAAAAATCCAGCTAATTAAAAAATGAGCTAAGTAAGCAACTCAAAAAATTGACATATGTACCTAGATTGAAAGTATTATTCAGATGTGATAATGCTATAATAAACTTACTTAGAAATGTTTAAAAAGTAAGGGGAAGGAAAGTTAGAAAATGTTTAAAATGAAGATATGTAAAATTGGCCTAAGGATTCCATCCTTAATGTATTCCATAATTGCTTTTACTATCCTTAGTTATAAGATATCTCAGATGTTCATTCTAAGACTTTCAAATTAAACACATCTAAATTTCTATTTTAATTTGAAATTTCTGCTGTTTAATTAAGGTTTCTTTAAAATAACAGGGATTTTGAAATACTTAAAAGTGTATGTAGGTAATATATCATTTTATCAATATATATGTACAGGGTCTACCAAGATTATGTTATTAAAATTAGAATATTATCAAATTACCCAGCATTGCTTAAAATAATTATACATCAGGAACAACTGGGATGTATTCAATTATGAAATGCTGTTTCAACATTAGGAAATGAGTTAATGTTACCCAGCACATGAACAAGTCTATGAGACCATATTAATTTATACATATAAATCATTTCACAAATACTTATGAGTAAATTGATATGATTGTATAAAAATGAAGACAGATCAGATATTCTGTACAGAATAATTTCAAATAATTTATGTCTATGCTTTACCCTCCAGGAGTTCAACGATTACTTTCTAACCTTTAAAATGTGGGCTGTCCATAGTGATTTTCTTCAGCATATAGTCAGGCAGAAGACAAGAATAACGTAACAGTGTAGAAACTTGGCATTTACCACCTCGACAAGATGATCAAGGTCAAACTTAACAGTAATAACTAATGTTGACAGCATATACCCTTAATACCATGCAATGAAAATAGCATATTAACAATCCCTAGTTTAATCCTTAGAAAAAACTTTAGACAGGTCCAATAGAAGGACATTCTGTATCTTACCAGTAATTCTTAAAGCTGTCAAGATCATCAAACTCAAAGGAGGCCTAAGGTATTGTCTTAGCCAAGAGGATAAGCCTTAGAGGACATAGCAGATGAATATAATGTGCTATCCCAGAGGGAGTCATGGAAAAGAGAAAGCACATTAGGTAAAAGTTAAGTGTATCTGAATGCATTTTAGAGTTTAACAACAAAGTATCACTATTAATCATTGAATGTAATGTGTACCATGTTAATGTAAGATGGCAAAAAATAAGAGAAATAATATGAGGTACATGTAACGCTTCTATTACTTTCAAGATTTTTAAGTAAATCTAAAACTGTCATATAAAATAAATAAATAAATTGTATTTCAAAGAAAATTGATGGTGAAATGTAGGTGGTGGATTGGGGAGTACTTCTCTACTATAGCTTTTTAGAAGAATTTAGCTTTTATATAAATATTTGTTTTAAAAGTATCCCAGGATACAATTTCATGATATTCTGTGAAGGTGTTCTCCTAAATCTGCTTCACATTGCTATAATTTTCTTTCTTTCTCATATAAAACATTTAATTCTGTTTTGATATGCAATGCTTTATCAATCACTACAGACTGACATTTTATAAAAAGGAATGATAAGCAGAATGAAGTACTTTATTTGTGAAATACGTGCTAAACATTTTCTTCTGTATCTTCAGGTCTCACTGTTCAGAGTATAAATGGCAATAAAATAAAAATATTAAACAGAAAAAAAAGACAAAATGATGAATCTTTGTGATGAAAGTACCATACATCTCATCATACATGCATCTCATATTTTAACTTTTTAATCATCCTTATTTGTAATAAAACTTTCTTGCCTGAGTTATACCAGAGGAATCTCTTAGGTATTTTAGATTTATCAAGAGTTTCTCTACTAAAAATGGAATATTTATCATGTACTTATACAACGTTCACAGTTTCTGAGGTATCAGAGAAAGGAGGGGTTGAATGTTGCTGCTTTAACACTTTTCTCTACAAATTGTCTCTCCTTCCAAAACATTACAACTTTTTAAACTCTAAGTCAACTTCAGGGTTATTGGAAATAAATTTAAGTTTGCACATTAACAAACATTTTCAAAATATGTTGGCATTATTTTTGCATTAGTATATGGCATAGATATGTTGAACTTTGCAAATTAGAGTATTTTAACAGGATAAATGATGCTTTAAGCAATGTTATTTTTAATAAGTTAAAGAAATAGCAATTGTATAACATAGAGTAACACAGTAAGGTTTCAATAAAAAGCTATCTTGCATTGTCCTTTTTATTCCATACAATAATGCAGCCTACCACTGATGAGTCAAGATTGTTTTCATATATAGAACATCTTGACTCAAGTTTATTCTGACTTGGACTAAGGTATGATGCTTTTTAAAAATAATAAATATTGATCAGCAGAGAGATACCTGATGATAGATCTTGCCATGAAATCTTATTTTTAAAGCAAATTTTTTTCATTTTTTAATTAAACACAAATACATAGAGTTAATAAACTCTCTCTCTTGCTCACTCTGTCACACACACACACACACACACACACACGTAAAGCCCAGTAATTTTATTGTAAAGAATTCATGAAGTTTCCCTTCATACTCATATCATCCTTTTTACTTCACTTTTTTTTTTCTTTCCATCTGTCTCCATCTCACAATATATCAGTCTCACTCTTAGTTTCACCATACAGAGACCGAAAGGCAGGACAATCCTTTAAATTTTTCTCACAGCCTAACACAGAGTCAAAGAATCAGTCTTTCATGACATGAAAACTAAGAAGCAAACCTAGTTTGGCTCTGATTCTTTTTGTTCCAGACAAAGTATTGACCTTTTAGTTATCTACCATTTTTCACATGCATTAGAGAGGTAGTGATTCTCAAGAGAGAATAGAAGACAAGAGTAATGTGTGTGTATGTGTGTGTGTGTGTGCATCAGGGAGGGATATCTGCTAAGGATGGCCTTTCAAGTACTAAGAAGAACAGAACACCCCCTGCCCCCAAACACACACACAACATAAGAAAAAGCAGAGAGGAAAACAAAACCAAAACCTCAAAACCTGTAGTGGTAAGTCACGCTTTAAAATTTTTTCCTTGTGTCAGAGCTACACATACACAGTAGATTCACAAGAAGATGCTGTCTTGTTAAAGTGATATGCAAGGCAAGAATTAGAGGGCCATTACTGGTTGCACTTGGAGCTTCAAATGATCAATTGCCCTCTAGACTGAGGTAAAAAGGGAAATGTGTAAGTAGATAGAGAGAAAAATAAGTTTACTAAATAACAAAAGCAGTAGCTACCCAGAGTTGCTGCATATAGTTCAATTCCAAATCACTGTCTAAGGACTTTGCAAAGATTAATTCTCAAAACAGCCAAGAAGCATTTACTATTACTAGCCTCATTCTTAGATCAAAAAACAGGTATACAGAGCATTGATTTTTCAAAGGCTGTACAATTCCTATACAGTAATATTTGAGGTTTTAACATAGGGTATGGGGCTCAAATTTGTGACAAGGACAGTGGACTGTAGCCCAATCTTAGGCTTTGAGAGACAATGTGATTTTCATATACACACAAACAATCCTATATAGAAATATTAAGTTTTAGTTTGAATTATATGACATAGGAGTACATTAATTGAATATAAAATACATGCAAAATTACTGCAATAGTCTATTTTTATATACCATATTTTCAATGTTTCTTTTAAAATATTAACATCTCTATAATCCAGATTATATTTTTTCAAAATATAGAATTGTGAATGAGCTTTATCTCCCTTGAGACTTATCTAACCTTGAAATTTAAGAATGCCATAACCTTTCTGGAAGTGTTTCTAATTGATTAGCAATTACATATAATTCAATTAAATGAGCTTATTTTTACTTTTAATGAAATTATTACTGTAGTAATCTCCTGAGTACTGTACTTCAAGCATCTGAATTTATTTCTTCTGTTTGCATAAATAATGCCTTGTGTAAGTTAAAACAATGACTCTTTGATTCAATACTTAATCTCTCTCACCCACAAAGATGTCAACATACCACCATTTGGATATCTTCCCAACATTCACAGACATTTTTAGGGAAAAAAATGATCATTCCATGGTTGTAAGAAAGAACAGGATAGCTTAATAGAGATGTGACTTACCATTGTTGCTATATTGAAAGATCAGCTGCAATGATAACTCTAACCATTAAAAGGGAGTTAAAAAGCACTAGAAATGTTAATTAGTGTATTTGTTTCCTGCTAAGTGTTACAATGAACTGAAAGGAAGGAGGAAATACATGGCTCATGTAAAAAGATTGAAAATAGGAAGATGGGGAAAAGTGAAGGTGTGAGATGAGACTTAATAAAATCTGAATATCCAGGAGTTTAAAATACATACAGCTAATAATACTTTAACTTCCATGCTTTGTGTAGAGATGACTCCTAAAAAGAAAAGCAATTAGGCAAATGTGAGGACTATGTTGGGCCTTTTAAGATATGTGTAATATTGTCTGTATTCAGATCAATAAACAGATAATCATATGGAATACAATGTACTTAGCAATATATGTTAATATATAGGTAGAATCTTTGCATGAAGGGAATATAGAAGGTAGTATTAGAAATAAGGGAAAAAGTTTAAAGAACTGAAAAGAATTTATCCTAGACCAAAGAAAAGTCATATAGCTGTAGGCATTTCCAGAGGATGTAAGATGAATTGGTGATTCAAGTGATTGAAACAAGGTCAATTTCCTCTGTTTGTTAAACCAGGTGGAGGGGGGAGAATGATTAATGGATTAATGTTTGCAGAGACACAGAGAACTGAGCAATGTTTCGGGTGGTGGCACTGGGGTAAGAGAGGTGATTTAACTGTTTCCTTAGTTGCTTTTTCAGGGGATGAAGACAGAGGGGTTATCTTTCCAAAAAAGGCATTGATATCTTGAAATCTTTTAAGGCCCTTTTAGTTCCTTTAGAAGAGATGGATTGTCTACCACATCTTGCATAGTTTAGTGTACTATACATTGAGTAGGAAATTTACTCAGAGTATTCAGTGTACTTGATATTGAAAAATTCAGTCATAGCAAAAAGATGCATTTGTATCTTTGAATATTTTTCTAAACTACAAACACCACAAATTATATTCAGATGTTGCCAATGTTTTCTATGATTTCAAATGTGAAGCCACTCATATTGTATCTTGAAAACAAAAAAGCAGAGCAAGGTAGCAGCTGAGTAAGAAATGCATGGATTGTCTCCCACAGAAAATAATTTGAACTATTCATGAATCGATCTAGTTTTATAAGAGCTTGAAAGGCCAATTGAGATGCAACAGTGCCTGCTTTTATTATAAGACAGACAAATTTAAGACATCAAGGAAAGGGTTCCCCAATACCAGGCAGTAGATGGGCGACAGCAAGGAATTTAAGTACAGGTCTTAATAGCAGGCATACCATCACAAAACCCTGCTCTGGGAAAAGCCACACAGTACTAGAACCTAGTGCACTATGACAGTGGACTGAGATTCTGGAACCACATTAGCCAGGCAGGTAAAGGACAGCCTCCAGCACCCCCTCCCAAGCTCAAGATCACAGCAGGAAAGAAGACTCCACTTGCTGGGAAATGAGGCAAGAAAGTGAGCACAGTGCTAGACATCCCAGAACAAGGAAATGCACATGCAGAATAATGAACATAGTCCTGTATCTCCATTTACAAAACTCAACTCAAAATGGATTAAAGACCTAACTGCAAGAACTGGAATTTTAAAACTAGAAGACAGCAGAGGGGAAACATTTTAGACCACTGAAATGGACAAATATTTCTTTTTAATAAGACCACAGAAGCACCAGTATCAAAAGCCCAAATAATTAAATGGGGTTTCATCAGACTAACGTACCTTCACAGAATAGTAAGATCAATCAAGAGTGAATAGCCAACCCAAAGAATGGGATAAAACATTTGCAATCTAAACATTTGATGAGGGGTTAATATCTACAATGTAAGGATAAGAACTCAGTAACAAAAATTACAGTTCCATGGGTCTGCTTCTCTTGGAGCCCCTCTCCTGATCACTGAGTCAGGAGGTTTCTGACTTAAATCTTACTTTTTGTCTCTGCTTTGTCCACACTGAAAGTCTTCTTTCACGTGAGACAAAGGACTGAGGTCAGCTTTCCTTGCCACCATCTCGCCAGTAACACTATCTTGACTTTGGGTCCAGGTTGGTGCTCTGTCGTATTAATCATGTGGCTTTTTCACCTGTAATCAGTATCCAGGCCATTTGCAGGAATGGTGGCATGACGCTGCTAGTAGGAATGTAGCTCTCTTAGGTGGGGCAGGTTAAGTGGCAGCTAGCTCGGTATGCAGTGCACCTGGTGGCAGGTTTGAAGCTCCTGTCTGTTTCTGGTGATTGACTGCAGGGCCACCCCTGTGGGGCCAGAAGGAATTATAGGGTGAGATGCTTTTCAGTACCCGAGGGCTCTATTATACCTCTTAACATCACACTGCACCTAATAGCATGTGTAATTGTGTCAAAAAGGAATGAGAAAGAACTATACATACTGGCATGTAAAGATATCCAAGAAATAATTCTATGAAAAACTTTGCACAATAAGATGTACATTACAATGGTATTTTTGTATGAATAGTGATTTGTTAAATATATTAAGTATTTAAGTTCAATACCATTGTAACTGTAGGGGACACACCAAAGACTAACACCAAAAAAGCTCTTAAACTAAGGAGAAAAGGAAACTTTTATAGAATAGCAGTGGAAAGATCATGGGGGGAGGGGAGGAAAGATAATCTTCAAGGACTAGACTATGTACATGGATCGTAGCATTAAGAAAATTAAGGACTCTGGCATTCAGAAAATATATCTATTTTGATTTATATGAGTATACAAACACTCAGAGGATGAGAATTTAAGAGTATCTTCCAAAAAGAAAACTTTGAAAATACTATAGAAGAAAGTGGTGAGTTACAGGAACAAGTAAGCAAACCATCACATATATTAATAATCCATAACTAAATGCCTATTATGGTTGTTTGAAAGCATCACTATAATTAGAACAATCCAGTTTGATTTATTTACAGGGAAACTAGAATCAAACTTTTAGATATTGACAATATAGGAACTAGAAAAGAGAAAGTTGAAAAGCAAATTAAAGCAATGCCTTAACTTAGTGAAAAAACATGTATATTTTTGCAAAACTTTAAGGAAAAACACAATATACTGTGGGCGTATGCAAAACATAGCATTCAAACTAGGAGAGTAAGGAAACTGAAAATTAATAAAATTTATTGTAAGAGAAGTCAAAGAAGGGAAATTAAGGGAGCACCAAGGAATGTTAAGTGCAAAACACGGAAAGTTTCATTTAAAGTCAATCTACGTAAATAAAAAATAACAGAGATGAATAAACATTCCTTTAAAAGCATATATTCCTTTTGATCAAGATGAAAATTCATTAATTCCAAATAAATCAGCAATCATAAACTACATGAACACATACATTCTTTAACATGCAGAATTGTACTTTACATTAAAATAAATGCTTAGGAACAGATGGATTCTATGTCTGACTCTGAGTACTGATAAACTGCAAAGGAAGACAGAAATTGGAGACCAGGTGCATAGTCAACTTCTTCAAAGGAGTTTTTCTACAAAGCAGAGATGGTAGCAGTTAAAAATGTGGACAAGAACAGCATTTTTTAAGATAGCAGTAGTGTATATTCATGGAAACAGTTCAGTAAGAACTGCAAATATTGGGGATGGAGGAGAAAATGCTGAGAGTTATTGCAGAATATTTTATATGGATAATAAGGCCTGCATTCAATTGATTATTCAAGAAGCATTTGAGGGTTGGGTGTTCTGGAACGTATGGTTAAGCCGCACCTGGGCATTTAGCACCCCATATAAAGTGCCAGTTAGTTTCTGGGTTATTCCTCTTCCAGCCCAGCTTCTATTAATGCGTGCAGAAAGGAGTGGACAGTGGCTTGGGTCCCTGACACCCACGTGGGAGACCAGGATGGAGCTCCTGACTCCTGGCTGAAGCCTAGCCCAGCCATGGTTGTTGTAGGCATTTGGAGACTGTACCAGTAGATGGAATATATGCCAGTCCATCTTGCAAACAGAATACATACAAAGACATTTTAAAATAATTTGAGAAAACATGAGACAATAAAATCACTAATAACAGTTACATGTAAAGAGATATTAAGGTGTGCTTTAATTCATAGCAGTGTATCAACAAATATCTTAAAAGGTTAGCAGATTCATGAAAGCCTACACAGTTTTAGATAGCTTAGTAAACATCGCAAGAGCCAAAAAATTTCAACACTAGTTTTCTGAGAAATATGAAAGTTTTTATTTGAATTTTACACTGCTCTGGGCCATTTGAAAATTATTCCTATGTAAACACATCAATGCCATATTGAAAGAAATTTTTTGAGCACACTTTCCCAGTAGAATATATGAATGCAATTGTTTAAATAAGAGCAATCTATGCACACTGAAAAAGATTTTATAGGATGTGAAATAACTAGTTATGAAATATGTTTTAATTGTGAATGCATGCATGTGGGTAGGGAACTGGAGAAGGAAAAAAAATCTATTGGTCAGCTGGACTTTTAAAAACCAGAAACATGAATTACTCATGATCATTGTATCTTTAAATTAGGTTTAATGAACAATAAAAATTATAGAACCTAGAGATTTCTTAGGAATGAGAAATTTGAGTTACCGTGTAAGGATCTATGCCGTTTGGAAAATAAAAAGCCTCCTTCTGATGCTAGAATAATGTCATGGGTCTCTATTTTCTTTCACTAATTAGATCACCTTTACTGGCACTGCTTACTGAGTGAGCACATACATTTTATGTAGAATTCTAAATACTTACAAATGAGAATAGATCAAATCTTGATTTCTGCACTGATGACCTGTACAGTATTTGCTATGATCTTGAATCCCACACATGAATTGCAAGAGCTGTGATGATTTAATTGGATTGTATTTGTTTGAATTCTTTTAGTTTTCTAAATAAAAATGTTGTATGGTATCTCATTCACCTTAGAATGAGAGATAGACAGTACAGTACTAGGTACTCCCTCTTGTGTGCTTTCAAGAGTATTATTTATTTTTATGTAATTCAAATAATTAAGTCCTTAATTAGTTGTATACACATATTTATACAGCAGAAGCGAGGAGATTAGGCCTTATAGCTCAAATCATATCTTTCCAAATTAAGTTCATGTGTCCCTGGGAAATGCCTAATTGTATATCTAATACGAAAAACTGCTTGAGAATTGAAGGCTTTAAATTTTTAATAGCAAGAATGTCTTATAGAACATCAAAAAATACAATAAAAGCCAAGAGGTTGTTAATGAGTATATTATTCCATGGAATCCTTTTGTTTACTATGATTCTTTTTGAGCTATTCATTTGTAATTCAGTTGATCTTATTTTATATGCATAGGCTACATTATCAGATGATCTCATTGTTTAATATGTACCGAGTAACAAATAGAACTAGCTAACACTGTGGCTCTGTTGTTAATGACAAACTAATTTTAGTATTTCATAGTAATATATCTTGCATGTTTTTCAATTGTAAGATTTTTATAACTAACTCGACATTATTGGAGGTCCAAGGTGTTCCAGTACTCTTTGATGGAATTAAAGAACAAAGGAGACAAAGTTCCCTTAAAAACAGAACAAGGCAAAAAACAAAGCAGAATAAAACAAACAAACAAAAACAACTGATGGCAATTTTGCAGTGGTTTAGTACCTGAATGAAAAAAGAGAAACATGTTTGTATGCTTTTTCACTCCTAGAAAACTCACAGATACTGTGAATTCTTAGAGACAAATTCAAATCCAGGTGCAGACTACGACCTGCTTGCTGGGATTGCAGAGTGCCAGGCTGTTTGGGAATTACAGGCCTGGCAGATGATGGATGGTGACAGAACTGTTTCACTTAATGAAGTAACTACTGAAGCTTAAAAGCGGAAAGATGACAAGCGGAGCTTGAATAATTTTTTTCTTGAGTATAATGTTGCAAGGCTTTTTCTTCCAGAGAGAACTGAACCCACTTTTTTTTTTCTTTAAACATCATTACTCGTTTCCATGAGAATCTACCTCACTGTTAAGCATCTTGAAAGCCACTTTGGGGAGATGCCTTCTTTCTTTATAATGGATCAGTGCCTTCATTATTCTGAGGCTCCAGAGAACTTTACCCTAACCTACTGACCACCAGCAAAGCTCTGGAGAGACCAGTGAGAAGATACCAAAAGGGCACATTTGGGGTAGGCAGTTTTCCCTTGTGGGGCATTAAATTTTGAGAGGGTGTTGCTAAGAATTTTCAGTTGTTTATTCTTGAGTAAAAGAAAATAAGAAGCTTTCAACACTGTTCCATTGAATCCGTTCTGTAGATGGATCTTATGGTTTAATAGCACACAGTTTAAGTGAAGTCAAAAGGCTAAACGAAATGTCACAACAAAAAATATACCTATGAACAACTCACACTCCTAAAAGCAGTCAAATCATTTTCTAGTCTCCATTCCCAAAGTTTCCCACAGTTTCAACTAATATCTTTTTGTATACAAAGAAAGCAGGGAAAAACATGTCAATTCCTGAAGAACCCTTCCTTTGAAAAGTATTCAAAGCTCAGCAATTTCACGGTTTTGATATTAAAATATGGACATTGAGAAAAAGTGATTTTTCATACTATTTAAGCAGTTAGGAATCATTTTCAAAATGAATGCACTGCATTATTAATCATTTTTTCCTATTTGAAAACAAGTGGGTAGGCAATTTTTGTCACGTGTAGCCAATGAAATCAATGTCCAACATAGCTAAGTTCTTATCAGGCTCCGCCCTCACAATGCCTATGTTTTGTCTTTGAGATGGTTACATTTTCTTTTAAATCACAGGTACTTATTTTCAGCCTTGTTTTCCCCCATTGGTTTCTACATCTGTGCAGTGGGTGGAACTGGCTCTTGATCAGCTCCAACACTGTAATGTAGGGATCACAGGCTAAAAATCATAGCATAGAACACCAAAGACATTGCGGGGGCGGCAGAAAATCAGGACAAGTCTGCTGCTGGCCCAATTCTTTGCTTTAAGAATGTAGCACGGTGTTCCTGGGGGTCACTATTCTTCTAGGGTTAAAAACAAAATGTATGAAGTTTAAGTTCCCAGTTGTCTTTTATGTCTTGAATTAAGCTCCTACACAGAATAGGTCAAAATAGAAATGTTACTCACATCCAGTTGTCACAGTGAACATACAAACAAGTGAAGTACAGAGGAAATAAAGAGATTTTTTAAAATGTTAACTGTATCCTCCCCCACCCCACACCCCCAAATATTCTTCAAGATGTAACTGGCAGCAAGGTTAACTCAAGATTTAGTTCTTTGGCTATCTACATGAAAGAACATAAATTATTAATTACAGAATTATAGTGATTTAAATGCAGTTTTTCTTCTGCTTTTATTATTAAATCAGCATGAAAATACAACTAGCCACACTGTTGACCTACATATTTAGACCTTTTTTATATCTAGAAACCTTTTATTTAAGGTATATAAACCATGCATTTCACATAGACAAATTTAGGAACATAGTGATTCTTCCCACCCTACCCTCCCTCCTGCATACACTCCCACCCTTTCTCCTCCCTCTCCTAAAATGAGGCAAATCCAAATATGAGAATTAGACAAGTAGCTTACATAGGTTTCCTTTTTAAGATTTTTATTTGGAAGGCAGAGTTCCTGAGAAAGAGAAACAGGGTGGGAGGGAGGGAAAGAAGAGAAGGAGAGAGAGAGAGAGAGAGAGAATCTTCCATCTGCTGGTTTGTGACAAAGTCAGGAGCCTGGAACTCCATCCACATCTTCCACATGGACAGAAGGGATCCAAGTACTTGGGCAATCTTCCAGTACTTTCACCTGACATATTAGCAGGGGACTGGATAGGAACTGGAGCAGCCAGGACTTGAATGGGTACTCATATGGGATGCCTGCATCACAGGTGGTGGTTTAACCCACTGTAACACAACAATAGCTCCTAGGTTTCCTCTTTTATATCATTTTTCCCTTATAATTTGAGTGACAAAAAAAAATCACAACTGGGGATTTTCCATTTTCAGCTCTGACATGTAAAGTACTTTGAAGTTGTTACTCATGTTCTTACATTATACTTAATGAAATAAGCCAGTCACAAAAAGACATGTTTTCCCTGATCTGTGGTAACTGAGTACACAAAATGTATTTGAGTGAAATTGACACTGAGATTTGATTGTTTATAGCCTGTGCCTCTACTGTTGAGGAATAGTGATTTTTTTCTTACTATTTGTTGAATTCTTTACTTAGTGGGAGATTAAACTTATGATTATAAAATACACTGAAAGTATGTCATTGTAAAAATTAAAATAAAAACGGAAAGAAGGAGGCTGGAAGCATGGGTTGGAGGGAGGGTAGGGTGTGAAGTATCACTGTGTTCCTAAATCTGGACATAGGAACAAAATACATGAAATTTGTTATATATCCATATATATCCATATATATATATACACATATATAAGAGTGGGTTAAACTGAAGATCAATGATTCTTGGTAGACTTTTCAGTGAAAGAATTTTCCATAAGCAAATCCAGAGTCTCAACTTACTTGAAGCAAAAGCTGCTGGAGACATAAAGTGCTACATACACTTATGTGGTAATTTTGATGAATTGCTGGAGGCTACAGCTAGCCTGAGAGTGCCCCTATCCTGAGGGTGGAGGCAGACTTATTGACACTGACAGCTTCCTGGGTTCTCTCTCAAGGAATTCCACCAGGTTTTTGTAAAAAACAAAAACACCCACTGGTTATGGCAGCAGCAGAGAAAGTGCAACCATTGTGAAGCAGTCCTAGACTTTCTTCACAACAAAGGAATATTTTCCAGGTAACAAAACCAGAAGTGTTTACCAGAGCTTGTCCAAAAGCAGTGAGGGAAGGGCATTCCTGTCACTTTCTTAGGGAGGGAGAAGCTATATGAAGAATTCACACATGTAAATGTAGACCAGGGACAGGAATAAGAGATTTAACTGGAAGACTATAAAGTGCGTCCCTCCTAGACACCTTACCCACCACACAAACATCTTCTACATAACACTGGGTCACAGATAAGAGCTGCAGAATATAGATCCAGATCCCTCTCAAGGAGTACTACAGGAAATCCAAAACCAGAGTTGATAAGAACATTGCAGGAATGTGGACTCTGGAATCAGTACTAATGCAAACATCAAGAAATGCAAATCCTGGACTATATAGTATGACTCTTCACACTAAAGGCTCATTTAAATCAATGATTTTTTTTAAAGGTTTTATTTATATGAGAGGTAGAGTTACAGACAGTGAGAGGGAGAGACAGAGAGAAAGGTCTTTCTTCCCTTGGTTGATTCCCCAAAAGGCCGCAATGACTGGAGCTGCGCCCATCTGAAGCCAGGAGCCAGGTGCTTCCTCCTTGTCTCTCATGTAGGTGCAGGGGCCCAAGGACTTGGGCCACTCTGTACTGCTTTCCCAGGCCACAGCAGAGAGCTAGATTGGAAGAGGAACAGTCAGGACTAGAACCAGCACCTATATGGGATGCTAGCGCCCACAGGCGGAGGATTAACCTACTGTGCCACAGCCCTGGCCCTCATTTACCTCTATTATCACCAAAACAGTTTTACAGTTAAAACCTGTAAAGACAAACAACCATCAAAGCACAACAGAGAGTGATAGTCAAATGGCAAAGATACCAAACTTCACCCTATAGAAAACAAAACATAGACGGCTAACCACAAATCCAATTAGGCAAAGAACTGAAGGACCTGTTAGATTACTGAGCAACAGAGTAAAGGAAAAAACATGGAGTCTATGTATACAGAAAGGATTATCATAATGCTTTGAGATTATGAACATAATCCTGATGAGATTCATGTAACTAAAATGCCAGAGATTGCTCCATGAAGAGGTGCAGAGGCTATCCATATCAACCACATGGACAAATCCACCTTGGTCCCCACTGATCTGATCAACACAGGATGCCGGTATCCCCATCTGGAGGTGACAAGCAGCCGTTCTCACCAGGGAACCCAGGAAAGCAGCAGCTGCTGGTGAGCAACTTGAAGGGTCCACAACCTCCTGCAATGTTGAACCTGCCCTGACCACAGAACTGTGGCTGCTCAATAACTACCTACACCAGACACAGACCATCACTGCCCTGAACCTGCCATCAGAGTCATGCTCTAGGATCTGTAACCAAGATCTCACTTCACAAGCTTGCTCTGCAGTACCAGATCTACTACCAAAGATAGGTAGATCCTGGTCCAACATGGGAGCCACTCCTTCTACTTCTGCCATCCCTACGCTCCTGTGTCTTGCTCCCTGGATATCTCGTAAGTATGCTTTCCTTGTGTTTCATTACCAGTTCAAGAGTGGAATAGCGTGTACCTAAGGCACCAGTGCCATGTGCGCCCATGTTTCAGGCCTCAACATCCTAGTTACTCCATGGGCAGCCACGATCAGACAAAAGCGCACCAGCGTTTGTGTGCGCAGGCCCACAAACCAGACCCAATGCCAACAGTATCTTTCTAGCCACAACTTATTTAATGAGGGAAAAGACTTTGTAAAGATCTTGCAGCCATTGCCCCAGAAAGACTCCAACCACCCTTGCCATCACTGTGCACATCCGTGGTATTGACGGCTGAAGATTCCTGCATTTTTTTATTTATACCAGCCTCAACTGACAGAGCACCATGAGACTAGACTACACAGCTGTGTCCACACCAGTTCCAGAACTACTTAATCCCCACCAAGAAACTGCCCTCACAACTCCCCTCCCATAGAGAAAAGGTCTTTCTATACCAAAATTAGTCTGTGAATTCTACAGGAGATGAATAAAATGAACAGATAGCAATTTAGGGAACAAGAAACACGAAAAACCAGCGAGGCATAACATTACCAAAAGAACACAGTAATCTCTGGCTGATACCACAGCAAGAGAGAGGCAGCCATGCATCCCTACCCGCAACTCAAGCCGCTATTGAGCTACTTTAGGAAAGGAGCCATCACCTACCCAATTCATGAGTCTCTAAGATCCCAGAGCTCCGGCTTCCCTGCAGTTGCCACATTCCAGACTCAGAGTTTGTGACTGCACTGGCTTCACCTACATATCAGAAACTGCAGCCATCACCAGTTAGCTAGCTCTCACTTTAAGAACTATCATACCCAATGGGACTGGGGCTCTGTGATCCAGGGAAGAAATTGCAATGGTTCCTGGGGCATAGTTACCCTTACTGTTAGATTGGCAAAAACATGCATTTTAAGGATTCTTGTAAAATACACAGGGACCCTCAAATTAAACTGTCTGAAAATAATTCAAAATCATCATTTTGATGAAGCTCTGCAAAAATCAATAAGAAGAAATGATTCAATGTTTATTAATAAAATAAATCAAAATTAACAACTTAGGAAGACTGAAATTATAACAAAAAGAAAAAATAAATTCTGCAGTTGAGGGATATAATGAATGAAACAAAATGTATGAGAGGATGTTAAAAGTAGATAAAGCAGAAAAAAATCTGTGAACTCAAAGATGAGTTATTGAAAATATATGATCAGAAAAGAATATATAATAAAAAGGAATGAAGAATGTTTACAAGATTTATGGAATAGCATCCAAAGAGTAAAACTGAGATTGTAGGAGACCAACAAGGATTTCAGGGAGAAAGACAGAGAGCTTGCTAATTTATTTACTATTTAAAGATTTATTTGAAAGGCAGAGAGATGTCTTACATCCACCAGTTAACTGCCCAAATTTTGCAAAAGCCAGAGTTCAGGCAGGCCACAGCCAGGATAATAGAACTCCATCTGGGTCTCCTAAAAGGGTGGTAAGGGGCTTAAGCTGTTGGACCATCATCCATAACTTTCCCAGGCACACTAGCAGAGAGCTGAATTGGTAGCAGAGCAGCCAGGACTGGAATGGGCAGTCTGATATGGGAAGCTGGCATCACAAGTGGTGGCTTAACCTGCTGCACCACAGCTGACCCTAGAAAGCTAATTAAGTAGCAGAAAGTTCTCAAAACCTATGGAAACAAATACTTGTGGTACAGAAAGGTCAAAGGCCTCCAATAAGTTTCAGTCCAAACAGGACTTAATCAAGTCATATTGTAATTAAACTGTCAAAGACGAAGAGGTGAACTTGAGAGCAACAGAAGAAGCGAATCATCTCCAAGGCCAGCAGTGAACTCCACTGAGTCTACAGGTCAGAGTAGATAAGGGTGATATAATCAACATGCTGAGGAATAAAAAACACAAAAACAAAAGCTATCAACCAAGAATACTGAACCTAACAAAGTTCTCTTTTAGGACTATAGAGCAGCCAATGGTGGTACAATGAATTAAGGCACTTGGGATACCCTTATCTGGTATCAGAGTGCCTGGTTCGAGTCCCAGCTACTCTGCTTCTGACCCACCTATCTGCTAATGCACTTTGGAAGGCAGCAGATCATGGCTCAAATACTCGAGACCCAGCTTCACTCATGGGAGATCCAGAGGGTGTTCTCAGGCTCCTGAATGCTATCTGGCCTAGCCCTGGCCACTTCAGGCATTTGGTGAACAAAACAGCAAATGGAAGATCTCTGTCCCTCTTTCACTCTGCCTCTCAACTCCCACCCCTGAAAATAAAATCTTGAATATTTATCAAAAATTTGTTGAGATAAAATATAAAAGGTTGAAAATTGTGACATCAAAGACAAAATTTGTAGAGTGTGGTGCAGTAAGAGGGCAGAATTATAAAGTTATAACTTAAAATATCCTGTTGTAACTATATAACCTTTCAGTTAGAGAACCATGCCAATTGATGAGGCAAAATATCATGGGAGCTAAAAAATAAATCAAAGCATGCAACCCAGGAAAGTGATCTGATCACAGAGAAGATAGGAGGAACAAATGATCTACAAAACAATCCTGAACGTTAATGAAGTTGCAGTAATAAGTCTTTGAATTAAAATATATTACATTATTATGCAAAGTAATAATCCAATCACAATATAAAATAATGGAATGAATTACTAAAAAGAGAACCTAACTTTGCACTGTTTACAAAAGATGAACTTTACCTTTAAGGTCAGATATACATTGAAGGAAAAAATATTCCAAGTGAATGGAAACAAAACAAGTGCAGGGGCAGCTATACTGAAATCAGATGGAACAGATTTAGTCAAAAATGGTAAAAAGAAGAAAATAAAGGTCATTATATAATGATACAGGGCTATTTTTAATCAAGATATAGGATTTGTACATGTACTTAAAATAGGAGTACCAAAATAAAGCAAATAATAGTATTGGCAGAGTTTTCAGCATAATAGGGCACTTCAGTACTTATTTTCAAGGAAAATCAATAGAAGAAATTAAAATAGCTATAGGGACGGGCATTGTGGCATAGTGGGTTAAGCCGCCACTTAAAGATGCCTACATTCCACATCAGAGTGTCTGAAGCAAGTCCCATCTCTGATTTTGATCAGTCTTCTTAGTGTGTACCCTGGGAGGCAACAGATTATGGCCCAAAAATGTGGGTTCTGCCCCTCACCTGGGAGAACTAGATGGAGTTCCAAGTCCTGGCTTTGGCCTGGCCCTGACTCTGGCTGTTGCAAGCATTTGGGCAGTGAACAAGCAGATGAAAAATCTGTCCCTATCACTCTTTCAAATAAAGACAATTAAATAAGGGATCTAATGAACAAAGTAGACAACATAAAAAACATGGGTACTTTATAACAAAGAGTCAAATGAAATGTTAGAAATCAAAAGCACTGTTAACAAGCGAGAATGATTTTGATAAACTCATTTGTTTAATAGTTATAGCCAAGGAATCAGAAAGCTAGGAGATATATCAATATATACTTCATAAACCGAAACACAAATAGAAAAAGGAGTAAGAAAAAAAAGCAAATATAGGACAGTTTCTTTTAAATATTTTAAGTTTCACACGTTTCATTTATTTCACATATAGATTTAGGAACACAGCGACATTTCCCTCCATCTTCCTTCCAACCCACTCTTCAAATCGTCCTCCTCCTCCCTCTCACATTCCATGCTTAATTTTTATAAAGATTTATTTTCAGTTTACCTAATGATTATATAGTTAATCCTACACTAAGTAAAAGACTTCAACGAACAGTATGAAGGAGAAAAAAAGAACACGGTTCATCAATGGAAGAGACAAGAGCCTTAAACAATCATCGAATCTCAAAACATTTACTTCACTCCAATACATTACATTTCAGATACTCTGTTAGTTACTGTGGATCAGGGAAAACACAGGATATGTCTTTCTGACACTGGATTTTTTTTTTTTACTTAGTATTATGGTTTCCAGTTGCATCCATTTTTTCCAAGACAGGATTTCATTATTATTATTTTTTTTGGTTTTACGTCTGATTGGTACTCCATAGTGAGTACATACCATAACTACTTAATTCAGTCAACAGTTGATGGGCATCTCAGCTGCTTCCATATCTTTGCTGCTATGGATTGTGCTGCAATGACATAGGGGTATAGATAACTTTCATGTGTTGATTATTTTTGTTGGGGTAAATTCCCCAGGAGTGGGATGGCTGGATCATATGGTAGGTCCATATTCAGATTTCTGAGGTGACTCCATATTGTCTTCCACAGTGGCTGCACCAATTTACATTTCCACCAACAGTGGACTGAGGTACTTTTTTCCCACATCATCCCAATTATTCATTATTTGTTGATTTCTTTATGACAGCCATTCTAACTGGAGTGAGATGAAACCTCATAGTGATTTTGATTTACATTTCCCTGATGGCTAGTGATCCTGAACTTTTTCTCAAGTGTCTGTTGGCCATTTGAATTTCCTCTTGAAAAATGTCTTTTCAAGTCTTTTGAGTTCTCCAACTCCAATCTTATTTAGACAAGGTCATAGTCAAAGTGGAAGTTCTCTCCTCCCTTCAGAGAAAGGTACCTCTTTCTTTGATGGCCCCGTTCTTTCCACTGGGATCTCACTCGCAGAGATCTTTCATTTAGGTCATTTTTTTTTGCCACAATGTCTTGGCTTTCCATGCCTGAAATACTCTCATGGGCTTTTCAGCCAGATCCGAATGCCTTAAGGGCTGATTCTGAGGCCAGAGTGCTGTTTAGGACATCTACCATTCTATGAGTCTGCTGTGTATCCCACTTCCCATGTTGGATCATTCTCTCCCTTTTTGGTTCTATCAGTTAGTATTAGCAGACACTAGTCTTGTTTGTGTGATCCCTTTGACTCTTAGACCTATCAATGTGATCAATTGTGAACAGCAATTGATCACTGGGACTAGTGAGATGGCATTGGTACATACCACCTTGATAGGATTGAATTGGAATTCCCTGGCACATTTCTAACTCTACCATTTGGGGCAAGAACTCTACATCTCCTCCCTCTCTTATTCCCACTCACTTAACAGGGATCACTTTTCAGTTAAATTTAAACACTTAAGAATAATTGTGTCTTAAAGAGCTCAACCAATAGTATTAAGTAGATCAAAAAAATGCTAAAAAAAGTTTACTTCATTACAAAGAAAATTATAAGAGAAAAGAGGCTCTATGTTATGACACTGTCAGTTGTCCAAGATGATATAACAATCCCAAATGTCCCAAATGTGTATGCACCAAACAAAAGTGTCAAAATACATGAGGCAAAAAATGATAATTCCTCAGATATTTGTAGATTTTGGCACTCCTATCTTAGTAATTGATACACTGTAGAGTCAAAATCCAAACGGAGTGAGCGTGGCTAAATGCTAATTGCAGATCGCTTGCTTCTGAACATATCAGCGTTGCTTGCTAATGGCTGAGGGTGTATCTTGTGATATCTTGTGGGCCCAAATTCCCAGGAACTCTTGACAGAAATTTGTCCTTCACTTTTATCTTACAACCATATCTTAGATCTGTTATTGGGCTTGTTACTGTTAACTGTTATTACAACCATATTCTGTTTCTTTTTATTGTTCACTGCATACCAGGGGTCCGGTTCAAAACTGAGCCCTAGTAGATTAAATATTTTTTAAAAAATCTGTGTAACTCGCCATTGAGGGTTGCACTTTGGTAAGGACTGTCAGTCCTGATCATTTTCTGGTTCTGATGGGTTGTCAGTCCCGATCGATTGCCTTGCCTCTCATTTGCCTCTAATTTTCAATAAAATTCATGTGTGACTGTCACTGGTTTTTGTAATATTCTATTTTAGCTGATGAGTGGATGCAACAACATCAATGGGGAAAAAATCAATAGCAATGTGTGACTTGAGCAGAACTTTCTACCAATTTCATCTAATTGATATTTAAGAATATTCCATTGAATAATGGCACAATACACACTCTTTATCCTCCGTGAAACATTCAGGAAGATATACCATAAATAAAATATGAGCCATAAACTCATATTGACAAAGAAAGTAGAAATCATTCAGTATAACCTTAGATTACATTGGACTTAAATTATCAATAATGGTAGTGAGAAAATCCTCAAATTGGAACACACCTCTGAATAACACTTAAATTTCTTGAGGCTTTGTCAACCTCAGTTTTTAATTTAATTTAAAATATTTTATCAAAATGTGTAATAAAGCAAAAATCAGTGTTTATATTTTAGCATCAAATGTGTAGGGTAGATTCACCTATTACCATATTCATAGATGAGGCTCTTCTAGTTTAAGATGAAAACAATGCAAATTAAATTGGAAGCCTTCAGAAATAAAAACCCAAAGAAAGAAGAAAACCTCTGTATTTAAGTTTGACAAAGAAGTGAATAGTTGTCAAGAATATGATTGTACAAAGAGTTATGATTTAATGATAAGCTCAGGGGAACATATGAATGCTTATTTGTCAGATTCTGCTTGTCCACATGTTACTAGAAATAAGGACATGTCTTTGCTGCAGATAGAGAGAGGGCACTTCTGGAATTAGGGTTTTATGACTTCATTTAGAAGAAGGTCAGAGAATTCTTTCATGGACTGCTTCAAGGGGAAAAGTGTAAAAGAAGTCAGAGAGATTGTTTTGCTTCTACTGCTACCTCAAATGGCAAGGAGCCATATTTTGGGGTACCATGTCTTGAATCCTATCAAATACATTTATTAGATGAAATGAATGACCAAAATCCATTACCCGAGACTCTACCTAAAGCAAGCAGAGTAAAATAAAAGTTAACAAAATAGTACCAATTCACACTCTTTACTAGAATATAGGAGTAGATATAATTATTGATAACTCATGCTAACAAGCAATCAATGTATTAACAAAACCAGAATAGATACTAGAAAAAAAAAGGACTACAGGTTAGTCTCAAGAATTTAGACACAGAAATCTTCAGTAATATTATCAAATTGAAACCAATAATTTTATAATATCATTGGATAGGTTTTATAAGATAATAGGAGACTGAACAAAAATTTATATATTCCACATCAAGACAAAAATCACATCATCACATCAGTTGATGCAAAAAAGGCACATGAAAAAATTCAACAATTTGACATGATAAGAACTCTCAGAAAACTAGAGATAAGGGAAAACATTCCCAATTTTATGAAGAATATCTACAGGAAGCCAGTAGCTAGCATTGTACTTATGGTGAGAAATCAAATTATTTACCCTAAGATGGAAAACAAGATGTCTTTTAATATCATGGAAATTAAAATGTATAAGGTAATAAAGGAGGTAATAAAATTCTTTGATCAAAGATGACAATAATAGAAGACATGATTGACTATGGAGAAAACCAAAATAATCAATTAGAAAAGACTTCCTGGGGCCAGCATTTTGGCACAGCAGGTAAAGCTGCTTCCTTTAATTGTGGCATCTCATATGGGTTCCAATTTGAGTCCCAAATGCTCCACTTCTGATGCCCCTCTCTGCTAATATGCCTAGGGAAGCAGCAGAGTATGGCCCAAGTCCTCAGGCCCTGACATCCATGTAGGACACCCTGAATAAGCTCCTGACTCCTGGCTTCAGATCAGCGCAGTTCTGGCCATTGCGGCCATTTGGAGAGTGAATCAACAGAAAGAAGACCTTTGTCTCTCCCTCTCACTGTCTGTAACTCAACCTCGCAAATAAATAAAATATTTTTTAAAAAAAGTTCTATAGTATGACACTGAAGGAAGGAAAAAAAAACTTCTTGGAAGACATCTTGGCATTCTTTTAACAATAAACCAATGAGCATGTCTTTTCAATCAAGTTATCATGCTCCTAGGCATTATCCAATTGATTTCAGGAGTCTTTTCTTTCTTAATAGAAAGATTTTATTTAATAAATTTCATAATTACAACTTTTGGACCACAGCATTTCTTCTTCTCATCAACTTCCCCCACCCCCAAGGCATCCCACCTCCTACTTCTCCCATTCTTAAGATTCATTTTCAATTACCTTTATATACAGAACATCAACTCTATACCAAGCAAAGATTTCAACAGTTTGTACCCAAACAGACATAAAGTACAAAGTACTGTTTGAAAACTAGTTTTATCATTAATTCTCATAGAACACACCAAGGACAGAGGTCCTACATGGGGAGCAAGTGCACAGTGACTCCTGTTGTTGATTTAACAATTGACATTCTTATTTATGATATCAGTAGTCATCCAAGGCTCTTGTCATGAGCTGCCAAGGCTATGGAAGCCTCCTGAGTTCATAAACTCCGACCTTATTTAGACAAGGCCATAATCAAAGTGGAAGTTCACTCCTCCCCTCAAAGTACCTCCCTCTCTTATGGCCCCTTCTTTCCATGGGGATCTCAGATCTTTCATGTAGGTCACCCTGTGTCACAGTTTCCTGGTCTTCTATGCCAGAAATGCTCTTATGGGCTTCCCAGCCCTGATCTGTGACAACTAATTGAGCACCTAAAAGGAAATCTATAGAAGTGAAACTGATACAATGAGAAACAATGACTTGATCAGCCCTTGTCTTGTCGAGGAACAACTTACTATTTTATTCTTTTTAGTATTTTCTTTTTATACTTAATACCATTGGTTGAACTCTTAGGTGTTTTAACTTTACTAAGTGTTTAAATCCAATTGAAAATTGATTCCTGTTAAAGAGAATAAGAGAGGGAGGAGATGTACAGTTTGGCACATGTTCCTTTGCACTTACCCCTAAGAGTAAAGCTAAAAATCTGCCATGGAACTCCAAATCCCATTAAGTTGGCAGATACCAATATCATCTTACTAGTTAAAGTGATCAGTTTAAGTTTGTAACTGATCATAAAGATAAGATTAAGTGTCAAAGGGATCACATACATATGATCAAGTGTCTGCTAATAATAATTGATAGAATTGAAAAGGAGAGAATGATCCAAAAGGGAGGGCAGGCCACACAGCAGACTCATACAATGACAAATGCCCTAAACAGCACTCTGGCCTCAGAATCAGCCCCAATTTATTGTTAGGGGTATTTTCATGCCCAGAAGTGTGTAGTTGTTTTATTCATAATTGCTTAAAACCTAAAGTGATCCAGATTTCCTCCTATGGAATTGATAGACAAGCCAACTGTGATGAATATACAGATTATTCATCAATAAGAATAAAATTATCAAGCCCAGAGAAGACATTGATTAGCCTTAAATGCATGTGAAAAAGACTAACCTAAACACTTGATGATGGATAAAATAATTATTTGTATAGTGATCAGAGTATGTTAGGAATTATTATAAGTATGCATATTTTATTCTTAGTATATCTTTATAAGGTAGTTATCATTAAATATTTATCATTCAAATTATTACAGTTTAAGGAAATTAGGCCAGAAGAGTAAAATGCTTTAGCTCATATCATGCAAGTGATTGTAGAAATCAAATCTAAGTAGTCTATGTCTAGATTTTATGCTTTTACAACTCATGTTTTTTCATATTTTATATGTCTGTCTTTTGTTTGTTAAGATTTATTTACTTAAGTGGCAGAGTAACAGAGAGAGGGAAAGACAGAGAGAAAGGTCTTCCACACAATGGTTTTTACTCCAATTCTCTGCAAGGGCCGGAGCTGGGCTGATCTAAAGTCAGAAGCCAGGAGCTTCTTCTGGGTCCCCATGTGGGTGCAGGGTCCCTAGCACTTGGGCCATCTTCCCACTGCTTTCCCAGCCATTAGCAGGGAGTTGGATCTGAAGAGGAGCAGCTGCAACTTGAATTGGTGGTACCCATATGGGATGCCAGTGCCACAGGTGGAGGCTGAGCCTTCTTCACCATAGCACCGGCTATGATGGTATTTTAAAACAATATTTTCATGGGGTGGGGCTTAAAGGGAAGAGAAGAGCAAAGTGTGGAAGCAGGACTGTAGCCAAATGCATGTTGGTCATGCTTTGTGAGCAAACAGTGATAATCAAGATTCTGCATCCCGAAGGCTTAGAGCAATTCATGCAAGAAAGTGCACTAAAGTCAAGATACTGTTTCAAGTCCAGAACTGAAGTGGACTTGAGCCCCCATATGAAGGGAAAGAGAAAGTTCTCTCAAACTGAGTGAACACACTATTAGTGCCCCACCTCTAAGTCCTGACCAGCTTCAGCAAATGGAGATAAAGCTTCTTTCACACAAATGACCATGTCAGAAAGGAAGCATGGAACATGGTAACGGTTTGTCTTCAAAGGAGGTTAGTTGATCATGCTTCCTTCTGAAGATACAAAGAAGAAATATTTTTGAAGCCAAGGATCTCCAGATTTGTCTCTTGAATCTGAGTGCATGCTTACACCAAGCAACAGGCCTAGTTGCTAGTATAAGAACCAATAAATAATTTTGTAGGTGATAAAAATCATTTTCTTTACCTAATCCATCAAAAGGTTGATTGCTCGCATCACTATAAGAAGATTTATAAGAACAGCAAATGTGTTTTTGAAGTTTTACTTGGTATCCAGAACTTTACAAAGGAAAACACAAAGAGCAATGGAAAATTTTTTTATGCCAGGTCTGATGAGAGCTGTTATAGATGTAGAAAAGTATGATGGAACCTATAGGAGTATGACCCAAGTGATAAACATGACGGTCTTGTTTTGGTCAGCGGGGTCCTTGGCTTAGCTGACTTCAAGTTCTTTCCCCAGTGCAAAGAAATCAAAGGTAGAGGCATAGATATATACAGGAAAACAGTTTTTATTTACAAGAAAGTCCAAGCTCTAGGAATATGCCAGGCCAGCTCAGAGACAGAATGAACAAATAGAAAAAACACAAAAAAGGGTCACAAAGTAAAACTCAACTAGAAAATAATAAAAGTTCCTCAACGAGGCTAGGTCTTCCCTTCATACCCTCTGGAGGCCCAGGTAGTGCCAAATTGAATAGTCAGAGGGGGGCAGAGACAAGCACTTCCCATTGCTGTGCCTTATTTTGGAAATACGGGAAATGTCAAGGAATCAGGTACATGAAGTGAGAGTTCACCACATGGTAATTTTACTGTAATGAAATTATGATGTCCTAAAGACCAGAAATTTTTTTCCAGAAATTCTTCTAGAGAGAAGACCATAATCATTTTAAAAAGGCAGTTTGAAAAAAAAAAATATGTGCTTTGACTATAAACACTGTGTATGATTATCTATTATTTTGCAAAACCACTATAGACAAGAACAAATTTTAAGTATGTGATTTGGCCACAATGTTTGCAAAGGGAAAAATAAGCTCAGTTTTTGATATGTATATGAATAATCCTTGGAAGGCACAACTAAAACGGGCAAGAAAAAGTGAGAGTAAAAGACAAGGTCATAGCTTTTTATAATTTTACTTATACAACCTTTTCTTTCTGAAACTCCTAATCACAAAATAGCTGAATTTAAATGTTTGTAATGAGCTGATTAAATGGGGGCAATACATATGGAGAAAACTTCATGATAAATAATTATGCATGTCAAAAGATGCTAACTTTAAAAACATACAGAGAAAGCAAGAAAAAAACCCAAAGTCAAGTCCAAATTATTTAATGAAAACCTAGAAAAAATTAATAAACACAGCAGCACTATGTATTGACTCACAAAGGAGAATGAAATTTTCATGAAAATTGCTAATATTGATAATATATCCATGTTTACAGTGAACTGAAATATGCATTGGAAAAATAAATTGCATTCTGAGTATGTAAAGAAGCTTATAAATTGTTAACTAAAAGGCAATCAATCCCTACACAGGCAAGCAACATGAACAAAGACTTTCAAAAGATACAAAAGTTGGAAATAATCAAATAGTCTATATTGTTTCAGAAATCTAAAACTAAAACCACAATAACATGTCACTATGAGTATATACACATAACAATTATTAAAAAGCTCTAAAATTAAAATATAGATACCTCAATGTTGACGTGATTGGAAAATGTCATCTTGTACTATAGCAATCTCATAAATTTAAATTTTCAACTATCACATGATCCAAATACAAATACATTCTCTAGTACATCCCCAAAATGAAAACACATTAATATAGAAGACTTGTATAGGAACATCACAGCACCATTATCCTTAATCCTAGACACCAAAAAGACCATAGATACATAAGCTGTGTTTTATGCATAAACTTAAAAATCATTCGGCAATATAAATGAATCAACATAACCTGGACGAGTTTACGGAATGTTTTATTGACCAATTCCATTCACATGAAATTCTAAAAGATGTGACTCATCTATTAAGAAAGAAAGCAGAACTGATTCAGACTGGGAAGCAGTCCTTGACTAGAAAGTGGAACAATGTTACTTTGAGGCAATGGAAAAATTCTATATCTTGTTTGTGGTGATGGTAACATTATCTATGAACATATAAAAAATAGAAATATCAAAACAGGATTATTGGAGCAAGACAGTTATAAGGTTATCATGCTTTTGTAAACACATGTAAAATAATGACATTAAGAAAATAATTCAGTGTTTAAAAGAAATTATAGGGGTGGGCGCCATGGCTCACTTGGTTAATCCTCCGCCTGCGGCATGGTATCCCATTACGGGTGCTGGGTTTTAGTTCCGGTTGCTCCTCTTCCAGTCCAGCTCTCTGCTATGGCCCGGGAGTGCAGTGGAGGATGGCCCAGGTGCTTGGGCCCCTGCACCAGCATGGTAGATCAGGAAGAAGCATCTGGCTCCTGGCCTAGGATCAGCATAGCGCAGCCGGCCGTAGCAGCCATTTGGGGAGTGAACCAACAGAAGGAAGACCTTTCTCTCTTACTGTCTATAACTCTACCTGTTTTTTAAAAAAATACACATAAAAGAAAACATAGGCCAGCGCCATGGCTCACTAGGCTAATCCTCCGCCTGCGGCACTGGCACCCTGGGTTCTAGTTCCGGTTGGGGTGCCAGATTCTGTCCCGGTTGCTCCTCTTCCAGTCCAGCTCTCTGCTGTGGCCCAGGAAAGCAGTGGAGGATGGCCCAGGTCCTTGTGTCCTGCACCCCCATGGGAGACCAGGAGGAAGCGCCTGGCTCCTGTCTTCAGATAGGCGCAGCGCTGGCTATAGTGGCCATTAGGGGAGTGAACCAACGGAAGGAAGGCCTTTCTCTCTGTCTCTCTCTCACTGTCTATAACTCTACCTGTCAAAAAAAAAAAAGTTATAAACAAGTATTGTCTTAAAGAGAAAAAAGTGTTAGAAAGTTGATTGTCAAAGTTGAAATACTATGAGTTATAAAACCATTATTATCTCAAGAATTGTAGCCATCCATGTTGTTTTTTTTATAGATATTGTATCATACTTCATGACCTTTTATCATACCAGAATATGCTTTACTAATCTGAAATCTACAAATTTCTCTAGCAAATACAATGAATACGTAAATAATTTTACCACTAACTGATTGTGACATCTATTAATGTTTTACTGGAAGGCCTTGCCAATTTAATGGAAAAATGAGTACAGTAATAATTGAAAAGAAATTTTCCTCATTTGTTAATCTATAACTGATTCCACAGATAATTCCAGTAAAATCTATAAACATTCATCTAAGATATCTTCGAAGATGCAAGTACAAAATTAGCATATAACACTTTGCAGTGAAAATATGTAATTATATATAATTAGGATAAGAGTTATAGAACTCAAAGCCATACATATTTCCATGGAAATAATTAGAAATTAATGAGATACAAATTATAATAAGGAATGTTTGAATTAAAGATGGGAATTATACTATATTCAGAAATAGGAATAGTCAATATTAAGGTAATTAACATTCTCAAATTAATCCAAGATCATGGTTTTCAGAAGAATTTTCCTAAAAGTTACCCTGCCCCTGCCATGTTTCAACAGCATTATTTATATGCAGATATGCTAACACTTGCCAATATTATTTAGGAAAAAGAGCAAGGTGGAGCACATGCTATCCCTCAAAGCAAAATTTGTTTCAAGGATACAATGAAGTCACTGTGATAGTGGCTCACAGATAAGCAAATACTCCCACTAATAAATAAAACAGAGTGTTGAAAAATCCATTTAAAAAAAAAAAAAACTCATGACACAGACAAGGAGAAAAAAGTACTACTTAAAATTCTTCAGTTGATTGCTTTTCTTTAAAAGATTTTGACTTTGTACAATACATTGAAAGAATTATCATGAAACTCATAATTTTATAACCATCTTAAATATCTTTCTGACCTTAAGAGGGGAAACATTCTGAAAAGGCAAAATACACAAACACCATAAAAAAGGGGCTTGATAGATTATGTTGCATTAAATTTATAATATAGAAATTAAGAAGCATACTTACAGAATTTGTAAGATAATTTGTAATGTAATTAAATAACGGACATATGAATCTTTTACAAGTAAATAAGAACAAGTTTGATCAATTAAAAAATTGAGGAATAAAATGAATCAATTCACAGATGAAGGAAAACAAAATATCAATAAATCTGGAAAAATGCATTCTTAAAACTAGTAAAATATGAAATCAATTTCAATTAATATGCAAACATTTAACATACCAAAAGCAGGTATGACTTAGCTGTCAAACATGGAACTTCATATTCTGATGGAGGAAATTTGGTAAAGTTATTTTTTGTGAGTCAGTTTACCAAAGACAAAAAGCATTTACCCTAAAATTCCTTTTGTAGGCATTTCACACATGTTAAAAATGTGACATTACTGATGCCATAAACAAGAGTGTCAATTTGTTAAGTCAACAACAGGAGTCACTGTGCACTTACTCCTCATGTAGGATCTCTGTCCTTAGTGTGCTGTACATTGAGATTTAATGCTATAACTAGTACTCAAACAGTATTTTTCACTTTATGTGTCTGTGTGGGAGCAAACTGTTGAAATCTTTACTTAATGTATGCTAAACTGATCTTCTGTATATAAAGAGAATCGAAAATGAATCTTGATGTGAATGGAAGGGGAGAGGGAGTGGGAAAGGGGAGGGTTGCGGGTGGGAGGGAAGTTATGGGGGTGGGGGGAGCCATTGTAATCCCTAAGCTGTACTTTGGAAATTTATATTCATTAAATATAAGTTAAAAAAAAAAAACAAGATCATAAAACAAAAAAAAGTGACATTACTTTAATATATTTCAGTTTAGTTTATAAGAACAATAATCTGGAAGCAAACAGTGCTACCATTGATAATACCTATACAATCTGTCATTTTTCCAATGAAATAATGTATAGCAATAAGCTTGAATAAACTTGAGCTAAACCGTGAATCTATATAAAAAATAAAAAAGGCAGATGTCAATTTACAGAATGGTAGCACTAAAAGAGGATTTGTATATTTTATCTATATAAATATGTAGTACTGTAGGAAAATGCTTTGAAATCATAAAACTCCAATTTTCTTATGCAGTAAGGGAATGTGAAAAAATATATAAATCGATTATGTCTGAATTTTTAAAAGTTAGTATAGAGGATTAATGTTAGAGCTAGTAAATCTAAATAGTCTGTCAGACTTCATATTCAACAATTTTTTCCAATCAATCTTTATTACAGTTAAGTTTTATGCTATATGTAAGAATTGCCTATTTTGTGTAGGTAATCAATTTCCTTTGAATTCCAGCCACCCAGTAGATATATATGGCGGCCTGGCTACTTGTAGAATTTTAACCATCTGATCACTTTGTCATTCTGTATATGCACAAAGCCAGTTCCCTTTCTGCTCAACACTTTTTATTTTCTAAACTTAAGCAACTTACCTCTTTTGTGTTCCTAGGAACTTGGAGATATGCTCACCTTATGTTTCTCTTGGAACCCAATTAAATACTACTCAATTCAAAGGATTCTTTCCCAGCTCCCTTACTTGGAAATCATATCGAAAACAGCCTTGCATTTGTAGTTTCAAAGTGCTTCTCTGGTGCTTAGACATGTTTCTATCTCTTGGGTTTGTTCATGAGCTCATGGAGGCCAACACTGCACTTCTACGAATTTGATTTCATCTATTTTACCTTGCTCTGTGCTTTGTTGGTAGAAGTGTCCTTCGTGGCTTGCTGAATTGCATTCAGTTGTCAGTGTTCTGGTGCTTCCATGGTTTCATTAGTGCTGATCTCCCTCCCACCTTCTATGAAAACACTTTCATTTTCTACCTGTGATGAGGTAAAGCTACATATTTCCTCCAGTAATTTTGTAGGGGAGAAATATTTTGACATGTGAGCACTTAGATTTCACAAATTTCTCGTCCCCATAGCTCTCCTTCCACTGGTTAGGCAGGGTTGATAGCTTTCTACACTCAATTTTGAGAGGCTGGTAGATACAAGTGGGGTTGAGTAATTGCAATATTTCATAAATTTTTTTAAGAAAACTTAGGTAATTGTCTTGGAGAAGAGAGTCATTTTTCTCTACCTAGAAAGATTTAAACAGTATAAAATATAAATCTCTGGTCTGAATGTTAAATGATAAACTTAAGCAGAGCATACAGATTTTTAAACAAACAAACAAAAAAAGACGATGGGGCTGTAAGGCAGCAATTTTTAAATTGCTTGTGACTCCAGCATCCCATATTTGAATGCCAGTTTGAGTTTTGCCTGCTGTGCTTCCAATCCAACTCCCTGCTAATGCTCCTGGGGAAGCAAAGGAAGATCCCCTAAGTGTGTGGGGCCCCAGCCACCCATGTTGGAGACTCACATGGAATTCCATGGTCCTGGTTTGAACTGGTCCAAGCCCAGCTATTGTGGCCATTTGGAAGTCAACCAGCAGATGGAAGTTGGCAGACTCTGTCTGCCTTTCAAAGAAATCAATCTTAAATATAGAGGCAATAACAAGTTAGTAAGAGAGCTAGTTTCTGAATCATAGAGGAATATAAATGCCTACTGGGATGACAGAAGTAGGAATTGGAAGACAGGAAATAGGGAGTATGTGATCTTTGTATAGGGGAACATGTTGAGTTGATGAAGGCACAGAAGCCCCTGAAGATGTGAATCTGGAGGGAATCATAAGGATGTGTTCTATGTTCAGGAAGAAGTTATAAAGTATGAAAGCATTTTATATATGTATATAAATATTTTATATAAAATTATATATATGCATATATAAAATATACATATATTGCACTTGAAAGGAAGAGAGACAAAACAGATTTGATTCACCCCCAGATGCCCTCAAAAGCTGAATTTGGGCTAGGATGAAGTCAGGAACTCAATCCAGGTTTCCCACAAGGATGACAGGTATCTAAGTACTTGTGCCATCACCCCCTGCCTCCCAGGACGTGCATTAGCAGGAAGCTGGAAACGAAAACAGAGCCAGGAGATGAATTCAGATACTGATATGCGATGGAGGCTCTTGAGCAGTGTCAAAATCTTCACCAAAAATATATTTTCACTTTGTTTCAAGCTGTGAATTATTAAGATTCATTTTGCAAGTTGCTATGTAAATCCTGTCCACTGATTGTAACACCCAACCCCAGTTCTTCCATCTAAAAAGACATTTCATGAATGAGAGATTGTAAAATGGATTAAAAATGTACTGGGAAAGTAGATCCCAAACAAATTTTAAGAATTAGTTGTACTATGCTTGTCATCTAAAATTCTAATGCAGGAGGTCTATAAATCCTAAAAATATACTAAGCATGTTGGACGATTACACAAAGAAGTGACTTTTTAAGAAGTTCAGAGGAAAATGAAAGAATTTGATACATTATTTCATGAATTAGGAAAAAAGGTTGCTATATGAATTAGTGTTCAGTGAAAAAAAGTATTAGACTCCACAACGTTCAGGAAATTGTCTTTGGACAGTCTGTTTTCAGCAGATTGACCCGATTTCAATTAAGGACACATAAGTATAATATAGTTTTGGCATCAATATGGAGCCTTGGATTAGTGAGAAGTGAAATCATAGTTTTGTTTCAACCCAAATTTTCTTATTAGCTAAATTAAGTATCTTAGAGTATTAAGCTGTGAAAAGCTACACATGGTTTAGTATTTCTGTTTCAGTTGGTTTATTTTCATAGAATGAGTAGGAATAAAAGGTAACAAGTTTTTTACTGCTGGGTTAAAAAAAAAAAAAAAAACCAGGGCTGAAATCCTGGTTCCCAAAGGGGCCTCCTCCATCCCCACTTGAAACTGGAAGGGTGTAGAAGCAGCAGTTCCTGCCCTGTGCATTAGAGTTCCATTGAAACCCCTGGGAGAATTTGCTGAATGTACTAGCTCTCTACTAAGCTTTCTCTGGCACTGTACCCCACAGTGGAGAAGCAGGTGTTCCTTCTTACTGTTGGCCAGGGATGGAGGGGCAACCTTCCCACAAAGTCTCCATTGACACACAGATAGATCAGCTCAACCCCAGGTAGGTAAACATCCCACTCCTCACTCAGTCTGCTGATCAGAAATTACACCTGACAAGTGTTTGGTGTACCTCATGGGGTTCCAGACCACAGTCTCTCCCATGGTATTTGGTTGGAGTGGTCACTTTTGAAAGGTTTCTGTCTTGTCCCCACCTTTTGTTGGGGGGGGGAGGGGCTATCTCCCCTTTTGGTTGTTTGTGTTGTTTGGTGGCAGTGGTGGGTGGTGGTGGGGGAGTGAAAGGGCTTGGTGGGCAGGAGGAAGGCATTTTTAATCTTTGTGTAAAAAGCAAACCCTTGGGGCTGGTGTAATGGGTAAAGCCACTGCCTGCAGTGCCCGCATCACATAGGAGCGCAGGTTTAGGTCCTGGCTGCTGCACTTCTGATCCAGCTCTCTAATGGCCTGGGAATGCAGCAGCAGATGGATCAAGTGCTTGGACCCCTGCACCCATGTGGGAGACCTGAAAGAAGCTCCTAGATCCTGATTTTGGATTGGCTCAGCTCATGCCATCGCAATGATCTGGGGAGTTAAGAAGCAGATGGAAGCGCTCTCGCTCCCGTTCGCTCTCCCCCAGCCCCACCTCTACATTTAAATAAATTATTAAAAAAAAAAAAAAGAAAACACAAACCAATCTTCCTGTGGGAGTTTCTGGCTTGCTCCAGAAGGGAATGACTGGGATATATGAGAAAACTTCCATTTTCAAAGAGGAACCTGTGTTCCTGCAGTGATATGTAATAGATAGGCAGTTAGGTTGGGGTCACAGAGCTGGAGCTGTCTGCAAGCCACAAGTTTGTTCCATGTCTAATAATTCCTGCCTCTGTTAAGCAGAGCCACCACCTGCCCTGTATGTCTCCTTTAGCTGGGGACCTGGTCCAGGAGAGGTGCCATTTGAATAGCCACTCCCATTCCAACATCAAAGGAGGCCAGGATTTGGGAGGAGCCCTTCTTTCCTATCAGCCCAGAATGAGAGCTGGTGCTGAAGGTATCTTCTCTCCACTTCCTTTTCTGCACTTTTTTCTCCTGGCCTCTTCTGCTCCTCAACTATGCCCACGTGTATACGTGTGCATACGTTTGCTTTCTCACCTTTTAAATAAGCTATTGCTTTGTGCACCTATATATGTTCGTATTTTTAGAATGAATGTTTCTTTTTTTTTTAAACTTTTATTTAATGAATATAAATTTCCAAAGTATGGCTTATGGATTACAATGGCTTCCCCCCCATAACGTCCCTCCCACCCGCAACCCTCCCCTTTCCCACTCCCTCTCCCCTTCCATTCACATCAAGATTCATTTTCGTTTCTCTTAATATACAGAAGATCAGTTTAGAATACATTAAGTAAAGATTTCAACAGTAGGCTCCCACACAGAAACATAAAGTGAAAAATAATAGATGATTTTTTAGATGATGATGAAATCAGATCAGACCTATTGTCATGTTTAATCCCAGTGAGAGTCAACTTGGGAATTGATAAATTCTTTCTTTCTTTTTTTTTTTTTTACAGAAGATCAGTTTAGTATACATTAAGTAAAGATTTCAACAGTTTGCACCCTCATAGAAACACAAAGTGAAATATACTCTGAATACTCGTTATAGCATTAAATCTCAATGTACAGCACATTAAGGACAGAGATCCTACATGAGGAGTAAGTGTACAGTGACTCCTGTTGTTGACTTTACAAATTGACACTCCTGTTTATGGCATCAGTAATCTCCCTATGCTCCAGATATGAGTTTCTAAGGCGATGGAAGCCTTTTGAGTTCTCCGACTCTTATCTTGTTTAGACAAGGTCATAGTCAAAGTGGAGGTTCTCTCCTCCCTTCAGAGAAAGGTACCTCCTTCTTTGAAGACCTGTTCTTTCCACTGGGATCTCACTCACAGAGATCTTTCATTTAGTTTTTTTTTTTTTTTTTTTTTTTTTTTTGCCAGAGTGTTTTGGCTTTCCATGCCTGAAATACTCTCATGGGTTTTCAACCAGATCGAAATGCCTTTAGGGCTGATTCTGAGGCCAGAGTGCTGTTTAGGACATCCGCCATTCTATGAGTCTGCTGAGTATTCTCGCTTCCCATGTTGGATCACTCTCCCCGTTATTTATTCTATCAGTTAGTATTAGCAGGTACTCGACTTGTTTGTGTGCTCCCTTTGACTCTTTGTCCTTTCATTATGATCAATTGTGAACTGAAATTGATCACTTGGACTAGTGAGATGGCATTGGTACATGCCACCTTGATGGGATTGAATTGAGTCCCCTGGTATGTTTCTAACTCTACCATTTGGGGCAAGTCAGCTTGAGCATGTCCCAAATTGTACATCACTTCCCTCTCTTATTCCCACTCTTATGTTTAACAGGGATCACATTTCAGTTAAATTTCAACACTTAAGAATAACTGTGTATTAATTACAGAATTAAACCAGTCATATTAAGTAGAACAGACAAAAAAACTAATAAGAGGGATAATGTATTAAGTTGTTCATTAACAGTCAGGGCTATGCTGAGCAAGTCACTGTTTCTCATAGTGTCCATTTCACTTCAGCAGGTTTCCTTTTTGGTGTTCAGTCAGTTGTCACCGATCAGGGAGAACATATGGTATTTGTGCCTTTGGGACTGGCTTATTTCACTCAGCATGATGTGTTCCAGATTCTTCCATTCTGTTGCAAATGACTGGATTTCGTTGTTTCTTACTGCGGTATAGTATTCTAAAGAGTACATATCCCATAATTTCTTTATCCAGTCTACCGTTGATGGGCATTTAGGTTGGTTCCAGTTCTTGGCTATTGTGAATTGTGCTGCAATAAACATTAGGGTGCAGACAGCTTTCTTGTTTGCCAATTTAAATTCCTTTGGGTAAATTCCAAGGAGTGGGATGGCTGGGTCGAACGGTAGGGTTATCTTCAGGTTTCTGAGGAATCTCCAGACTGACTTCCACAGTGGCTTGACCAGTTTGCATTCCCACCAACAGTGGGTTAGTGTCCCTTTTTCCCCACATCCTCGCCAGCAACTGTTGTTGGTAGATTTCTGTATGTGAGCCATTCTAACCAGGGTGAGGTGAAACCTCATTGTGGTTTTGATTTGCATTTCCCTGATTGCTAGTGATCTTGAACATTTTTTCATGTGCCTGGTGGCCATTTGGATTTCCTCTTTTGAAAAATGTCTATTGAGGTCCTTGGCCCATCTCTTAAGTGGGTTGTTGGTTTTGTTTTTGTGGAGTTTCTTGATCTCTTTGTAGATTCTGGTTATTAACCCTTTATCTGTTGCATAGTTTGCAAATATTTTTTCCCATTCTGTTGGTTGTCTCTTCACTCTCCTGACTGTTTCTTTTGCAGTACAGAAACTTCTCAATTTGATGCAATCCCAATAGTTGATTTTGGCTTTGACTGCCTGTGCCTCCTGGGTCTTTTCCAGAAACTCTTTGCCTGTGCCAATATCTTGAAGGGTTTCTCCAATGTTTTCTAATAACTTGATGGTGTCAGGTCGTAGATTTAAGTCTTTAATCCATGTTGAGTGGATTTTTGTGTAAGGTGTAAGGTAGGGGTCTTGCTTCATGCTTCTGCACGTGGAAATCTAGTTTTCCCAGCACCATTTATTGAATAGACTGTCCTTGCTCCAGGAATTGATTTTAGATCCTTGATCAAATATAAGTTGGCTGTAGATGTTTGGGTTGATTTCTGGTGTTTCAAGTCTGTTCCATTGGTCTATCCATCTGTTTCTGTACCAGTACCATGCTGTTTTGATTACAACTGCCCTATAGTATGTCTTGAAATCTGGTATTGTGATGCCTCCGGCTTTGTTTTTGTTGTACAAGATTGCTTTAGCTATTCGAGGTCTCTTGTGCCTCCATATGGATTTCAGCATCTTTTTTTCTAGATCTGAGAAGAAGGTCTTTGGTATCTTGATTGGTATTGCATTAAATCTATAAATTGCTTTTGGGAGAATGGACATTTTGATGATGTTGATTCTTCCAATCCATGAGCATGGAAGATTTTTCCATTTCTTGGTATGCTCTTCTATTTCTTTCTTTAAGGTTTTGTAATTCTCATCGTAGAGATCTTTCACATCCTTGGTTAAGTTTATTCCAAGGTATTTGATCGTTTTTGTAGCTATTGTGAATGGGATTGATCTTAGAAGTTCTTTCTCAGCCATGGCATTGCTTGTGTATACAAAGGCTGTTGATTTTTGTGCATTGATTTTATATCCTACCACTTTCCCAAAAACCTCTATGAGTTCCAATAGTCTCTTAGTAGAGTTCTTTGGATCCTCTAAGTAAAGAATCATATCGTCTGCAAAGAGGGATAGTTTGACTTCTTCCTTCTCAATTTGTATTCCTTTAATTTCTTTTTGTTGTCTGATGGCTCTGGCTAAAACTTCCAGAACTATGTTAAATAGCAGTGGTGAGAGTGGGCATCCCTGTCTGGTGCCAGATCTCAGTGGAAATGCTTCCAACTTTTCCTCATTCAATAGGATGCTGGCCGTGGGTTTTTCATAAATTGCTTTGAATATAGTGAGGAATGTTCCTTCTATACCCAATTTGCTTAGAGTTTTCCTCATGAAAGGGTGTTGAATTTTATTGAATGCTTTCTCTGCATCTATTGAGACAATCATATGTTTTTTCTTTTGCAGTCTGTTAATGTGGTGAATCACATTGATTGATTTGCGAATGTTGAACCATCCCTGCATACCAGGGATGAATCCCACTTGGTATGGGTGGATGATCTTTCTGATGTGTTGTTGCATTCTATTGGCGAGAATTTTATTGAGGATTTTTGCATCTATGTTCATCAGGGTATTGGTCTGTAATTCTCTTTCAGTGCTACATCTTTCTCTGGCTTAGGGATTAAGGTGATGCTGGCTTCATAGAAAGAATTTGGGAAGATCCCCTCTGTTTTGATTGTTCTGAATAGTTTGAGAAGAAATGGGATTAGTTCTTCTTTAAATGTCTGGTAGAATTCAGCAGTGAATCCATCTGGTCCTGGGCTTTTCTTTGTTGGGAGTGCCTTTAATACTGTTTCAATTTCTGTCTCAGTTATGGGTCTGTTTAGGTTTTCGATGTCTTCCTGGTTCAATTTAGGTAGGTTGCATGTGTCCAGGAATCTATCCATTTCTGATAGATTTTCCTGTTTGCGGGCATACAGGTCCTTGTAGTAATTTCTGATGATTCTTTTTATTTCTGTGGTGTCTGTTGTTATGTTTCCTTTTTCATCTCTGATTTTATGGATTTGGGTCTTTTCTTTTTTTAGTTAGTTGGGCCAATGGGGTGTCAATTTTGTTTATTTTTTCAAAAAACCAGCTTCTCGCTTGGCTGATTTTTTGTAATGTTTTTTTTTTTTTTTTTTTTGATTCAATCCTGTTAATTTCTTCTCTGGTTTTAATTATTTCTCTTCTCCTACTAGATTTGGGTTTGGTTTGCTGCAGTTTTTCTAGGTCCTTGAGATGCGCTGAAAGCTCATTTATTTGGTACCTTTCCAATTTCTTGATATAGGCACCTATTGCTATAAACTTTCCTCTTAACACTGCTTTTGCTGTATCCCATAAGTTTTGATATGTTGTGTTGTTATCCTCATTTACTTCCAGAAAGTTTTTGATTTCTCTTTTGATTTCTTGAATGACCCAGTGTTCATTCAGGAGCATGTTGTTCAGTCTCCATGTGTTTGCATACTTTCTAGGGTTTCCTGAGTTGCTAATTTCCAGCTGCATTCCGCTGTGGTCTGAGAAGCTGCATGGTATGATTCTAATTCTTTTATATTTGCTGAGAATTGCTTTATGGCCTAGTGATCAATCCTAGAGAAGGTTCCATGCACTGCTGAGAAGAATGTGAAGTCTTTAGATGTAGGCTTGAAAGTTCTGTAGATATCTGTTAGATCCATTTGGGCAACAGTGTCGATTAAATCTGCTGTTTCCTTGTTGATCTTCTGTCCTGATGATCTGTCTATTTCTGAGAGTGGAGTATTGAAGTCCCCCAGTAGTATTGTATTGGGGTCTAAGTCTCCCTTTAAGTCCCTTAACATATCTTTTAAATAGACTGGTGTCCTGTAATTAGGTGCATATACATTTATAATAGTTACATCTTCATGTTGAATTGAACCCTTAATCATTATATAGTGTCCCTCTTTGTCTCTCTTAACAGTTTTTGTATTAAAGTTTATTTTGTCTGATATTAATATGGCTACACCTGCTTTTTTTTTTTTGGTTTCTGTTGGCATGGAATATCTTTTTCCAACCTTTCACTTTCAGTCTGCATGCATCTTTGTTAGAGAGATGTGTTTCTTGTAGGCAACAAATAGTTGGGTTGTGTTCCTTGAGCCAATCAGCCAATCGGTGTCTTTTAACTGAAGAGTTAAGACCATTAATATTTAATGTGACTATTGATACATAGTCACTTTGCCCTGCCGTTTTCCTGGCGATATTTTCTAGTATATGCTTTGAGCTTCCCATGCTCTTTTACTGGTGGTTTTTCTTCCTTTCCCTTCTTTCATATTGATGGCCGTGTTTCTGTGTTTCTGAGTGTAGCACATCTTTAAGTATCTTTTGCAGGGCCGGACGAGTGGCCACAAAGTCTTTCAATTTCTGTTTGCTATGAAAGGTCTTTATTTCACCTTCATTCACAAATGAGAGCTTAGCAGGATATAATATTCTGGGCTGGCAATTTTTCTCTTAGCACCTGTGCTATGTCTCGCCATTCCCTCCTAGCCTGTAGTGTTTCTGATGAGACGTCCAATCTCTGATTGGAGATCCTCTGAGAGTAATCTGACGTTTCTCTGTTGCACATTTTAGGATCTTTTCTTTATGTTTCACTGTGGTGAGTTTAATTACCACGTGTCGTGGTGAGGATCTCTTTTGGTCATGTTTATTGGGGGTTCTATGAGCTTCCTGTACTAGGATGTCTCTGTCCTTCTCTGAACCTGGAAAGTTCTCTGCTAGTATCTCACTAAAAAGGCCTTCTAATCATTTCTCTCTCCATGCCTTCAGGAACTCCTAGAACTCGAATGTTGGTTTTTTTTAATAGTATCCCAACAATATTTTTTAGATTTCTAATTTCCTCTTTTCTTTGGTTTGACTGTATGTTTTCCTGTGCTCTGTCTTCTAAGTCCAATATTCTCTCTTCTGCTTCACCCATTCTGTTTTTAAGGCTCTCTAATGTGTTTGTCATTTGATCTATTGAGCTCTTCATTTCATTTTGATTTCTCTTCACTATCACACTTTCCTGTTCTACTAGTTTCTGCATTTCATTTTGATTCTTCCTTAAAATTTCATTTTCACGAGAGAGATTTTCAATCCTGTCCAATAAGGATTTCTGTAGTTCAAAGATTTGCTTTTGAAAACTTCTAAATGTTCTTATCATAAATTTTTTAAAATCCGTATCTTGCATTTCTTCTATCTCATCATCTTCATAATCTTGGCTTGGGGTGTTTTGTTTATTTGGAGGCATCATAGTGTCATCGTTGATCTTGTTCCCTCGATTTCTGTGTTTGTTGCTTGGCATAGTTAATTCTTCTTTCGTCACTGTGTGTTTTTTTTTTTAATTTATTTATTTTTTTATTTTATAGTATGTCTGTGTTAAGTGGACTGCCTGCTGTTGGAGGAGCCTTGGAGGCTTGAGATGGGTGTGACCTGAGAGATCTGCTTGGTTCTTCCGGGTTACGGGTGTGCAAAGGTGACACCCTCAGGTTATGCGTGGTAAATCTCTATTTATTTATTTATTTTATTTATTTATTTATTCAGGAGGTAAGTAATACCGCACCGCATGGCTGTGCAGAATTGATGGTATTCAGCTTCCGATCTCTGGCTTCTACCCAAAGAGTCTGTGCAGGCTCTGTTTCTCCTCTGGACTCCCACCGGGTTGCCTAGGCTACTGAATTGTAGTTACTCAGTTCCTTAGCTCCCCCTGTTGTTATATAAATCCAGAGTAGGGGCCTGCTCTTTGTCTCTTGGAAACCTTGCAAACAACCTTTGCAACGTTGGTGGAGAGAGAAACCCCCCACCTTTTTTTCCTTCTCTCCTGTAGTCAGTCTGGTGCAATTTCCCGCTGCCCTCTAGATTCTGACCGCTGTGTCCCTGCCAATGTCTCAGGTTACTGAGCTCACCTCCCCTTCCAGCGCCGATGTGTGGACTCAGAGCCCTGGGCATCCCAACTCTCCCCGCTGGTGTCTGTGTGACATCCACTCCCCTTCCTGCACTGGTGCGCAGACCCTACGGCTCCCAAGGCTCGGCTTCCACACGGTGGGTGACCTTATTCTCCCAGTAGGTCCTCCGAGTCACAGCCACTAGATCCAGAAGAGTTTCCTCTGCAATTTTTCCCTGATCCTTTTTCTGAGGCTACCGTAACTCCACTTTTATTAAACTAAATTTTCCCGGACTAACGGTGTGTGCCTCACTATTCCGCCATCTTCAGAATGAATGTTTCTTTATGTAGAAGGCCAGGACCTAGAATAAAAAACAGATTCTACTTTCCTACTTCCCTATTTCAGAAACACTCTTTTATAGATTTTACTTCTGATAAAAACAAAAACAGAAACAAAAACCCACATATGCCCTAAACCCAAAGCTGTCATTTGTTCATCAGGACTCAAAGCTCTTCCTGTTCAGAACAGAAGTTTCACTCACGGGAGTGAGTTTTGTCTGCAAGTTCCCGCTTGCCTCCTTTACCCCTCTCTTGCATGGGTTCTCTGTGATATCCTCTCGATCTCTTTGCTAAGCTGGATCTCATGATTTTTGATATTATTTCACTGTGTAATTCTAATCCAAATTTCATGGTACTGTTGTAGGTGTGGGCTAAATGTGGTTTGCTTTGTATTTTTGCTAATTAGTAGTGTTTCTATTTATGTGTAGTTTCATGTTTATTTTATTATGCTAAAAAGGAAGTGCAGAAATACACTGATATACATTTTAATGGATAGTAGTCACTGATCTTCAGAAGTGCTTTCTAAAAATGTGCCTTTCTTACCTCCTAACTTTCTGAGAAGCTCTCTCAAAAGTGAAAAGCAGTGTGGCACAATTTCCTAATGTTTCTAAACTTATTAGGCACAATTATTTTCCATGATAAAGTTATTATGAATACTTTATTCCTTGAGTCTTCTAAGCCAGTCATGAGACCCAGAGACCCATTTTTGATCATTCTGCTTTCCTTGTGGTTAATTCTGCTTATGTTGGTTTATTCTGCTGACCTAATAAATTTTCCGACTTGAGTAACTTAAAATACCAAGTTTTATTTATTTATTTTTTAATTTATTTTTATTTGACAGAGTTAGACAGTGAGAGAGACAGAGAGAAAGGTCTTCCTTAACGTTGGTTCACCACCCAAATGGCCACCAAGGCCAGCACTGTGCTGATCCTAAGCCAGGAGCCAGGTGCTTTCTCCTGGTCTCCCATGCAGGTGCAGAGGTCCAAGCATTTGGGCCATCCTCCACTGCCTTTTCGGGTCAGAACAGAGAGCCCATATGGGATGCCGGCACCACAGGTGGAAGATTAACCAAGTGAGCCATGGCACCGGCCCCAATAACAAGTTTAATAGCTCAGTTCTGCAGGTTCCAAGCTGGATCAACTGTTTCACCAGCCTGGCTGTTAAGACTGGGTATTCTTGGCTATTGCTGCAGCTTATTTGGCTAATCCTCCGCCTACGGCGCTGGCACCCCGGGTTGGGGAGCCGGATTCTGTCCCGGTTGCTCCTCTTCCAGTCCAGCTCTCTGCTGTGGCCCGGGAAGGCAGGGGAGGATGGCCCAAATTCTTGGGCCCTGCACCCGCATGGGAGACCAGGAGAAAGCACCTGGCTCCTGGCTTTTGATCAGCACAGCTCCGGCCGTTGAGGCTGTTGTGGCCACTTGGGGGAGTGAACCAGTGGCAGGAAGACCTTTCTCTCTGTCTCTCTCTCACTGTTTAACTTTGCATGTCAAAAAAAAAAAAAAAAAAAAGATGGGTATTCTAAAAGAGTAGTGTTGTCCAGTCTGATTATTATTAGGAAGATATGGAAAGAATCAGCTTCCAAACTCATTCAGATTGGATTGCTGGTAGAATTTTTTTTTTTTTTTTTGAGGTGGTAGCACTGAATGTCTCATTCCCTTGCTGACTATCAACCAAGGACTGTCTTTAGTTCCCTGACATCCGTTTTTCATTATTGAATCTGAGACCCTGTATCAATCATGTAGTAAATCCTCAGATTGAAAACTTGGCAATTTCTGCTGCCTCTTCTCTCCTCCATGTCTAGCTGCAGAAAATTCTCTGCTTTTAGGGGCTCATGTGTTTAGATGATCTAGGTTGCTCTATTTTAAACTCTGCCACCGTAAGTTATATCTGCAAATACCCTTTTGCCAAGCTACATAATACTCACTTTTCAGGAGATATATTTGGGGGCCATTCTGCCCTTCCATAATTAATTTCAGTCTGCCTATTTAGAGACATTTTCTCAATTTCATTATTAGATCCCTTCAAAATTCTTTGCAGAATGGAAAGCTCTTTGTTTATATGGACTATTGCTCATCATACCATCCATTGTTTGCAACCTAGAATCAAGTCACTGTATATGGAAAGTCAAATAGAGAAATGATTTTTCTGTGGTATACAAATTCATTTTAGTTGTCTCATTTTGGAGCAGTGTATTTGAAAATTTAATTTCAATAATTATCTAACTGCTTGACAGATAAGAAATGCTTCTTCAATGATTTACAATCTCATGCAATTTTCTCAGTCTTTTTTTAAACCCATGTTCTATTTACACCCAATCACCTCTATTAACACTCTATAATGCATTATAGTTTTCACAGGAGCTTAAAATACACAACCTAATTCACCCTCTCACTGTAAGTGTGCCGTTTTCAGGTGAAGAATATTTGATACAGAGAACATGACTTTACCTGAAATCACAAGGATTTTTAAAAAAATAAATCTGAGGCTCAAGCCCATAGTTTACATTGTTTTCCATCTTTGCATTAATCCATAGTTACCATGAAAATCTGCTTCTCTGCTCAGTTGAACTGAATATTTTTATGAAAATCCTATCTATGTACCAGATTTTTTAAAAACTCTGAAAACCTTGTTTGTATTTTACTATAATCTGAAACAATTCACATGTTTTATGTTGATTAGTTCTAATTTTATAACTGTTCACTTTTCTAAAATTAATCTATGTAATGAAAAATATTTACATTCCCAATATGACACACTTTTATTTCAAGTCATTTCCATACTAAGAAATTTCTTGAGCTGAAAAATGTTACATGAGCTTATTTAAATATAGTTTTGACTTTTTAGATTTAGACTTATAATAAAAGCTTGCAGAATCAAAGATGAGAAAAATAATCACTACTTTCAAAATTGTCTTTCCAGAAAGAACTAAGCTTTATTCCAGATTTTTTGAGTAGAGGAAAATTACCAAAACTCAGTCAAGATATTTTAACAAGGATAATGAAGAGTCTATATTTCTAATATCATACTGAAACAAAAACCATAAAGTAACAGTTTACAGTTAAACCAAGTTTAATGTGTCATGATTCAGTCCTGTTCCTATCCAATAGAAGGCAGCTTTATAAAAACAAAATCCATCACAAAATGCTAAGTAACAAAGTTTGCTCTCTCCCCTCTCCTCCCAATAACAATGTCCTCATTTGCTTTTGAACTTTTACCAAAGTATCTTTCAAGTCCGGATTTCTCTGACCAATCTGTTTAAGGCAATTTGGGCTATCTCAATCATGCTCCTTAACGTTCTGTCTGTATCCTCTGAATGATTCCAAATCACTCCCCTCTTTAAGGTATTGGCTGTATTAGGAACCTCACTTCGTGGATTCCCAATCTGTGTTAGTATGCAGTTGCTGCCTCTATGTCAGCTTTTTGACAGTTTTAATTAAAATACGCTACAGAAGCTTATTGAGAGAGAGAAGGTTGATTTGACTTACAGTTTGAAGGTTCAGACATCAGAGTCAGGGTGCTCTACTAGGGTGGTGTCTGGTGGAGTAGTAGAGGAGCAGGTACAGAGGAAGGAGGTCCAGATGAGCCAGGAAGTGGAGAGAGAAGCTAGCCCAGACGCAGCTTAAATAGCCAGTCCTCTCGTGAGCACTCCCTTCTGAAAGTAAAGTCCCTCCACCTGTCCCACCCCTCAGGAGTCCATAATTAGCCCAAGTATCCATCCTTAATCCATTAAGCCTTACCATAAGACTTCAATGTTCAAATATTTGCATGAGTTTGGGAAGTCAATTTCTGTTCAGTCCATAATACTGCTTGTCAAGTTATGATATGTAGTTGTTTAAAGCAACATGTGCTTACTACTTCACTGATTCTGAGAGGCAGGTATCCACTCCTAGCTTAGCTGAGTCGTCTGATAAAGGTCCCATGAGGCTACAAGAGTCACTTGCGTTGTGTTTTGAATTAGAGGTTTAACTGCGAAAGAATTCACTTGCAAAGTCAGTTTGTTGGCAGAATCTGTTTCCTGGTTGTCTTAAGACTTGGGCATTAGCTTTTTGCTGGCTCTTTCTAGAGGCCATGTAGCCTTTCTTAGTCTCATCTCTTACTTTCAAACTGGCAGTGAGTATTGATAGAGTCCACTAGCAAAAAAAAAAAAAAAAAAAAAAAAAAGACCTCTTGGGTATCATAATCATGAAATGGATCTTCCACCATCATTACCATATTTTTGGTTAGAATCCAACAACAGATTCTGCCACACCCAGTGGGAAAGAATTCCACCAAACCAAACCCAGGGATCACTGTAAATCCAGTTATGATGTGACTAGCATGCCTTCTAAATTTAATTTTATGAGAATATTTAACTTTAGTGAGTGAATGTTATCAAAGCCTTGTGATTTTTCTTATTATTAATGTGATGAATTAGGTTGATAAGTTCTGAATGTCAAAGAAACCTTTTGTCCTAAAATAAATCATTTAGGGTCTCAGCTGAAAATTTTACTGAGGCTCTTTGAATCTATGTTCCTGATAATTATTTTTTATTACAGTAACTTTGTAATATTTTTAATATTTTGTAATATTTTTAATATCATATTTATACTAGCCTTATACAATTTAAATATTTTTAAAATGTATGTCACTTGTTTGGAAGGCAAAGAGAAATAGAGAAAAATCTCCCAACCACTGGTTCACTCTCCACATACCCCCATCAGTTAAGACTGGGTCAGGTGGGGGCCGGTGCCTTGGCACGCTTGGTTAATCCTCCGCCTGCAGAGCCTGCACCCACATGGGAGACCAGGGAGAGGCACCTGGCTCTTGACTTCGGATTGGTGTAGCTCTGGCCATTGCAGCCAATTTGGGAGTGAACCAATGGAGGGAAGACCTTTCTCTCTCTGTGTATCTCTGCGTGTCAAAAAATAAATAAAATCTTAAAAAAAAAAAAAGACTGAGTCAGGTGGATTCAATTGATATCTATTAGTTCTCTTTTCCCTTTAATAATTATGTTGAGTTTATGTCAATTCTGTTTTAATTATTGTTATAATTTAACTTTGAAACTCTCTAACCTTGAAAATCTCTTTATAGATTTTTTTTTTATTTTCACCCCTTTGAAAGGGCAGAGTGTCAGAGAAACATACTCACAGATTGAAGAAGAGAGAATCTTTCATCTGCTAGTTCACTCCCCAAATGCCTTCAACAGACAAGGCTTAACCAGGCAGAAGCCAGGAGCCTGCAATGCCATCCAAGTCTTCCTTGTTGGTTGCAGGGCCCCAAGCACTTGAGTCATCACCTGCTGCCTCTCAGGTGAGTTTAGCAGAAAACTGGATTAGAGACAGAGGAGGGGCCAGCGTTGTGGCACAGCAGGTAAAGCCGCCGCCTGCAGTGCTGGCATCCCATATGGGCACCGATTCGGGTTCCAGCTGCTCCACTTCCGATCCAGCCCTCTGCGATTGCCTGGGAAAGCAGTAGAAGATGGCCCAGATCCTTGGGCCCCTGCACACACAGGAGACCTGGAAGAAGCTCCTGGCTTCTGGCTTTGGATTGGCTTAGCGCCCGCCATTGCAGCCAACTGGGGAGTGAACCAGTAGATGGAAGACCTCTCTCTCTCTCTCTCTCTCTCTCTCTCTCTCTCTCTGCCATTCCTTTTCTCTCTGAGCAACTCTGACTTTCAAACAAGTAAATAAATCTTTAAAAAAAAAAGCAACAGATAATCTGGGACATAATCTGGGACCTGAACCTATACTCCAATACAGGATGTGGTTGTCCCAAATGAGGTCTTAATCCACTGCACTGCAATGTTTATCCGTGTGGGAGTTTTTTGGTTTTTGTTTTCTTTTTTAAATTAACAGTCCAATGGTTAGTATACATCCTGTTCAGTTTGTTTTTTCCCATTTTGGGTCAGTTTCAGACATTTGTACTTTTTTGAGGGATTTTTCTGTTTCATTTATTCAGTTTATTGACAACATTTCATATTCTGTCATTATTTTTCTATGTCTATAAATTTGTACTATTGACTTTAGATTCATTTTTATATTTTGAATCTTGTTTCTGTTACAAACTTCATGTTTTTGCTGACTTCCACCCATCTGTTGTTGAAGCCCTAATCATCAGTGTGGTGATGTTAGGAGACGGAATTGCTGCGAGGTGATTAGGTTCTGATGAAGCCATGAGGGTTGAATTTCCAAGATGGGATTTATGCCATTACAACTAGAGGAAAAACATCAGAAATTCCTCAGCTCTGCACTTGAAGATCTAGAGAAGACAAAGATATTTGCAAGCCAGGAGGAAGGCACTCACCAGCACCCTACCATACTGGCACTTTGATCTCATATCTATAGACTTCAGCATGTAGGAAACAAATGTCTATATAAGCCACCCTGTAATATTTTATAATTCCAGGCTGTGTTAGGCAGCATTTTCTCTCACTATAACAGATAACTGAGGGCAGTCACTTGTATGAAGGAAGCAAATCTTATTTTGGCTCATTGTTTTGGAGATTTAAGTTAAAATTTGGATGACTCCACTGGTCTGACATCTGATGAGGTGGTACATTCAGAGGGAGTATCAGAGGTAACAGAGTTTGGCAACAACTCCTTCTATATTGTGTGTCTTTTTATAAAGACACCATGACTCTAACACAAAAACTCCCCACAGCCATCATATCCAATCCAATTACTCTCCAGATCTCACCTTCTGATATCATAATTGGGTTAATTTCCATCCTTAATACATTAAAGTAATACTCCATGGATCAAGTCATTGAAACATTGGCCTTTGGGTGACATCCAAACTATCATCCAAAGCAAAACAAAACCTAAGCAGACTAAAACAAATTTTAACATATCTATATATATGTAAATATATATGTAAATTTCATTTTGTGTAAACAACATATAGTTGGTTGCTAGATATTAAATTTGGATATTCAGTCCATTTAAAGTCACTTCTTGAGTTTGTTAGATTTAACTCTGTGGTCTTGATAATGGTTTTTCAGTTTTGCTTTTTGCTTTTGCTTGTTTTCCTTTCCTGACTTCTGGGTTTACTGAAGGTGTCACAGTCCCATTTTGTTTCCTCTACAATCTCCACAGGTACATGTTGTTTTATATTATTTTTAGTTGTTTGAGAGCTAACAATATGCCTCCTTATCTTCCTAGAGTCTATTTTTGATCAGCTCTTCAAACTTTACACAACACACTTAACATTTCACCCGTCTACCATTTCAAATCACACTATATTCCACTTAGGCTTTCCATTTCCTGCTTCCTACTTTCCTATTCCAACTGTTATAGCCTTCAACTCATCATTCTGTTTTCAAATCTCATGTCCTTTGTGATACTATTATAGATTCCTTTTTTTTAAGGTTTATATATTTATTTGAAAGGCGGAGTTACAGAGAAAGAGAGAGAGAGAGAGAGAGAGAGAGACTTCCATTCACTGGTTCATTCCCCAGATGGTCACAAAACCCAGAACTAGGCTGATCCAAAGCCAGGAGCCAGGAGCAAGGAGCCTCTTCTGGGTCTCCCATGCAGGTGCAGGGCCCCCAGAACTTGGACTATCTTTTACTGCTTTCCCAAGCCATAGCAGAGAGCTGGATCAGAAGTGGAGCAGCCAGGGCTTGAACCACTGCTATGTGGGATGCCAGCACTGCAGGCAGTGGCTTTACCTGCTATGCCACAGCGCCGGCCCTTAGATTTCTTAACTTCCACAAACATATAACTTTTTTAGGCTTATTATTTTTACTTCAAGTAGTTGATTTTCCTTTGAGAAAATTATGAGATCCAAGAAGCCTTTTTTTATTGCAATTCTCAATTATTTCTGATGTTCTTCATTCTATCTCGTAGATATGATTTTTCACTTGGTCTCATTAGCCTTCGAATTGATGGAATCATTTAGGATTTAATTTAGCTCATGATTTGAGATTGCAATGAATAGTCATAGTTTATGTTAGTTGAATGTTTGTTTATATTCTCAACTTTAAGAAATATTTAGCCTTCATATGTTATTGGGACTGTAGTTTTTATTTTTTCAGTTTAAGATCTTACCTGATATCTCCTCAAGAGAATTCAGCTGTCATTCTTATTCTGGTTTGCTGGTAGACAATGTTTCTTTTACATCTGTCTGCTTTACTTTTATTTGCTCTAAATTGGATGCATGAATCTGTGTGATTATATGACTGATGTATTTAGGTTTGCTTTATATTTATCCTACTTGGATATATAAATCAATGACACTCATCACATTTTAGATGTTATTGTCACTATATCTTGGAATAGTTTTCCAACCTTGTCTAGATTTGGGTATTAAAATTATATATTAGAGAAATTAACATTGCCTCATTGATTATAGAGATACTATTCTTTTTCTTTAGTTTTTTTATTCTCTTTTCTTCACTTTTGATCATTAAAGTATCTCTTGGTCTTTGATTTTACTTTCAACATTTCCAATCCATTGTTAAGCTCATTCAAAGAAATGTTTCATAACTAAAACTGTATCTCTCAGGCCTATGATTTTAATAGTTTTTATTACTTTGCAGAGTCTTTATTTCATTTGAAAACTCCCATTTTATATATTTTATTCTTTGTGGGGACCCATGAGCCGGCCATGGGCCCACATGCTAAGGCTTAGCTTGCTGACCGTTTGCAATAGTTACTGCTGTGTGGATGTTTATGGTTTCTGTTGAGCTGCGATATCGGGACCTTTCCATAACCCCAGGGTTGAGTCTACAACTATGGCCTTGGGGCTTGCCGTACTTCTTTTCCCACTGACCAAGGCTGAGAAAACACCAGGTGGAAGCTTGTTGTTAGCACCCGAGTCGCCTGCTACGTGACCAGGAGCTTGATTGGATGAAGGCGCGTGATCACCTTTGTGGTTGGACAAGGAGCGCATGGACTGTGCGTGATCAGGCACCCGATTGGAGCACCGCCGCATGGGCTGTAGCGTGGACTAAGCTTGCTTACATGCTTCTGCAATGATATACTATATAAGCCGTTCGTGAAATAGTAACGGGAGCTTCCCCTTTCTTTTGGAGCTCCCCTTGCTCAAGGGTTTCTTTTTCTATCCTATTTAAATAAAAGTCTACTGAAGATCGATAAGCTGGGAGCAGTGTCATTCCTTTGCAGGCAAGGGAGCGACAATTCTTTATTATTATTCTTTATGGTGGGTACAGCAGTTCTTCCTTTGTTATTTGAGAAGAATTCTTGTATATCTATGTTTACTTAAAGTTTTATTATTTACTTATTTAAAATGTAGAACAAAGGAAAGAGAGAGAGAGAGAGAGAGAGATCCTTCATCTACTGGTTCAATCCCAAATGGCTACAAGAGCCAGGTCTGGGCCAGGTGAAACTTAAGAGCCGCAGACTCCCTCCTGATCTCCCACCCAGGTGCCAGGGGCCCAAGTTCTTGAGCTGTCCACTGCTGCATTGCCAGATGCTTTAGCAGGAGGCTGAATCAGAGGCAGAACAGGCAGGACTTAAACCAGCACTCCACCATGAGAGTCCAGTGTCACAAGTAGTGGCTTAATCTGCTGCAACATAATTTTGGCCCCAACCCGGTGTATTTTGTGCAGTAAATAAATTATTACTATTTTCAGTGATGATACCATTAACCTAAATAAATCATCATTTACTTATCATAGCATTACCATTGATTTGTAAAATTAGCCAGAAAATTATATTTATCAATATCATTATGAATTGTATACCATAGTACCTGGTGAATCCTGGTAAAATAAGAAATATTTTTCAGAATCCTGGTAAATACCATGATTTGTCCAAGGTAAGGCCTGGAAATGTGCTCTTATGATTTATTTTTAAAACTGTCCCAAAGTTTAAAGCCAAGAGAACAAATTTAATTAAATAGCAATTAATCAGTGGCAGCTGCTGGAGTGCTATGTTGAAGAGGTCACTAAGGGAACATCCAGTATTAGAAAAGGAGCTCCTAACTCATTAGCAATGTGGGCCCAAAGGAAGGTGTTACTACACAGTACATTACCATAATTGCCCATCTACATAGATGATGGAATCAGAATTATCAATCATGCAAAGAGCATTTCAGACACTAAGCAGAAATATGGGCATCTGTTTAGCAGATTTTGTGAGTCAGTTTTAAGGTGAATCATTCTATCTCTCATTACACAAGATGAACCTTTGAAAACTAGAAATGATCGTTCTTAGCAATAAAAATGGATCTCAGTCAACATGAAACACAAGCTGGTCCTAGGGCTTTTTGGTTTTGACCAAAGACTTGTTGAGAGCAAACAAAACTTGCTGTATTGCCAGTTCTTTGCTTCTGTTGACTATGTCCTGGTGACAGGAATTCACGTTGTGATTTATGAATTTGGTTGGAATTATAGACAAATTGTGAATATGATCAATTCCAGGACCCTAATGAATTGATTCAAGGATTAGGAATCATTTGGTATTTCTACAAGCTGGCTATGACATTTGCTTGACCATGAGAGCTAAATTACCCATAAGTACAGCAATGTACAATACAAATATCTTACATTTATTCAGCTCCATGCCATTTGCAATGTGTTACAAATGCTAATTGTTTTTGACTTCATATAGACTAGGAGTGTAAGTGGGTCAATAATGATTATTCATTTAGAAATGAGCAGTGTAATGATTTGTACCAATCCTCACAACTGGTAGGGTTCAATGGCCATACTGTATTTTTTCTACAATGCTGCCTTTGGCTATGGCTAACACTCACTTGGTTACACATGAGAAATAATAACTCTGCTGCTGAGGTCAATAGGCTTTTTTAAAAACTTTTTTGATCAATTAAGAGCTTTAAGTATTTTTGGTATATTCAAATACTTACTAGAATGACATGCCTGTGACCCTACCTAGGCACATTACTGAGCACAATGCCTACTGTCTTGTATTTATTGGATTCAGTCTGTGAAATGTGCTCTGTAAAAATGTTCTTTATAATATTGTTGTTGTGTAAATGTTCAATGGTTAATAAAAATTTAAAAAATTCTTTCTCTTCTGTGAGGCAGCTCTTATCTGTGGCTGATAAAATACTTAAATTAAATATCAGTTACTCCTTCTGCTTTCATATTGCAGAGCAAAACTCTTCCCATTCCCCAAACCATGGTGGCTAAGAAAATACAATTTTGGCTTACAGAACAGGGGAAATAAAGAGTTCCTTCTGTGAAGGTACGCTGGTCAGCTCTGTGATGATGTGGTCTCAAGGTAGGTTAAATATATCTCTTTCATTACTTTAATATGAAAAGCAAAACAAAATGAAAAACTGAAGTTGCAAGTGGAATAATAGTCGTCATGTTTATGCTTTGAAAGAGATAAGCTTGAGAATGCTTTGGAGTATTTAGAAATGGAAACATGAAAAGTTTCATTATGAAATAAATTGAATTACCATGTTTGCAATTAGAAGCACTTTATTATTATGATTACTGTATAACTTGAAAGTGACACAATTGCACTCCCTTTTTAACCATGATACAGCTGATCCACTAATTAGTTTTCTCATTATAGTAAACATTTAAAGTACTTTCCTGGGAACTCATATCATAGCTGACCTTTACCTATTAATATAGCCACATTTTGAGAGGAGATAAGTAGTTTCAGCTTGGGCTAGGAGTAAAGGGCAAACAGAAGTGTATGTGCTCCCAAATTTCTACCTGTCTCCTCTCAAATAATTGGCTATATTAATCTTGAGAGGTAAACTATGTTATAAACTTTAAGTGATTTAATCTCCCTGAGCCTCAGTTTCGTGGTCTGTATTAAAGAAAAAAGTCCAGCATTTAAGGGTGTAAAATATGTACTAAAATACAATAGAAACAAAGTGCCTCAAATAGGCACTAATAGTGGACACTGTAATGTTTACTATTGCTGATTAGTTGTATGACTTTTGAGAAACAATACGATTCTGTTTCATTTCAGTTTCCCTAACTATTCAATAAAAGTTGAAATACCACCCACTTTCTTTTAACCTTGAGAGAATGAACACGTGCAGACAGTGGCTACTGACTTGAAGCTCAAATCCTTCTCCTTTATCACTTTGGAAACCACATATTACTATAAAATGACAAAACTGTTTTTAACTCTTTGAAAGAAAGGTGCTCAAGCACAATGAGTATATTAGTATACCCCATATCTTCTTTACTTTTATCTTTGAGCAAATATTTTTTTAGGATTTACTAATTTAGTTATTTGAAAGTCAGAATTACAGAGAAGGAGAAAGGGAGAGAGAGAGAGAGAGCAAGAGTATCTTCCATCTGCTCATTCACTCCACAACAAATGGCTACAATGGCCCGAGCTGGGCCAATTCGAAGCCAGGAGCCAAGGTCTCCCACATGGGTCCAGCAGCCCCAGCACTTGGGCCATCCTCTGCTGCTTTCTCAGGCACATTAACAGGGAGCTGGATAGGAAGTAGAGCAGCCAGGACTCACTGCTACCCATATGGGATGCCGGCTCTCCAGAAGGTAGCTCTACCCACTGCACCACAGTGCTGGGCCCATATTGAGTAATTTTTACCTGTGCAAACCATGCCCCAGAGAATTATATACATATGCACACTCATACAAACACCACACATGCATAGACACAAAGTAGCTACTACTCATGGGAAAATTATCTGATGCATTCAGAAGTTATTTTTATATTTGATGATTACCAAAAACAAACAAAACTGGTAGCTACAGTTAACAAAGGGCAAGGCGGGTTTGGGAATTGATGTAAAATTCCCGAGTTAGCTATATTATACATATCACATGTATCTGTGTGTTGTTCCACTTCCCAAGCAGTGCTGTATTTTTCAAGAGCAAAGAAAACAGTGTTCCAGGATGCAGTCTAGAGTTATGAATAATTTCCTTTTGATAATATGGGAAATATTAATATTTATTAGAACCTACTCTTACTAAAGTTGGGGAGCAATCTGAACTCAATTTTTCTTTAGAGGTATAAATTTTTAACATATGGAAGATTATTTTAAAAGGTATTCAGTTAAAGTGATTATAGTTATTACTCTCTTAAATCACTATTATTTTCTCATAGTTTGAAATATATCATCTGAAAATATTAAGCATTTTAATTTATATTTTTCTATTTAAAAATTAATTATTTCATTAGAAAGGCAGAGCAACCAAGAGTGGAGAGAAAGAGAAGGAGAGAGAGATCTTCTTAGTGCTGGTTCACTTTTCAAATGGCTGAAGTTGCCAAGTCTGGGCCAGCCTGAAGTAAGGATCCAGGAACTCTACGAGTCTCCCATATGGGTGACAGGGGCCCACATACTTGGGCCATCCTATGCTGACTTTCCAGGGAGCTGTATCAGAGGCAGCGTAGTTGGAATTTTAACCTGTACTCTGATATGAGATGTTGGCATTGGAAGTAGCAGCTTAACCTACTGTGCACAGTACCATTCAGTAATTTGTAATTTTGAAGATATATTGAAGAAAAAGACTTGAGGTACTATCTTAATTGTATTTCCTCATATGACTATACTTTATATGATCACTAATCTTGGCAATAAAAGCATTTTCATTTTCATCCTATATGTAATAATTATTTAGAGGCATATATCTAATATTTATGACTTAAAACAATGAATTTAGTACAAAGTCTCTCTCTCTCTCCAATGTTGTACACTAAAGTGATGAAAATTAGCCAATACAAATTAATTTATTATTCTGTTGCTTAATATTTTATCTTATTAAAGTAGATTTTTATGAAATATTTGATTATCAAATAATAACATGTTACCATATACATTCAGATAATGCCTACATTTATAAGGAGGATATAAACATTTATCAAGCTCATATTTCAAGTATATGCATGTTTATAGATGTGTTTAAAATATTTTAATTCTTGGAATAATATGCTATTATTAAAAAAAGAGAGAAAAAGTTATGTATTGAAGATATATACTTTCTTTTGTTAATTTGGCTTCTCTTTCAGGAGAACCCATCTGTGTGTGTGTGTGTGTGTAGATATTTTAAACATAAGTATGATATATGCCTAATTCTACAAATTGCTATTTTTACTAAAAATAAAACAGACCAATTTCATTTATTTTGGTAATTGAATAGTATCCATTATATGGATCAGTGCAGTCCCTTTGCTATTTACCATGGACTCAATTTTCACTTGTTTACTCTTAAAAATGCTGTAATATTTTAATGGCTAATTATATATATGTGGAAGTCTTTACAGAAATTCTGTCACATGTCCCACAGAAAGCTATAGCAATTTTAGACAGTATTTGTTTTCAGACAGTGAAATTATTTCTAACCATATTATTGAACATTGTATTTCACTGTTGCTTTAGCTTCATTTGCTTACTTGTGAAACTTGGCTTAGTTGTCAACATTGTCCATTTTCATTTCTTTTTAATTTCCTACTTATATAACATATCCCAATTTCTGCTGAGATGTTCACTTTTCTTGTTTAATCATAGTAATAATTTATACATTATGAATATCAACTTGGTTGTCATATTTATCTATTTTCCTTTTAAAAATATTTTAAGTTAAATGATACCTTTGATATATGGAGGCTAAATTTCCCAGTCAGATCCATCAATGACTTTAATTAACTTTATTCTTTTTCTTATACTTTTATGATATTTCTAGGCATTTAATTTAGGTGACGTGGGATTCTTCCACCCTTGCAATATGAGCTTATGCCTTTAACTGCCACATTGATATTCCCACCTTCCCAGAATTCCCCTTGATTTGAATCCAATTCTAGAAAACATGCTAAGATCCTAGCCCCATTTGTGTATCATATTAAATTATCATTCCCTCATCATAAAAGAGGCTGAGAATAGGAGAGAGCACTTTTTGCCATGGACCAGGCTCTGGCCCATTCATAATATGTATTTCTCCATGTGGGATGACCACCCTCATGTATGTATGTATGTTTATTCTCTCACTGTTAAATAAATCCTTTTCTCATTCATACTGTATATGGATGCATGCATGGATGACTCCACACTGAATTATTATCTCTGTGAGGACAAGGACCTAAAATAAAAATTAAGATACTCAGGACCACATCAATATTTTGTGAGACTTCTATTCATGTTTCTATCAGTGTTTCATCATATTTATTAAGAATGTTTAAAGAAAATTAGTTGTAAGTTATTTAGGTTCTTAATTTTCATGCTAGAATTTAACAAATAACATTTTCTTCCACTTCAGAGAAATAGCAGCATGTTTAAGATTGAAACTCTATTTTGCTTGCAAACTGCCCAGACACAATCTTGATCTAATTATGTGTTTTTTACTTATAGATATTTGATTATTAAGGTAGAACCCAGGAACCACACTTAGGTATTGATGTTTGAGGGAAAAAATGAGATTCTTCTAGAATATGTATTAGTTGCCTATTGTGAGTATCTATATGTTCTCCAAAAAATAGTATAAATCTACAAATCTATCCATGTCTATCTATCTATCTACCTCTCTAATATAACTTGGTTCTCATATTTATGGAGGATGACAAACCCCAAGATCTGCTGGGTGAGTTGACATAGGTGGGACAGTGATGGGTTAAGTCTAGCCTCAAGGCTGCTCTAATAAGAAAGCCAATGGTTCAGTTTGAAGTTAGGAAAAAGCAAATGCTTCCCATAAAGGCAGTGAGCCAGTAGGAATTCTCTATTACCAGAGGAAGGCCAACTATTGTGATCTTTTTGGAACTGACTAGATGAACCTCATATTCTTTAGGGAGGGCAGTTAAGCAGAACTCATTCTACCAAATCAAATGTTAATCTCTCCCAGAAACATCGTTACAGAAACCCCCCCGATCATGTTTTAGCAATAATCTAGACATCCTGTGGCCCAATCAAATTGACCAAGGAGATTCATCACCATAAGCCACATGCTCTTATTAGTGCTAGTAACAGTGTTCTTATTGGTGTTTGTAACAGAGCAGAAACAAGATTTTGCCTCTCAGGGATAGCTGGGGAAGTGGGGTGTGTATGGGTGTGTGTGCATGTGTGTGTATGTGTGTGTGTGTGTGTATGTGTTGGATGGGGAAATATATAATATATATATAATAATATATATATATATAATATATATAATAGCTAAGTAAATATTTTCTCCCTTTTTCTCTTGCTTGTTCTGTTGATATAGTGGAAAATTTTCAACACCAATAGGTATAAATTTAGTGATCCAGCCATGAAATCACCTGTGAGAGGACACTTGTGAAAGCAGAGTTCTAACTTATGAAATAGAAAGTTCATATGTCCTGTTTTGGGGATAATGACACTTGAAATCTATTGAGGAACAAGTTTGGAAAAGTCACATGAAAATAAGTTATTCTTGGGAGTTACACTCTTGATGCACAGGACTCCGAAATAACACATTTTTGAAAGCCCTCTGCCCCATGAGAAAAAAAAAAAAGTTATATCTCCATATGCAGTTTCCATGGACATGCAAGGGACACACTGTTACAAGAGTTACTACAGTTCATGCATGTGGAAAATTCCAAATCACTGGTATTTCAGTTCATATATGCTTTCTTATATCCAATCTAAGTGAAATTTACCATGTAAGGATGATTTCTGCAAAAAGGGATTAAATAATTTATAATTATAAATAAATAAAATAATAAAATAAAATAATTTTATTTAGAGTGCTATCTTTATAATGTTCCAAACTGTTAGAACTGGTCGCTTGAGGAAGGGCACCTTCTCACACAAGAGGGAAAGGAGCTTTGCTAACCCTTGGCTCACAGCTTCGCTGTGGATAGATAACATCTGGGGGAAAGTGCTCCAAGTAGAGCCAACAATCTGACTCAGAATATGTCTAGTATGTTTGAATAGCAACAAGACTCCAGTACTGAAAAATAAAAGGTAGATAGCATCAGATAATATTGGGCCTTGTAGAAATTGTAAGTATTTGATTTTGACTGCAGAGTGTAAGAAGATGGAAGAAATGTTTTAAAACAAAATGGTTTGATTACAATTGTTCCGATAGGACTGGACTTCAAAAAGTTTGTGGAAAAATGGAAATAAACTTAATACAAATTTTTTGAAATCTATACATACTTTTTAAAACAGCATGCTTTTTCATTAATCTTTTAAGACACCTGGTATTGCAAATGAGATTTACAGATTAAGTTTCTAAAAAATCATGACTATCTAAATTTTCATTTCACAGTAATCATCAGATCTCAGAAACTTAGAATTTCTTCAAATTCTATCATTGGTGCCTGATTAACTTTTATGTCACACTTGTTTTGTTCTAATTTGAGCCCAAGATTAATATTACAGTTTCAACAGTCACAGAATTTTTAAAGTGGTTTGTGTTGAGCAAATCTTCAAACTTGGAATAAATACTGCAAAAACATAGTAGGCTTCTGATTTACTTTTTTTTTTTTTTTTTTTTTTTTTACAGGCAGAGCGGACAGTGAGAGAGAGAGACAGAGAGAAAGGTCTTCCTTTTTTCCGTTGGTTCACTCTCCAATGGCCTCTTTGGCCGGCGCATTGCGCTGAGCCAAAGCCAGGAGCCAGGTGCTTCTCTGGTCTCCCACGAGGGTGCAGGGCCCAAGGACCTGGGCCATCCTCCACTGTACCCCCCAAGCCACAGCAGAGAGCTGGACAGGAAGGGGGTAACCGGGACAGAATCCGGCGCCCTCGCCAGGACTAGAACCTGGGGTGCTGGCGCCGCAGGCGGAGGATTAGCTTATTGAGACGTGGCACTGGCCCTGATTTACTTTCTTCTATGAATATCTACACTACAATAATGGTCATATATCTAATTTTTATATTTGTTTCTCCATCCTGATTCTTCCATTTCTCTATGTTATTTCAAGATGCTTACACAATCTGACAAAGCAAGCTTACTAGGAAGGCCGCATTAAAATTCTGATATTTTCCTCAGAGCAGAAAGGCTGTGCTTAATTGAATAATTGGAATTGCTCTCATTTGCACAGAGATATTCTCAGCCTTCTTTTACCCTGTTTTGGGGCTAAAAAGCAATCAAGTTATGTAGATTGTTTCTATTCTTTTTTTCATGTCTGCTTAAAATCTTGCTAAATTTGTCTTGAGGTCTTCTCTTTTATTGTAATAATTGCCCAACTCATGTGGAACAATAAACACCCGCTAGCATTTCACATTTTCTAACTTCACTTATACCTCTATGCCTAGGAATCACTATGAAGCTATCAGATAACAAGTTACCAAATGCATTGTCAGAAGCAGTAACAATCACTCTCATATTACCTTTTTCATCATACTCTTCCAAGATGACTTTTCTAAATATCATATCATTCAGGTTTCATTTTAACAACCACTCAGAATGAAAAATTGAGGGAAGTTAAGTTCTACAAAAATAAATCAGAAAATATTCAATTACACAGGTATCAGTAGAATATAAGTTCTTATTAAAATCTGAAAACCAAACACAAGAGCTTTCCTTATTTGGCTGTGACAGTACATTTGGAAGCACATATACTCTTCTGACATAGCTAATTATAACATATAAGGCAGTGACTTTGAGTCATTGAATGAATCTCTGAACTTTGAGAGGAGACACAAAAGCAATAGGTGAGCCTCATGGATATCCAAGTATGTGCCTGATGTGTATGGTGGACCCTTGTTGACTAAGAACTGGGGATGTTGTTGGGGAACCAGAAGATGCTCTGGTGAAGAGAGAGAGGATGGCAGAGCCCTTCTGAGCAGAGAGGGCAGAGACGAAGGTGCAGGAATGCTGGTGAGCAGGAGTTTGTGGGAACACTGACTTATGGAACGAGTTGTTCATACAAGAACAGTGTTGATAGCCCTGAGTTGACATGCCAAATGGCCAGGGTCAAAGATGAGGGTAAAGGACATAACCTAGGACCAAGGGTTGAGGCAAAGCACTGACACGGAGTCACATTACCATAGAAACAAAGATTGGAGTATCGAGGAATTAGAAAATGTCTTACCTATCTACCAGGCATTTGTGTAGCACTGGAAATTTGAAAGCATTGACTGAAAGAAAAGGTTCAAGTATATATTCAATGTATTAATGGATTCATATTCTCAGTCATGATATCATCTTTTGTTTTCCTTTTTGGTTTGTGTGTTCAACATGAACCCAGACAAAAGCTCTACTGATTTTTGTTGTTGTTGTTGGAATTGATGTGCCCATACAAAATGTAATTAAAACCACGAAAGATCTATAGTAAGAAACATCAGGGTCCTTCTGATATGTCAGTCTTGAGTCCTAACACCAACAACCTAGCGATTGTATCTTTCAACTGTCTAATTTCAGTTTTGTTAACATACACAATCTAATGAGTTCTAATAGTGTTCCACTGAGAAATAGGTAAGTTTGATCTAGATGAGGAAACAGACAAAAAAACCCAAAGAAGCAAAAAAAGAACAAAAACCTCATTTATTATCTAGATTAGATCTAAGACAGCAGGAAAGATGAAAAAGGTTTCAATAGTTTATCAGGCAAAGTAAGGAACTTATTTTTTACTACTTGCATTGCCTTATATCTCAAGTATGTTTTAAAATTAATTATGCAGCCAAATCAATGGCACTGTTTTACAAATTAAAAGTAATAATTATGAATATTATTACTAAGTTAGTTTTTATTGTTACTGTTTGTTACTAATTATTACTAATGTTGCTACTGTTTTAGAGCAATTTCTATTGTAACAATATACAGGACAGAACAAGATTCATGTTAATGTTATTTTATATCTTTGTTTTCACAAACCACTGAAGAGATTTATTGAAATCCTTTCACAAAATATCACTATAATTCAAGAAGTTAGAGACATAATATCCATGAACCCACATTGATATAAAGATTATACCAAAAATAACAGGGCAAGATATTATACTACAAAGTATTTGGCCCTTCAGCATAAAAGCAAGAAAATTGGTGAGATGTTCATTGGTATGCAAATCTTAATCCTCAAAATGGACAGAAGGTCATGGCATAAGGTAATGTAAGATGAACTCATTTATTCTGACCTAAACTGCTTTGATATTATAATATTCACAGGTTTTTAGAAATTGCTAAGGTATTAAAAATATAATCTCATTTTAAGAATATATTTATACATTTCTACATGCATGGATTATTTTTGAAATTTTTATGAATGCCCATGAAGTGAGATCTTCACATAGCCCATATACTTTACCAGTGACGATTCATTATCAAGAGAAACTGATTGAATTAGAAGTGTATTATTCTGGGGCTTTCACTGTGATATAGTGGACTAAGCCTCCACTCGTGGCGTGGGAATCCTTTATGGGCACCGTTTCGTGTCCTGGCTGGCTCCTCTTCCAATCTAGCTCTCTGCTATGGCCTGAGAAAGCCATAGAAGATGGCCCAAGTGCTTGTGCCCCTGCACCTACCCAGGTGGGAGACCCAGAACATGCTCCTGGCTCCTGGCTTCAATTGGGTAAGCTCCAGCCTTGCAGCCATTGGGGGAATGAGCCAGCGGATGGAAGACCCTTCTCCCTTTGTCTGCCTCTCTCTGTCTGTGACTCTACCTCTCAAATAAATAAAATCTTTAAGAAAGAAGTGTATTATTCTTCTCCAAACAAACAAACACACGTTATTTTGGTTTGACACTATGGATTGCAGATATTCTGAAACATGGTCAAACTTTGGAACATGTTATACATTTTTAAAAAAGATTTATTTATTTGAAAGTCAGAGTTAACAGAGCGGGGGTACTTTCCATTTGCTGGTTCACTCCCCAAATGACCACAATGGCCAGGGCTGGGCCAGGCCAAATATAAGAGTCTGAAACTCCATCTGTCTTTCCTACATTGGTTACAAGGCTGTCTTTTCCTGCTCTCCCAGGTGCATTAGCAAGGACCTGGATCAGAAGTGGAGCAACCAGTACTGAAACTGGCAATCATATAGGATGCTGGCATCGCAGCTAGTGGCTTAACTCACTGTGCCACAATGCCATCCTGGGGAACGTGTTAGACCTACCTCGTTCTATAAACATGCTTTCCTTTCATGAAAGCTCTTGAATCAAACTTAGGAAACTGTTCCCTGTCACACACCACATGTTAATGCTCCTGCAGTGCTGTATGTTAATGCTACATATACATACTCTGATACTAGTTCAGTGTAGAAAAATGTGTTGTTTTTTTTCCTTCAAGTTGACAAAAGTTTACTGTTGGAGCCTATGATTACATAGCTAATGATGATTTACTTATAGCTTGATATTATTGAAATTCATGTGTTTTTTAACCTGAAATGATATAATCCCTGACTCTGATATTTAAGCAAAACTGTAGACCATCCATATTGTACAGATCTTGTAGCAAATTAACTAACAGACTTGTATCTCCTTTACGGAGCATCCCTCTGTGACTTTACTTTCTAGAACTTTGACACTTTGGGATCTGGAATGAGTCAGCCAAACTCATAGAATTTGTCCCTGGTAGAGTCCTGACTCCCAAGGCAACCTCATTAAATAGCAGGAAAGGCCTTGAAGTAACTCTTGTATATTGGCAAAGTTTATCTTATAATAATCTATACTCTGGAAAGAATTATACATTACAATAAGATTAATTATAATAATAGTGCATTAAGTAAAACACACACACTTAAAAGCAGGATGATAAAGAGCAGAAAAAGTATATAATCTACCTAAGTAAAAAGTGGATATTTTTACCACCTAGATTGTGAACAACATGGAAATGTCCCCACCTGCTACCCCCAGAACAATAGGAAGAAGCTAAACTAAACATTCAGTGGCTGGCATTGATTACTTGAAGTTTAGTTATACTTAAATTACACAAAGAACTGAAGTCTGATTGCATATATTTTCAGATCTTAAAATAAGTAAGAAGATGTATCAGGAAATCTTAGAGACTTTTGTATTCCTTATGTAATCACTCATTTCTTTTTCTTACCCATAGCAAGGGCCCTGTTTCTGTGAGTACTAAAGAAGATACAATACATTGGTCAATAGAGTAAAACAAACAAAAATGTATTGATTATAGCTAGAGGGAAAGGCAGATTGAAAAAACTCATGAAATTCACAAAATATCGTAAGCATTTGATTTAAAAATTCCGAAATGCATCAAAAGAACGGGTACTAAATAGCCTGCAGCTATACCTTTCAACAGATAGGTTTACTTTTATCCTTTACCTATACCAAAGTTATGCCATCATTTTTTTGAGTATAGTTTATTGTTACATAAGTGTTGTATATAAAAGGAAATAGATTATAACTAACACCACAAGCTTTTTTTTTTAATGTTTATTTGTTTGAAAAGCAGAGTTACAGGTAGACAGAGAGAAAGAGGTAGAGAGAGACAGAGGGACAAAGAACTGAGTCTTCCATCTACTAGTTCACTCCCCAAATGTCCACGACAATCAGGACGGGGCCAGGCTGAAACCAGGAGCATGATTCTGTCCAGGACTCCAAGTGGGTGCAGGTATCCCAACACTTCAGCCATATTCCAATGCTTTCCAAGGCATGTTATCAAGGAGCTGGGTCAGACATGGAGTAGCCAGGACTAGAACTGGATGCCAGCTATTAGAAATGGTGGCTTAAACCACTGCGCCACAATGGAGGCCCCACTATGAGCGTTTAGTATGCGCTATACTTAGGTCTTGGTATTTGGTGAGTCCAATACAATTGTTAGGCAGGCATCATTGCTACAACAAAATTACCAACTAAAAAGTGTGATTTTGAAGGTTTTAGCAACATGTCAAAGAACATAAAACTGTTGGGTACTGGAACCAGGACTTGAACCCATAGTGATTAAATCAAAACTCAACTTTAAGCATTCATGCTATATATTATGTGTGACTAGAGTGATAATTTAGTTGAACATTTTTCATCAATCACTGATACCTCCATGTGAAATGTGTAACTAGTAAAATTTATCAGTAAGATGAACATTTGTCTGTGCACATGAGCAAGCCCAAAATAATAGGCCTTGAAACATTTCCCTCTGCTGTACAAAGCTGAATTAGGTATTATGTGGATGATGCATTACTCTGAAGGGTCTAGAGCCAAGTAATTCTTGTGTCTCCTTTCACAATCCCTAGCTTGTTATTTGTTTTCAACATCCACAATGGTCAGAGTTCACTCATTATCAATACCTGAAGTTTCAAAAAAGGATCTACACAATGAACATATGAATATGTTGAAGTCAACAATCTTTTATAATTAAGCTGATATCTGAGAGACAATTTGATGATCAAAGCTCTCCTACTGGATAGAGATGTAAATCATTAAACACATTACTTAAATTAGGGATTTGCTTATTATCATAGCATAATTTAGTTTATGTTTTCTTTAATTATAGACTCCATTCAGGTAAGTGGGAATGTTTGCATAATTTTCCCTAAAGGCTTATGCCTAGATAGAAGACTATACACCTTTAGTTTATGTATTTCACTAATAAACAGAATTTGCTCAAAAAGTTTTATCAGATATGCATTTCACCCAAATTCTATTTTATGTAAATATTAAAGAATGTTATAAAGCTAACGGCTGCAATCCTTGGGATACATGATAGTGCACACAGTCCAGTCAATTAATGATTACATTCAAGTCAGAATCTTCCCAGGAGGAAAAGGAAGGGCCATTGACCTAGCTTATGTGAAAAACCATACTGCATTCTTGAACAATACTTAACAAATTTGAAATCCAAAACAGCACAAGCGGTTTCTCCTTGAAGGCATATATAAAATTGTCAGATGAGGAAGCTGAAGTTAACGTCTCCTATGAGAATTTAAACTTGGGTGAGGAACTGGTGTGGGCTCACCAGTCCTGGCATTCTAACTGTGAGCCTGGTTCTGACAACCAAGCCAGAGAGTTTCTCCCTCCTTTAAATTCTTTCCTAAGTTAAAAAAAAAAATTATCTTAAAAAAAAATTCTTCCCATACCTATTGCCTATACCATTCACTTGCTAATTAATTAATCCTATTCTATTTTATGGGCTTTCATATTGTCTTTAGCCACTATTTGTAACATATATTGCACACTTGTTTTTATTGTCTTTATATTTCTAAATAGCCATTTGTAAGCTGATTCTCTGTCAGGTATATTTCCAAGTTGTCCTGTTTTATCTAACAAAGAGCCTAGTGATAGAAAAAATGTACAGATGTCGATATTTTCTACATTCAAGTACTACCTCCATTATTTACCCTCACTGAGATCTGAAGTTCTTAACAAATTGTTGATAAAGGACACTGTGCTTTTCTCAGATCCTGGATTGAAGCAGAGTGGCACTCCCATATGGGTGAGGATGGCCCAATCATTGGCCTAATCCGTTGTATCACAATGCCTAGCACAGAATATAACATTTTATTTTATTACAAAGAATTATTTATTTGAAAGGCAAGAGAGAAAGACAGAGGGAAAGACAGAGAGAAAAGAGATCTTCCATCCACTGGTACACTCACCAAGAGACTGCAACAATAAGAGTTGGGCCAGGAAGAAGCCAGGAGCCAGGAACTCCATCTGGGCCTCCTTGGTGGCAGGGGCTCAGGTACTTGGACCATCTGCTGCTGCTTTCGTAGGGACATTAGCAGGGAGCTGAATCAGAAGGTGAGCATCTGGGACTGGAACTGGCACTCACCCATCAGATGCCAGCTTTGCAAGCTGAAGCACAGACTGCTATACCACAAAGCTGGCCCCAGAACAGAACACTTTATATGTATTTTATCATGCACATTTCCACTCTTCAGGACAGAGATATATATGACTATCTTTATTTTTAAAATGAAAAGCAAAATGCCTTAAAATTTAAGGAATGTCCCTTAGTGAGGAAAATGGGACTTCAATCCAAGTTAAATGTTACTTGTTGTTAGCCTGTAAATTAAATTAAAATTTTCTAATAAGTTAAATCATCTAAGGGTGTAAATATGATTTGAACATAAAAATATATTGGCAGGGCTGACATTGTGGCCTAGCTGGTAAAGCCTCCACCTGCAACTCAGACATCCCATATGGGTTCCAGTTTGGTTAGTGTCCCAGCTGCTTCACTTCCTATCCAACTCCTGTTTATGACCTGGGAAACACAGTGGAAGATGGACAGGGTATCTGGGGCATCACCACACACCTGGGAGGCCTGGATGAAGCTCCTGGACCCTGGCTTTGTTATAACCCAGCCCTGGCCATTGGGGCTATCTGGGGAGTGCACCAGCAGATGAAAGATCTCTCTCTCTCTCTCTCTCTCTGCCTCCCTTTGGCTGTCTGTTACACTCACTTACAAAATAAATCTTTAAAATATATAAATAAAACATATATTGATTAAATTATGCATTTTGTTGGGTCAAACAGATACAAATTGAATTCCAGTATTTAAATGCACACACTATTTGGTATTGGGCTAGTTATTTAATAATTTCTTTTACTTTTTATGGTAAAACATGCAAACATAAAATTTGCCTTTTAACCAATTCCAAGTATACAGTTTTGTTACACTTAGTACATTCAGACTATCATGCAAGCATCTCCAATAGTTTTTCCATCTCCCAAACTTTTTCATCTTCTCCAGCTGAAACTCTCGCCTTAGTAATATTTTCATATGGCCACATTGCTGTGAAGGCTAACTGAATTAAAGAATGTGCTAAATATCCCTCTAGACATTATTTCATTGAGTCTTCATAGCTATAATATTATGAACCATGTGATATTACTAGTGCTACAGTTTCATCTGGAGAAAATAAGGAGGATATTGAGCAAGCATGTTAAATAGAAAACACAAGGTCAAAAGGCAGTGCATAACATCAAGTATCACAGCACACTTCAAAAAGAAGGCAATAATGCTTAGATTTGAACCATTCGCATACCTGGAGAAAATGTCGGGGAAAAAAAAAGAACTGAAAACAAAATACAAATCCTTAATCACTGTCAGACTTTACATGTTAAAATTTGTTAGATGACAGAGGAGGCAGTCAAATAATCAGTAACTATATGAAATATTTAACAACAAAATTAAAAGCAAGTACCAATTTAAATATCTAGAAACCTGAACCTCGTAACCCGGAACACATACCCATTACAAGTGAACAAATTTCAAAGTTACCTCCTATTTTTTGGGGGGCATGGGGAGAAAAGAAGTCAAACCTCAAATTATTCAAAAGATAATTGGATTTTTCAGATTTTTTTGGGTAGAAAGTGTTAGAGCTTCATTTGGAGTATGAAGATGGTATTAAACAAGTGTGCCAAATGAAAAGCTAGAAATTGGAATAATCTTACGAGAGTGCACACAGATGGGTTACATGAAAGGATCTGATTCTATAGTATTGAAGTAACTTGAGGTGAATGCTGTGTTGCAGGGAGTGAGGTTGCTGCTTGGGAACCCACGTGGTGTATCAGAATGCTGGTTAGAGCCCTGGCTACTCTGCACTTCTCTTCCAGCTTCCTGCAAGAAAGACAAATATGCAACTTGAATAGAAAAAATGGGTAAGGAATTTGAACAACACTTAATAAATAAATCTTAAAAAATATTCAGCATCATTAGGAATTAGAAAAATTGCAATTAAAGCAATTAAAACAATATTCAATATCGCCACGTGGCATGGATGAACTGAAGAGAAAGACAATATTATGTGCTGAGGCCGGCGCCATGGCTCAATAGGCTAATCCTCTTTCTGTGGCGCCGGCACCCAGGGTTCTAGTCCCAGTTGGGGCGCCGGATTCTGTTCCGGTTGCCCCTCTTCCAGGCCAGCTCTCTGCTATGGCCAGGGAGTGCAGTGGAGGATGGCCCAAGTCCTTGGGCCCTGCACATGCATGGCTCCTGGCTTTGGATCAGCGTGATGCACTGGCTGCAGCAGCCATTGGAGGGTGAACCAACGGCAAAAGGAAGACCTTTCTCTCTGTCTCTCTCTCTCTCACTGTCCACTCTGCCTGTCAAAAAAAAAAAAAAAAAAAAAAAGACAATATTATGTGCTGAATGTGAAATGGAAGAATAGGACCTCTACAACACAGGGCTGATCATGTACACTGGGGTAATTCCTTTCAGAAAACTTTGCAGCAATTATTTTACTCACCATAGTTTAAAATTTTTTTTTTGATAGCTGGCTTGTCTGCATTGTTGTCCAAATAAGACGCACTGTATGCATTTCTTTCTTTCTTTCTTTTTTTTTTTTTTTTTTTTTTTTTGACTGGCAGAGTGGATAGTGAGAGAGAGAGAGAGACAGAGAGAAAGGTCTTCCTTTTGCTGTTGGTTCACCCTCCAATGGCCACCACGGCTGGCGCGCTGGGGCCGGCTCACAGCACTGATCCGAAGCCAGGAGCCAGGTGCTTCTCCTGGTCTCCCATGCGGTGCAGGGCCCAAGGACTTGGGCCATCCTCCACTGTACTCGCTGGCCACAGCAGAGAGCTGGCCTGGAAGAGGGGCAACCGGGACAGAATCCGGCGCCCCGACCGGGACTAGAACCCGGTGTGCCAGCGCCGCAAGGCGGAGGATTAGCCTATTGAGGCGCTGAGCCGGCTACTCACCATAGCTTAACAACATGCATATATGTTATCTGTATAATTTGCATGAAATGAGTAACACATACTTCATTCCCTTGTGCCCTAAATATGGACTTGTTTACTAGTGTTTCCACCTTACTTTGCCAAAGTGAAAATACTGTTTTTAGGAAACGTGATAAACATTTTATTTAAAACCTGTTTTTGAACATGTTGTCTTGAGAAAATGTAAAATGTAGAAAACAAGTTTCGAATTTGAAAAGTGAGTAACGGAAACAAGACGTTTGTGTTTGAAAGAAAACTTAAGCAGGCAGTAATAAGGGCCTGTGCTATTATGCTTGATTCCTAGAACCCACTAGTCTCTTAGTAAAAAAAAAAAATACATTATGACTTGCCCAATAATGCTGTCAATGAGAATTGTACACCAAATGTTAGTTTCTCAAGTGTTTCTTGGAGAGTCAGGTTTTCTGTGCACATTGCTAGCTGTGAAATTATTTCAATGCCTTATCAGTCCAGAAAAAAAGAAAAATCTTGCTGGTGGAGTTCACTAATACAGTGACCATGCTTTAAACGTGGGTGTGAATCAAAGGCAGTGAGAGTGACTACATATGCCAGTATGGGTCTCTAAAGTACTTCCTCCTCCATCTAGCTCACTGCCTCTGTTTGTTAAAGGAAAACAAAAGTGAATATTGCTTCAAAAAAGTATTTGCTTATCATCAGTTGTATCTCTTTATACTGTCTTCCTTTGGTGTCTATTTTAAAGACTTATTTTGTTTGAAAGTCAGAGTTATGAGGGAGGGGAGGAGAAACAGACGAAAAGATCTTCCATCTACTGGTTCACTCCCCAAGTGGCTGCAACAGCTGGGGCTGGGCCAGGCCAAAGCCAGGAGTCTAGAGCTTCATCTGAGTTCCCAACATGGGTGCAGGGGTAAAAGGACTTTGACATCTGCTGTTGCTTTCCCAGGTACATTAGCAGAAACCTGGGTCAGAAGCAGAGCAGTTGGGACTTGAACTGGCGCAAATATGGAATGCCAGCACTACAGGCAGAGGCTTAACCATTATACCACAACTCCGGCCCCTGACTTCAGTGTCTTAAAACTAAACATCAGAACCCACATAATGTTGACAGACAGGAAAATATATCAGAAAAGGTAGCAAATATATATGTGTGTGTGTGTGTGTGTGAGTGTGTGTATAAAACCCATAACTACCTATCAAATTACAACCTAATGCTATCCTACTTCTATGAACTGTCTGCTTGGGATGAAGCATGATGATGACAAGTCTACAGTACTTAGAGGAGTTATTTGAAAGAAAATATCTAAAGCAGAAGTGATATCAATCAGAGCAGACCTACAATATGTGAGGACAGTATTCTGCCATGATTGGGAAAATCAGATGTCCATCACTGCAACTTATTATGTAAAAGATGCTGGTTTCCTACTGAATCAAGAATGTAAACTAAAGAAAGTTTCAATGAAGTTAAATATAAATATAAATAATGCCAATTGTCACCTGAGGTGTGTGTTCAAAGAATGGAAACATCATTGTCAAGGCCTAATGTGGTCACGAAAGATAATAAGAACAGGCACTGAATTCTTACCCACACTAGAAGGATTGAACAGATATGTTAATCACAACCAGGAAGATAGGAGGGAACACTGTTTATAGAAGGAGCAGAACAATTTATAAAGATAGGAAGAACAATTATACCACCAGGAAACAATAATATGCCATATCATAGCTTCAAAATCAGAAAAAAGCTGAAAATTGGAAGGTATCTTCTGAATGATTAAGACAATGGGGAAGGATAAATGTTTTGTTCTCAAAATTCAATGTAAAAGGAAAACCCTGGGATTACATATAAACATAAACAAAGCACATATATGTTCATCCCTGAACATTACTTTAAACAATAATATATAGAAATATTCCTAGAAACAAATATGTGTATTGCCTATAGATAGTATTAAGGGATATTTAGATATAAGAAAAAATGTTAAACAATTCAGTGAACAATAAGGGGAATGACAGAAATATATCCCAGTTGAAAACATGTCAAGCTAATAAAATGTAAACACTTGCATGCTCCAGCTAATCAGAAAAAATTATGAATTCCATTGTAGAAAATCAAGGATCTTATTAGGTAGGCCCTTATACCTGTCTGTTCTTCCCATTTGGAATGGGAATGTTTACCCTGTGCCTGTTCCACAGTAGTCTGTTGGTAGTGGATTAGTTCTTTTGAATTGGAACCTAGATTAAAACAACAAAACAAAAACATACATGGGTACAAATAAAACGCAAAGGACTCCAGTCTTCAGGGCTATAAGTCATATTAACACTCAGAATACAAATATAGGACCTAGAAGGTAGGAGTCCAAGATTTTTGTCATGTTAGAGGATGATTATCTCTGTGAAATCATAACTGTTATACATCAGTCCTAAAATGATAGGGAAGAAAATCAATTAATATGTTTAATAGATATAGACTCACATGTATCAATTCTAGAGCAAGCAAGCATTTGGAAATGAAAGAAGAAGTAAAAAATAATAAGGTTTTCTAAAGGGCAATATTCAGGAAGTAGCACAATGGAGACAGATTTCAAGATTGCCATTGCATCAATCTATTTTTCATTACTAGAGTGATTTACCTGAGTCAGGCTACTATACAAAGAAAATTAGTTTATTTTGTTTTTGTTATTTTTGTTTTATTTAGTTCAGAGTTCTCTGTAAGTTCTAAGTCTAAGACCGGCTGAACTACATTTGTTTGGCCTCTGGTAATGACCTTTTGCTGGCTGTCACAAAGCATGGTAGCACGTGGCAAGACACAGGAAGCACATGTGCTCTGTCAGCATCTTGAGATGCTGCCAATAAGGAATCCATCATTAGATGGGGCACCCACACCTGAACCTCTGGAATTCTGTTCTGAAATAAGTCTCTTCTTTCATTAAAAAACAAAATCGTTAAAAATGTTTCAAATCAATTAGTTAATTTTATTATATCAGAATGACAGAGAGAGAGAGAGAGAGAGAGAGAGAGAGAGAGAGAGGTCTACCATTCATTAGTTTACTCCCCAAATGACCACAGCAGCCAGGCTTGGCCAGACCAAAGCCAGATACCAGAAATTCCACCTGGGTCTCCAACATTGGTGGCAGGAACTGAAATACTTCTGCCACCATCTGCTGATTCCCAAAGCACTTGCTGGAAGCTGTATGGAAAGCGGGAGCAGGACTTGAAACAAGGCAACTGGAGGCCCACCTCAAACCTCATTTTTATTAATGTAACTTGCCTCTGGTATTTTGTTACAGTAATGAAAAAGAAACTAATACAGAAAGTTGGCAATGAGGATGGAATTGTTGTTTATAACTAAACCTAAGAATATGGAGGCAGCTTTGGAATTGGTTATCTAACATAAATTGGAAAATACGGAGGAACACACTAGAAAAATTCTAGGATGCTGTAATTGAGCATTGTGGATAATGCTTGTGAGGTCAGGACAGAGCTGGACTGTCTTGGAGAATGACCAAGTATTGTTACAAGAATGTTGACAAAAAATGTGTTCAGTGATGGTCACATTGACAAGTTCTTAGAAGCAAAAGAATTTTCTGTTGGGAGCTGGAATAAACAGCACTCATTGCAGAGAACTTGATAAAACTTCTTCCATGCTGTAGGACTTTTGAGAGCTGAATGTAAAGTAATAAACTATAATATCTGGAAAGGAAATAAAAACAAAGCTACTCGGTTGCTTTTAACTGCATGGAGCAGGACTTGAAAGCAATGGCATGACCTAAAGGAAAATATATAATTAAAAGGGAAGCAGAGCAGAAATATTTGGAAAACCAGCAGGCTGGCTAGAGGAACAGTGCAAAAACAGCAAGTAATGATGCAACAGAGAAATTACCTGCTAGAAAATTAGTTTGGTATAAGGGAGCCAGTGGCTCTACACCAGGACAATTGGAAAAGGGCCCTGAGGGCTTCAAGGCCTAGGGATCATCCCAGGTAGAACTGTTTCGTGAAATGGGGCAACTGGTTGTTCTGAAGGGGCTTTTTGCTGGAGTCCAGGGCTGCCCTGGGATTCTGGCTTTCCAGAAGTGATCCACAGTCACTGCAACTCATGATTCAGGAAGGCACAGGCACATTGTGAGTTGCAGTGGGCCTTGGTGTCCACATGGTGCTGAGTTTGCATATGTGGAGAATGTGAGTGTTAGAGGATTATGGTAACTTCCTCTGAGCACAGTGGAGATCCCAGAAACATAGAAGGACCCTCAGCAAGAAATGCCTGCCCTGGAAACTTGCAAGCAGCATGCCTGCAAGCCACATGGGCCTTGGAAATCTGCAGATATCCCTGTGTGTCTGAGAACATGTATGTGGGCCAAAAAGTTTTAGGGGGGTGTTCACCCATCATCACCATGTGATCAAGATGCCAGACTTGGGACTTTAAGGTTTATAGTTTGACCTGCAGAGTTTTGGTCATGTTTTGGGTCTATCACTTCTTTCTGCTTGTTTGTCCCTTGCTTTTGGAATGCTGATGTTTTCTTTGTGCCTGCCCCATAGTAGTATATTGGTAGTGCATAACTTGTTTAGATTCTATAGGCTTACACATAAGAGGGTTTTGCTTTGAGTCTAAGATGAGACTTCAGTATTTGGATTTCTGATTTAATGCTGCAATGAATGAACACTTTGGGGCCATTTGCGTGGAATGATTGCATATTTTATGCATGAAGGATATGAGAAATAAGGGCCCAGAGTTAGACTGCTTTGGTTTGAATATGGCTTGTCTCCCAGAACTCATGGAGGAATTTAATTCCTAATATCAGATGTTAATGATATGAGGCAAGCAGGAAATCCTATGATTGTCCTTATAAGCAGAGGAAATGAGGCATGCAGACATGGGCAGACATGTATGCTCCACCTCTTGCCACATGATATTCTGTGCCACCTTGAGACTCTATCAACGAAAAGGAACAGCCAATTAAGAGAAAAATGAAAATAGTTGGCTAAAAATATGGAAAATATATAGTAAAAATGTAGATGTTTGTCTAAAACATAATTAAATTCTTAAGACGAACACTCAAGATGAAGCAGAAATGCTGAAAGAACTCAGGAGATTTTTCTGACTCCAAAATTATGTGTTTCTCTGTGAATGGAACATGAGGGGAGGGCCTAAGAGGCATTTCTGGGCCTTGAGGACTCAATGTGCCAGGTTTCTCCTGCCTTTAGAGAGATGTATTTGTGTTCCTTGTGAACAGAGGGAGAGCTGGGGATTTTTTCTGTTTTGTCTCCATGGAACAAAGTTTTGCTTTCTCCCTTTTCAGAGGGCAGTGGAGGACAGCTCCCTTGTTCTCCTCTATTTAAGCACTGAAAATCCATTTTCTTCTGTTCATTGATAATGCAATAGACTTTATATTTGCTGTTTGACTTGTTTTCCATTGTGTTACTCCAGTGGTAGGAAAGCAGAGATAGAAAAACACACTTTCAGCACCGGTGTTTTAATTGGGTAAGAATCTGTTTCTAATAGAGAGCACCACATGTGTATCTTCAGGGTAAAATTTGAATATTCACAATGCAACAAAGACTTTCATCAACACCTAAAGAAAGGCGATATTGATTAAGTATAGAAGACATGCCTCAGGAATAGGAATGGGCTACCCAGTAAATAATAACTATTCTGATTCCGCTTACAACAGATTCATAATCTGAAGGTCAGTGTTTAGTGAAAATGGAGTCTCCAATCAGATCTGGGGATTTATTCAAAGCTATAGTAATTCAGCATTAGACTAAAAGAAATAATATCATGTAGAACTCTATCTACCTAGTTAATTCAAAAGCAAAGAATGAAAAGTGGAATAGGTTATTGAATATGGAAATAAAAATTAATATAATTTCACATAACTCCTATCAGATCTCAGTTGAATAATTAAGAAAATATAGAAAGAATAAATTTACCTAATTCAATATAGATAGCTATTCCCTAATCTCCTCTTGGAATATCTCTGCCTTAAAAATTGGGAGAATTGGATCCAACTTTCTATATACAAATTATTGATTCAAGGATTAAAACCATATGTCATATCCGGGGATGTAATAAGCAAGAAATTCCCTGAACAGTTGTGTAATGGTGAATCACACAATTTCTATAGGAAAATATTCTACATTGTTTTCTGAACAGGTCATGACATGAGAAGTATAGCATTAATACTAAAGCCACTCTGTTATATCATAAGAACACTTTATGGAAATATTTGATTAATGGATCTAATTAGGAAGCTCATTCTTCATCACTTTCTCACCACTACCATAGCATTTTTCTCCTTTTTCATTGATTGTAAATCCAAGAATGCTAATTATGCTTATTTATCATTCTTCAAGTAATGACTATGATAGTATTTCAAAAAGCATGGAAAATTCAATTAAAAATAAGTTTATTTTGGTGCAAAAATGTTTCAAAATTCATTGGAAGTTTTTCCAAATGTGTATTTGCTAAGAACCTTTTGAGTGATACTCATAGTATTAGGAAAAATACCTCAATAGCTATTAGACAAATTTAGAGTTTTTAAAAATTGTGTACATGGTAGAAACAAAATATTGCTTTCTGAAAATATCAAAACATCTCTCTAGATTTTGAGAAAGTGTGTTGGATTTTACATAAAGAAGTAAGTATTACTATAGGAAGTCAAATTTGGGATGGTTCAGATATTTAGCACAATATGAAACATTGAGGAAAAGATTGAATACTTGATTGTACTTGACTCATCAGAACTAAAGCTGTTGATTTAACAAACAAATAAGAAAATCAGACTTAGGCGGGTGAACTTTAGAGGATAAAGCATCAAGAAGTGGCAGAATGATCCATTCAGCAAAATAATGGAAATAGCATCATCATTTCAAAATATGACCAGTATGAACTAAATAATCACTAGAGCTAAATGTATCAAAATTACATAACTCAACCTATCCAAAACCAGTTTAAATGAGAAATACCTTGACCATTATAGTGTATCCTTCCAGACTTCATATCATACAAACTTAGAAGTACAGTTTCAATGAAGTTCTGGTGTGGTTGTTGTACAGGGTACATTTTTAGGCCCATGGAAATCCAGAAAATACAACTGTTATAAATATTATCTAAATAGGAACAGAGAAATTCATCGTTCCCATATTACTTTTTTTTAGAAAGAGTTCGTTTGTTTGTTTTGCTTTGAGAGGCAGAGTTAAGGATAGGGAGAGTGAAAGAAAGAAAGGTCTTCCATCTGTGGTTCACTCCTCAGATAGCTGCAACAGCTGGAGCTGAGCCCATCTGAAGCTAGGAGCCAGGAGCCAGGAGCCAGGAGCCAGGAGCCAGGAGCCAGGAGCCAGGAGCATCTTCCAGGTCTCCTACATGGGTGCAAGGGCCCAGGCACTTCGGCATCCTCTGCTGCTTTCCCAGGCACATTAGTAGGGAGCTTGATTGGAAGTAGTGTGACTCAAATGTATGGATGTCAAAATTTTTGTATCAATTTTGCATTATTTGGTGATATTTAATTAATTACAAAAATGTACTATATATTACTAAGAAACAGTGGCTCTCATCAGTAAATGTCAATCAAAATAGCAAAAGACGCAATTGCTTTGAAAGTGTTTATCAGTGAATATTTGAGAAAATTCTTTATTGTACCTGAGTTTGTGCGCTTGTTGCTTTTGTACACATAATAGATATATAGGAATTCATGTTTTTAAATTAATTTAACTCACTTGACTATCAAGAAAGAGAATATACCTAAGCAGCTCATCGCGCCTACTCCTACACACTCCTTATAACAGTATTAACTGCTTTTACTTGTTTTCCAAGTTAGGAAATCATAGAGCATATTTATATATATATGTGCCTGGCTTCTTTCCTTTACCACTCTATGAAGTTCAGTCATAGAAACATATTCAGTCTGCATTGTTCTATTCTCTTCTATAGTATGAAATGTGCCACAATGTACTAATCAGTTCTCCCAGGCACAAAACTTTGTCTTGTCCTCAATTTTCAGCTAGTAAGAATATTGCTGCTATTAGTATCATCCCATTAAATTTGTATATTATGGATATACAGCTAGGAGAAAAAATTGCTGGATTCATAGTATTGACTCAAAAATAATACTGTTAGGGCTGTCTCATTATGGCATAACAAGTTAAAGCCACTGAGTGTGATGCTGACATCCCATATGGGAACTGGTTTATTTCCTGGTTGTTCCAATTACAATCCAGCATACTGATAATGGCCTGGGAAAAGCAGCAGGAGGTAGCCTGAGTATTTGGACCCCTGCCACCAACATGGGACATCCGTATGAAGCTGTTGAATCCTGGCTTTGGCCTGGTGCAGCTCTGGCCATTGTGGTCAACTGAGGAATGAACCATCACGTAGAAGATACCTCTCTCTCTCTCCCCCCCCACCTCCCCCAACATACAATTATTCAGTATAATAGTCATTTAGTTTTCTTTAAATAACCAAGTAGGATATGAGCTAATAGGGAACATCAAAGACCACAGCAGTATGCTGCCTTAGAAACTCTGTCACTGCTCAAGCTATTGTGGTGTCTAGCAATGTAACCACTGTTAGCAAGACGGTCTTCATCTGACCTGAACAGGGGTGGAAGATTCCCTTTGTGGGTGATCCTGTGAGTCTGCCTGCCTAGCCCTAGCCCATGCAGGAGGTTAGCCTGACTCCTGGCAGGCAGCAGGAGCCCAGCCACACTTCCCCCACCCCCACTCCCTGTTGAAGGATCTTGTAATTACCAATCAGGTAAACAGCTCTCAGGTGTGGTCCAGGCCCATTGGACCACCTGGAAAGCTACCATAGCCTATGTGACTTTCGAGCTGATTGGAGAAGCACAGTGGTGCCTATATCAGGTTTATTCTATGGAATTAGTCTTGCTCTAAATTAGCTATACTCCCTTATGTCTGCCCTTTAAAAACTTATGCTTGATCGTTAATAAATGGACATGTTCACCGAAACTTGTCTCCGGTGCTTCTTGTTGAAGAATGCCGTCACCCCACCATCCTGGCAGTGGGCGCCTTGCAGGGCAAGTCGGCATCTCATGATCTGCTGCCCCTTTCTAAATCAAACTGCATCCAATGGTCCTCACAAAGGAAACAAATTCTGCACAAATGATGATCAGCAACCATGTGCGTGCTTAGGCCCTATTGGCAAAATTTTCAGCAGCCTGGAGTCTAAGCGTAGACTTTCCTGATGTTTCGTGCTATTCTGAGCTTTCTTTCAAAATGAAGCATCTTGTTTACATTTAAGGTATAAACTTTTTAAAAATATTTTTTAATCTGTGTCTAAAAAACGTGTTCAAAAGTTAGCTTTGCATAAAATATTTATAACATTTGTTAAAAACAACATGTTTGCCAGGTCCAGTGTTGTGGTATAATGGGTAAAGCTGCCACCTGGGATGCTGGCATCCCATACAAGTCTGGGTTCAAGTCCCAGCCTTGGAAAGCAGCAGAAGATGGCCCAAGTCCTTGGGCCCCTGCCACCCAAGTGGGAGACCCTGGAAAAAGCTCCTGGCTGCTGGCTTCAGACAAGCCCACCTCTGGCCATTTTGGCCATGCCATTTGGGGAGTAAACAAGTAGACAGAGGATCTCTCTCTCTCTCTCTCTCTCTCTCTCTCTGTGTGTGTGTGTGTGTGTATTTGTGTGCATATGTGTATATCCTTATCCTTCTATAACTCTGACTTTGAAGTAAATAAATAAATCTCTTTTTTTTTAAAAAAAAGATGCCACTTTGGACAACCACATCCCATGTTAGAATTCATGGGTTAAAGTCTGGGTTCTTCTTTGGATTCCAGCTTCCTAATAATGCAGACTTGGGACTAAGCAGATGATGGCTCAAGAGCTAATCCCAGTCACCCACAGGAGAGAAATGAATTGATTGTGTTCTCCTGACATCAGACTGGCCCAGCCATGGCTGTTGCCAGCATTTGGGGAATTAACCATTGGATAAAATATCTATGTGTGTGTGTGTGTCTACACACTTGGCCTTTCAGATGAATGGAAAGAAATAATAATAATTTAAAATTAAAGTGGGAGGGGCTGGCACTGTGGCATAGTAGGCTAAACCTCTGCCTGTGGCGCTAGCATCCCACATGGGTGCTGGTACATGTTCCTGCTGCTCCACTTCTGATCCAGCTCCCAATTATGTCCTGGGAAAGCAATGGAATATGGCCCAAGCACTTGGGCCTCTGCACCCATGAGGGAGACCCGAAACAAGCTCCTGGGTCCTGGCTTCAGATCAGCTTAGTCCGGTCTTCTGTTATTCCACATGCCTAATATATACTTCCAAGTATGGCTCACCTACTGTTTTGAGAATCCTTAAAGAAGAAAACGGTCAAGCTTTGTACCAGATTAATATCATATGCTACCTCTGTTTTCATAGCCAGACCCAGAAGGCCTAAACAGCTTGCCTATTTGATTGGGCAGAGTTGTCTTTGGCCAGCTTCACAGCATTCCTGGAGGCCAAGTTCTCTGTTGCCTTGGCACTATCTCCTAACACTGCTCATTTTTTCATCTTCACCTGGTGGCAAGGGATAGGTTCTGGCTTAATCTCAATCACAGATCCTGCGCCAGCATCAGATCTGATACACTGGATCCATAGAAGTTGCAGTTTCCTTAGACGTTACATGACACAGCTGGATTATACTAGTCAGAAATGCAGAAGGAATAATATTTTCTAGGGTAGACCTGATCCTAAGGATAAAGGAAAGTGCTGCCCTAAAAACTATTTACCACTTTGAGGGAACACTAGTGAAAAATAGTTCAGACACCCTCAACAAAGGCATCCTATTTGAGCAACCAGGGGAAATCTGTGGCAAACTAGGCAATGTGCCCTCCTAAATTTGTTTCCCCTCCAGCTTTTCTTATTTCCTTAGCTTTTTTACTTAAACCCAAGATTCCCCTGAATTGATATTTCATGCATGCTACAATTAGAATTTCATTTGGCTCTAAACTCAAGAAGAAGTTCAGACCCCAAGTCACTGGTTGACAGGACTACATTGGAAAGTAAAGTCAAATATGGCGTTTAGGAGGTGGGCCCAGTGGGATATCCTTAGTCATTAGTTTGTGCTTTTGAAAGGTAGTTCCCCCAAGACAGTTGGTTGTATGAGCCTGAATCAGGCTCCAGTGATTTCTGGGCTCCCTTACTTGCCAGGTGTTCCTCCACATACTCTGTCAATGCATCCACCAGCTCCTCACACAGACAAACCATGCAGGCCCACCTACACATTCTTGGACTGCACACATCCAAAACTGGGACTGGCACTCTGGCCAGCAGGTTAAGCTGCTGCCTGCAGCATCGGCATCCTATATGGGCACTGATGTGAGTCCTGGCAGCTCCATTTCTGGCCCAGTTCCCTGTTAACACACCTAGGAAAGCAGTGGAGAGCAGCCCAAGTACTTGTGTCCCTCTACCCATGTGGGAGATCTGGAAAAGTCTCCTGGCTCTTGGTTTTGTCCTGGCCCAGCCCCAAGCATTGCAGCCATTTGGGGGAAAGAACCAGCCGATGGAAGAACTCTCTCTTACTCTCTTTCCTTCTTTCTATCTCTGCCTTTAACATAAATAACATAAATCTTAAAACAAACAAACAAATAAAACCCTCCAGAACTGTGAGCCCAAATGAAGCTCTCTCTTTTGTAAGTGCCTTGTCTTGGTATTTTTTAATGGCAAAAAGATGGCTAATATAAGGCATTGATGTTAATGCTGCAGTTTGAATATGGTTTGTTTCCTGAGGGTTACTGGGCTGGAAGCTTGCTCTTGGGTGGTAGAAATTTGAGAGGTGGGGCTTAGGTGGAGTTACTGAGCCATGGTGCTACACCCCCCCTGAATAAGTTAATGCTGGTCCCACAGTGGGTTGGGTCTCCAATGAGCTTGCCAGAGTGGGCTGTTATAAGCAAGCCCTCCCTATGTGTTTGTTCTCTTAGTTACATGGCTGGATCAGATCTCTTTCCAGGAAGCTGTGACAGCCAAGAGGCTCCCTACAAGGGTCACAGTGTTTAGATCCTCCTGTCACAAGATTCATGAGCCCAGTGAACCTATTTAAAGTACCAAGTCTCCTGTATTTTTTATAGCAATGCAAAAATGGGCTAATGCAAATATGCTTATGTAAGATTTGGCCTTAGGCTCTATTCCTTCCTATATCAAAGAGAGGCAAAAAAAATAATCTGCTAGTTTATTGAAAAGTACAGGAGAAAGAATCTCTTAGTTAGTTGAAACAGAAAAATAAAACAATAAGACACCTAAGTGTATCTTCTGACAAAGGCAAAGTATCACAAACTGAGCCAACATTCCTGATGCAAACAATTGAAAATCTGGAAATAAATACAAGAAGGAAAAGTTTCTAGATGTTAGCCATCAAGCAATGCAGGATAATGATTCCTGAAGGGGGACAACAGATGAGGATGTGCATGGCCACCGTGGAAGAGAGCGTCCAGACTCCAATCTGGGAAGAAAGTGCAGAGTGAAGTTGCCTCACTCCTTTATAAAATACAATCTGCCAAAATTGGTGTAAGAAGAAACAAAATCAGAATGGCCAGATTAAAGTATTTGAGTCTACCATCAAACACTTCCCACATGTCTATGATTTCACTGATAATTTATTTAAGACAAAGTAAGACATAACATCATATGTGTTTGGAATGTAAAAGAGAGGGTGGCATCATTAAACTCATTTTGAGGACATAATAGATCTAGTACCAATTCACAAAAATATTACAAATGAAGAAAATTATCAACTAATATATTTCACAAATATACATAGAATAATTGTTTGAAAATATTTTAAAATTTAACTTTATAGTATGTATACAATAACAGTAATGTATGACACAGATTTCTTCCAAGAAAATAATAATGGTTTTAAATTCAAAATAAACTCATCAAATTACCATATTAAAAGAATAAAGGCTAACCCATGTTATTATTTAATAATTTGATAAAATTCAATATCAGTTTATGTCAAAAATTCCAAAAAATAAGTATATCAGAATATATGCTCAAATTGATAAGGGCACACATAAAAAATCATACAAATAACTTGGAACTTAATGGTAAAACAGTATTTCTTTTTCTGCAAGATCAAGAACAGAAGAAAGATGTGGGGAGCAACTCGGACTACACTGTTACTGGAATTAAGACTTACCCTATGCATCTGCTCTCCCACAATATGGCGCTGAGAAGGGAGTAACAACTTCTACGCAGCTGCCTCTCGCCAACTTGAGTGATGACCTGCAGGAGCTGATCCTGCTCCTGATTGGAGGAAAGCAGCGTGCTCGGCGTGTGGGTAGCAGAGTTGGGATTGGTGGAAGAGGACTATAAAGGAGGAGAGAGACAACATGCACCAGGAACATCTATCTGAAGGAACACCTGAGGAACATCTGAGCAGCCCCTGAGAGAGCCGGCCGGCAGTGTGCCGCTCCCCCGCGGAAGTGGGGAAAGTGGTAGGGGGAACCGCCCTTTCACGGAGGTGGAAGGGACGGTAGCCAACCCGGGAAGAACCAGCAGCAAACCCGGGGAGGGCTGAGCAGACAAAAGAACAGCGCAGGGTCCTGTGTCATTCCTCCGCGAAGAGGGGGAGCGACAGAAAGATATCTGTTTTTTGTACTTTCATTCAGCATGTTACCTGAAGTACTAGTTTTCACAGCAAGGCCACAGAAAACAACTGGAAAAAATAAATGTTTTGCAGATGACATAATTGCTTTCATACAAAGTCATTAAGGACCTGAAGAACTACTATTAATGAGTAATAAGTAAGTGTAGCAAAATTGTAAAATCAGATTATTTTATTATAGCAGTATGAAACAATTTGAAAATGAAAAGCTATTACTCACAAGTGCTCCAGGAAACAAAACTGTTATGGAATAAACTGAAGAACTACTATGCTGAATTATACAAAGCAAGCCTGGGGAAATTAAGATTTATTAAGAAACTTTCCACACTTTCAGACTGGAAGATTCAATATTTTTAAGGTGCAGCTTTTGAGGCCAGCATTGCAGAGTAGTGGGTAAGGCCGCAGCCCGTGATGCCAAATTCCCATATAGGCACTAATTCATGTCCCAGCTGCTCTAATTCCTATCCAGCTCCCTGTTAATGGGCTGGGAAATGGGCCCCTGCCATCCACGTGGGAGACACAGATGAAGCTCCCTGCTACTCGTTTCAATCTGTTCTAGCACTGGCTGTTGCAGCCTTCTGGGGAGTGAACCAGTGAATGGAATATTTTTCTCTCTCTACCTCCCCACCCCCAACTCTGACTTTCAAGTAAATAAATAAATCTGAGGCATTACAAGATAAGGCTTATTTTAAGATAAAGTGTAGGCAGCAAAAGTAGTACTAGACAAATGGGATTATATCAAACTAAGAAGCTTCCACAATAAATGAAGCAATCAACAAAGACAACCATTAGAATGAGAGAAAATATTTGCAATCCACATATCTGATAAAGAATTGACATCCGGAATGAATAGAAACTCACAAAATGCAACAACAAAAAACCCACATAATTTAGTAAGAATTGGAATTATTTTGTTCTCAAAAGAACAAATACAGCTGGCCAACACGTTCGTATACATGCACACCAAAAGTGCTCGCTATCACTAACACTAGCAAATCAAAACGTCACTCAAGTTATTATGGCTATTATCAAAAAGACAAAAAGTTTCAAATGCTGGCCAGGATGTGGAGAAAGGGGAACTCTCTCACAATGTTGGTGGGAAGTAAATAGGTATACTATGGAAAACAGCATGGAGATTCCTTTTTTTTTTTTTTTTTTAAACTTTTATTTAATGCATATAAATTTCCAAAGTACGACTTATGGATTACAATGGCTTTCCCCCCGTACCGTCCCTCCCACCCACAACCCTCCCCTTTCCCACTCCCTCTCCCTTTCCATTCACATCAAGATTCATTTTCGATTATCTTAATATACAGAAGATCAGCTTAGTATACATTAAGTATGGATTTCAACAGTTTGCTCCCACACAGAAACATAAAGTGAAAAATAATAGATGATTTTTTAAAATGATGATGAAATTAGAGCAGACCTATTGTCATGTTTAATCCCAGTGAGAGTCAAGTTGGGAATTGATAATTTCTTTTTCTTTTTTTTTTTTTTTACAGAGGATCAGTTTAGTATGCATTAAGTAAGGATTTCAACAGTTTGCACCCCCATAGAAACACAAAGTGAAATATATTGTTTGAGTACTCGTTATAGCATTAAATCTCAATGTACAGCACATTAAGGATAGAGATCCTACATGAGGAGTAAGTGCACAGTGACTCCTGTTGTTGACTTTACCAATTGACACTCCTGTCTGTGGCATCAGTAATCTCCCTATGCTCCAGTCATGAGTTTCCAAGGCTATGGAAGCCCTCTGAGTTCTCTGATTCTTATCTTGTTTAGACAAGCTCATAGTCAAAGTGGAGGTTCTCTCCTCCCTTCAGAGAAAGGTACCTCCTTCTTTGATGGCCTGTTCTTTCCACTGGGATCTCACTCGCAGAGATCTTTTGCCAGAGTGTCTTGGCTTTCCATGCCTGAAATACTCTCATGAGCTTTTCAGCCAGCTCCGAATGCCTTTAGGGCTGATTCTGAGGCCAGAATGCTATTTAGGACATCTGCCATTCTATGAGTCTGCTGAGATTCTCACTTCCCATGTTGGATCACTCTCCCCTTTATTTACTCCATCAGTTAGCGTTAGCAGGTACTAGACTTGTCTATGTGCTCCCTTTGACTCCCAGTCCCTTCACCATGACCAACTGTGAACTGAAACTGATCACCTGGAACAGTGAGATGGCATTGGTACATGCCACCTCGATGGGATTGAATTGGAATCCCCTGGTATGCTTCCAACTCCACCACTTGGGGCAAGTCAGCCTGAGCATGTCCCAAATTATACATCTCTTCCCTCTCCCATTCCCACCACCATGTTCAACAGGGATCACATTTCAGTTAATTTTCAACACTTAAGAATAACTGTGCATCAATTACAGATCTAAACCAGTCATATTAAGTAGAACAGATAAAAAAAACTACTAAGAGGGATAATGTATTTAGTTGTTCATTAACAGTCAGGGCTATGCTGATCAAGCCACCATTTCCCATAGTGTCCACCTCACTCCAACAGGTTTCCCTCTTGGTGTTCAGTCAGTCGTCACCGATCAGGGAGAACATATGGTATTTGTCCCTTTGGGACTGGCTTATTTCACTCAGCATGATGTGTTCCAGATTCCTCCATTTTGTTGCAAATGACTGGATTTCGTTGTTTCTTACTGCGGTATAGTATTCTAAAGAGTACATATCCCATAATTTCTTTATCCAGTCTATCGTTGATGGGCATTTAGGTTGGTTCCAGGGCTTAGCTATTGTGAATTGAGCTGCAATAAACATTAGGGTGCAGACCTCTTTTTTGTTTGCCAATTTAAATTCCTTTGGGTAAATTCCAAGGAGTGGGATGGCTGGGTCGAACGGTAGGGTTATCTTCAGGTTTCTGAGGAATCTCCAGACTGACTTCCATAGTGGCTTGACCAGTTTGCATTCCCACCAACAGTGGGTTAGTGTCCCTTTTTCCCCACATCCTCGCCAGCATCTGTTGTTGGTAGATTTCTGCATGTGAGCCATTCTAACCGGGGTGAGGTGAAACCTCATTGTGGTTTTGATTTGCATTTCCCTGATTGCCAATGACCTTGAACATTTTTTCATGTGCCTGTTGGCCATTTGGATTTCCTCTTTTGAAAAATGTCTATTGAGGTCCTTGGCCCATCTCTTAAGTGGGTTGTTGGTTTTGTTTGTGTGGAGTTTCTTGATCTCTTTGTAGATTCTGGTTATTAACCCTTTATCTGTTGCATAGTTTGCAAATATTTTTTCCCATTCTGTCGGTTGTCTTTTCACTCTCCTCACTGTTTCTTTTGCAGTACAGAAACTTCTCAATTTGATGCAATCCCAATAGTTGATTTTGGCTTTGACTGCCTGTGCCTCCCGGGTCTTTTCCAGAAATTCTTTGCCTGTGCCAATATCTTGAAGGGTTTCTCCAATGTTCTCTAGTAACTTGATGGTGTCAGGTCGTAGATTTAGGTCTTTAATCCATGTGGAGTGGATTTTTGTGTAAGGCGTAAGGTAGGGGTCTTGCTTCATGATTCTGCACGTGGAAATCCAATTTTCCCAGCACCATTTATTGAATAGACTGTCCTTGCTCCAGGAATTAGTTTTAGATCCGTGATCAAATATAAGTTGGCTGTAGATGTTTGGGTTGATTTCTGGTGTTTCAATTCTGTTCCATTGGTCTATCCATCTGTTTCTGTACCAGTACCATGCTGTTTTGATAACAACTGCCCTGTAGTATGTCCTGAAATCTGGTATTGTGATGCCTCCGGCTTTGTTTTTGTTGTACAAGATTGCTTTAGCTATTCGAGGTCTCTTGTGCCTCCATATAAATTTCAGCACCATTTTTTCCAGATCTGAGAAGAAGGTCTTCGGTATCTTGATTGGTATTGCATTGAATCTGTAAATTGCTTTTGGGAGAATGGACATTTTGATGATATTGATTCTTCCAATCCATGAGCATGGAAGATTTTTCCATTTCTTGGTATCCTCTTCTATTTCTTTCTTTAAGGTTTTGTAATTTTCATCGTAGAGATCTTTAACGTCTTTGGTTAAGTTTATTCCAAGGTATTTGATTGTTTTTGTAGCTATTGTGAATGGGATTGATCTTAGAAGTTCTTCCTCAGCCATGGCATTGTCTGTGTATACAAAGGCTGTTGATTTTTGTGCATTGATTTTATACCCTGCTACTTTGCCAAACTCTTCTATGAGTTCCAATAGTCTCTTAGTAGAGTTCTTTGGGTCCTCTAAATAAAGAATCATGTCATCTGCAAAGAGGGATAGTTTGAGCTCTTCCTTCCCAATTTGTATCCCTTTAATTTCTTTTTCTTGCCTAATAGCTCTGGCTAGAACCTCCAGAACTATATTGAATAGCAGTGGTGAGAGTGGGCATCCCTGTCTGGTTCCAGATCTCAGTGGAAATGCTTCCAACTTTTCCCCATTCAATAGGATGTTGGCCGTGGGTTTTTCATAGATTGCTTTGATTGTATTGAGGAATGTTCCTTCCAAACCCAGTTTGCTTAGAGTTTTCATCATGAACGGGTGTTGTATTTTATCAAATGCTTTCTCGGCATCTATTGAGATAATCATATGGTTTTTCTTCTGCAGTCTATTAATGTGGTGTATCACATTGATTGTCTTGCGCACATTAAACCATCCCTGCATACCAGGGATGAATCCCACTTGGTCTGGGTGGATGATCTTTCTGATGTGTTGTTGCATTCTATTGGCGAGAATTTTATTGAGGATTTTTGCATCTATGTTCATCAGGGATATTGGTCTGTAATTCTCTTTCAGTGCTGCATCTTTTTCCGGCTTAGGAATTAAGGTGATGCTGGCTTCATAGAAAGAATTTGGGAGGACTCCCTCTTCTTCGATTGTTCTGAATAGTTTGAGAAGAATTGGAGTTAGTTCTTCTTTAAACGTCTGGTAGAATTCAGCAGTGAATCCATCTGGTCCTGGGCTTTTCTTTGTTGGGAGGGCCTTTATTACTGTTTCAATTTCTGTCTCAGTTATGGGTCTGTTTAGGTTTTCGATGTCTTCCTGGTTCAATTTAGGCAGGTTGCATGTGTCCAGGAATCTATCCATTTCTGATAGGTTTCCCTGTTTGCTGGCATACAAGTCCTTGTAGTAATTTCTGATGATTCTTTTTATTTCTGTGGTGTCTGTTGTTACATTTCCTTTTTCATCTCTGATTTTATTGATTTGGGTCTTTTCTCTTCTTTTTTTAGTTAGTTGGGCCAATGGGGTGTCAATTTTGTTTATTTTTTCAAAAAACCAGCTCTTCGTTTGGCTGATTTTTTGTAATGTTTTTCTTGATTCAATCCTGTTGATTTCTTCTCTGATTTTAATTATTTCTCTTCTCCTACTAGATTTGGGTCTGATTTGCTGTAGGTTTTCTAGATCCTTGAGGTGAATTGAAAGCTCATCTATTTGGTGTCTTTCCAATTTCTTGATGTAGGCACCTATTGATATAAACTTTCCTCTTAACACTGCTTTTGCTGTGTCCCATAAGTTTTGGTATGTTGTGCTGTTATCCTCATTTACTTCCAGAAAGTTTTTGATTTCTCTTTTGATTTCTTCTATGACCCATTGTTCATTCAGGAGCATGTTGTTCAATCTCCATGTGTTTGCGTATGCTCTAGGGATTCCTGAGTTGCTAATTTCCAACTTCATTCCTTTATGGTCTGAGAAGCTGCATGGTATGATTCTAATTCTTTTGAATTTGCTGAGGCTCGCTTTATGGCCTAGTATGTGGTCAATCCTAGAGAAGCTTCCATGTACTGCTGAGAAGAATGTAAAATCTTTAGCTGTAGGATTGAAAGTTCTGTATATATCTGTTAGATCCATTTGGGCTATAGTGTCGTTTAAATCTACTGTATCCTTGTTGATCTTCTGACCGGATGATCTGTCTATTTCTGAGAGTGGAGTATTGAAGTCCCCCAGTACTACTGTATTGGGGTCTAAGTCTCCCTTTAAGTCCGTTAATAAATCTTTTAGATAAACTGGTGCCCTGTAGTTAGGTGCATATACATTGATAATTGTTATATCTTCCTGTTGAATTGATCCCTTAATCATGATATAGTGTCCCTCTTTGTCTCTCTTAACAGTTTTTGTGGTAAAGTTTATGTTGTCCGATATTAAGATGGCTACGCCCGCTCTTTTTTCATTTCTGTTGGCATGGTATATCTTTTTCCAGCCTTTCACTTTCAGTCTGTATGGATCTTTGTTGGAAAGATGTGTTTCTTGTAAGCAGCAAATAGATGGGTTTTGTTCCTTAACCCAATCAGCCAATCGGTGTCTTTTAACTGGACAGTTCAGGCCATTCACGTTCAAAGTGACTAATGATAAGTGGTAACTTTGCCCTGCCATTTGCCAAAGACAAGTTCTAATATATGCTTTGAATTCCCTGTGATCTTTTGCTGTGAGGTTTCCTTCCTTGGTTTCCTTCCTTTACCTTCTTTCATATTGATGACCGTGTTTCTGTGTTTCTGTGTGTAACACATCTTTAAGCATCTTTTGCAGGGCTGGACGAGTGGCAACAAATTCTTTCAATTTCTGTTTGCAATGGAAAGTCTTTATTTCACCTTCATTCACAAATGATAGCTTTGCAGGATATAATATTCTGGGCTGGCAGTTGTTCTCTCTTAGTACCTGGGCTATATCTCGCCATTCCCTCCTAGCTTTTAGAGTTTCTGATGAGAAGTCAGCTGTGAGTCTGATTGGAGATCCTCTGAGAGTAATCTGACATTTCTCTCTTGCACATTTTAGGATCTTTTCTTTATGTTTCACTGTGGAGAGTTTAATTACAACGTGTCGTGGTGAGGATCTCTTTTGGTCGTGTTTATTAGGGGTTCTGTGGGCTTCCTGTACTAGGATTTCTCTGTCCTTCTCCAAACCTGGTAAATTTTCTGCTAATATCTCACTAAAAAGGCCTTCTAATCCTTTCTCCCTCTCCATGCCTTCAGGAACTCCTAGAACCCGAATGTTGGGTTTTTTAATAGTATCCTGAAGATTCCCGACAATATGTTTCAGATTTCTAATTTCCTCTTCTTTTCTTTGGTCTGACTGTATCCTTTCCTGTTCTCTGTCTTCTAAGTCCGATATTCTCTCTTCTGCTTCACCCATTCTGTTTGTAAGGCTCTCTATTGTGTTTTTCATTTGATCTATTGAATTCTTCACTTCAGTCACTATCCCAGTTTCCTGTTGTACTAGTTGTTTCATTTCATTTTGATTCCTCCTTAATATTTCATTTTCACGAGAGAGATTTTCTATCTTGTCCATTAAGGATTTGTGTAGTTCCAGAATTTGTTTTTGAGAACTTCTTAATGTTCTTATCAATTTTTTGAGATCTGCTTCTTGCATTTTTTCTATGTCATCATCTTCATAATCTTGAATTGGGGTGTCTTTTTCATTTGAGGGCGTCATGGTGACTTCCTTGTTTTTATTACCTCGGTTTTTTCGTTTGTTATTTGGCATATTGGAGATATTTGGTTTCTTCACTGTGGTGCTTTTTCTTGTTATACTATGACTCTAGATTAAGTGGACTATCTGTTTTTGATGGAGCCTTAGGGCTTGAGATGGGTGTGGCCTGAGAGCTCTGTTTGGTGTGCCAAAGGTGACACTCCCAGGTTAGGCGTGGTAAATCTCTCTCTCTCTCTTTTTTTTTTTTTTTGATTCAAAAGGGAAGTAATTCCGCACAGCTGAACGAAGTTGGAGGTAGTTAGCAGGCAAATGATATACCCACAGGAGCCAGAGATCGGAAGCTCTTTCCCAAGATCCCCACAGGGAATCTGTTCGGCCCTCAGAGTGGGCTCAAATTCTCCTTCAGCCTCCCACTGGGTTGCCAAAGTTACGGAATTGTAGCGTCTCTGGAGAGTGCTCACGTGAATTCCGTGAGTTCTCTCCCCCACCGTCTCTTTTTTCACAGTCTCAGTTCAGTAGCACCACAAATTTACTAGCTCCTAATCTCCTGTTAATTCGCCCCGCCCAGAGTCGGGTTTTTCTGCTAGGCTCAGGGCCGGTGCAGACCTGAGGTCGCTCTGCTTATGACGTATGTCCAAGATGGCGCCTGCTCTTTGTCTTGCTCGCCCTTGAGAGATGAGCGGAGAGAGAGAAACCCGTGTCCGTACTAGTCACCCTTTTTTCTCTCTCTCTCTCTCTTCCAGTTAGCCTTGTGAACTTCCCCCCCCGGGGGTCGTTCCCTCTAGTCTCCTGTCTCCGCTTGCCTGCCGGTGTCTCGGGCTATTGAGGTTCGGCTCACCTCGCGTTCCAGCGCTGGTGTGTTGAGTCTGCCGCTGATGTCCCGAACTGTGGGCTCCCACGCTCTCCACGCAGGTCCGCTGTGAGTCACGCGTTCCGGAAGAGTTTCTTCTGCTGTTTCCTCCCCTACTCTTCCTTGAACCTGCAGTATCTCCACTTTTATTAAACTATCTCTCCCCAGACTATCAGTGTGCTCCCTTCCTATTCCGCCATCTTGCCGGAAATCAGCATGGAGATTCCTTTAAAAAATCAGAAATATAACTGCCAAATGACCCAGTAACCTCATTACTGGGTATGTATTCAAAAGACATGAAATGGTTATATCAAAGAGATACATGCTCCACCATGTTTATTGTAGCATTATTCACAGAAGCTAAGATATGGAATCAACCAAACTCTCTACCATCTATTGAATGGCTACATAAACTATTATATCTAATTTCTATCTATATCTATGTCTATATTTAATTATATCTCTATAAATCTCTATATATAAATGCATTTTATGTATACAGTGGATAGAATATTATTCATCAATATAAAATAATGAAATCCTATCATTTGCTGCAAAATGGATGAAACTGGAAGGCATTATGTCAGGAAAAAATAAGCCAGACAAGGAAGAAATACTACATGTTGTTTTTCAAATGTGGAAACTAAAACACTTGATCTGAATATAGAATAGTAATTATCAAAGACTGGGAAGTTTGGGGGGATAAAGAGAGGTTGGATAGGAGGTATCAAATCAGAATTAGATAAAAGGAATAAATTCCAAATCTTACACAGCTTACTAGTGTGACCTTGGTTCTCAATAACATCTGTATATTCTCTGAAAGAATAGGAGAGAGGAGCCCTAAGGCTCCAAACATAAAATATTGTCCAAAGGGAGACAATGTTGATGGCCCTTACTTGTCAATATACACTTTATATATGTATTGAAGTGTCACAATGGACCCTTTAATCTGTACAATTATTGTTTATATAAATTTTAAATATATTATTCTGACTATAAACATGAAAATACAGAAATACAATAGAATTAGAAAGCTCAAACAAATCCTAATGGAGAAAAAATTTAATGGACTTCTGCTATTAGACACTACAAATTATGATAAAGTTAGCATAATGTGGATGTTACTTGTTTGAGATCACCAAAGATGAATGGAAGAGAATGGTCAGTCCAGAAGCAGTTCCACTTACATAATTAGTTTTAGAATCAGTTTTTCAATATCTATAAAACAGGTTGCTAGAATTTTGAATGGGATTGCAATGCATCAATAGACAGTGTCTGAAAGAAGTGTTATCTTAACAATATTCAGTCTTCCAATTTCTTGGTCCAAAATGTTTCTTATTGTTTTGGTGTGGTCTCTCTTTATAGTTCTCTTGATTGCAGCTTCCTGAATCTTTGCATCTTAATGAAACTTTACCCAAATGAAATACATTAACTCTAAGTATTAATACTGTAAATCCAATTTTAGCATAAGAGGTGGTTGTCAGAAGAAATTATGGATAATAGAAAGTCTACTACATCATATTATATAATAAAATATCAGCATGTGTGCTAACTCTCTACTTGGGCAGACAGAGGGCTGATTGGGCAGTTGTTCTCAAGACTGAAACCTTATACATGTGTTTATATTGATAATTACAACTAATCAAAACAGAGAGCTAATGTAATTTCAATTTTTAGACTATTAGAATACTCCTGGCAAGACATCAAAAAATCAACTCCAGTTTATTCAACAGATTTTTCAAATTTTATAGCTCAGTGACAACATTATCTTAGAAAGCACATGGATATCTTGTTTTCTTTGGTAAAAAAATAGCTTTTAATGGCAAATAAGAATTTTGTATATATTTTTTTCACATGCCAAATTGCATTCTGAAATATTCTGCTAACACAAAATAGGTATTAAGAAACAGGAACTATTTACAATATTTAAAATATTGGATTACATTGCAATGAATTTAAGTAGCTTCTTAACAAATATTGTTCTTGATAGTAGGAAAATAATTAATATCAACAACATATAGTTCTATCAACTATACTACTATTCTGTAACATTCTTTCCTCTAAAAGTTTTGAGCAGACAAGTGGAAAATGAAATTAGGCATTAATGGAATAACATGTTCAATTTCATAGCTATTTTCTACCCTTCTGCTTTTGAAATGTGCTCTGCAATTTACACAGACCCACATACAGGAAATTAAAACATTTTCTTTTGGTTAAAACTATATTCTCCTCTACAGGCATTGGTTTTGCATTTTATTACAGTTGTAAAAATCAAGAACCTTGCTGATAACCAAATCTGAGCTGTTTTGAAAGTATGAATGATGTATTTAATGTGTATAGTTTTAATTTCTGTTTCTAGTTCTAAAACTGGCTATTAAACAATCATGTAGAAATAAAATACAATTGATGTCTTTTGGAATGCATTTCTTTTCCTAAGATTTGAAAAACATATTTATAGTTAGAAAGCACCATGTAAGCAATTATGAGATTTATGAATCTACTGATAATCTCTTGCCATCAACTCATTTATATGTTGAAGAAGCTTAGTAATGTTTTGGAACAGTGAAACTGATAGTTATATTACTTAAAGGAAATGAAGTTGATTATTACTAATCAGACATTCTAGTACCATTAGTTTTTAATCACTTGTAATAACAACTAAATCTATTTATTCACTAAAATATAGAGAATGTATTGCTTTATTTTAGTCAGTACATAGACATGATTATCCCCTGGGTTAATTTCTGAAATACTGCCATCTTGTGGTGTTCTTCACAGACCTTCCCAGTTATTTATGAAGGGGACTTTTAGTGGCAAAAAAATAATAATAAAAAAAAAGGTAAATAAATAGACCAGAGGGAATATCATTGATATCTGGAGAGGGAAAATGACCTTGTGTTAACAATTATGAAACATTCTCTTATTACACACCTAGAGGGGTCATTCTAATGTAATATCTAGGAAGCAGAAGAGATAATTTGTCTTAGATGCCTATACATTTCTTAATAGGAAATGATTCAAAGAGAAATCCAATCTGTACTAACTAATAATCTTCCTGGAGAGAAAATCATCTGCTTGGTCTCAATTTATTTCGGTACAACAACTATGTACTGAATATTTTTAATATAAGATTTAAATGTTACCTGGCAAAAAAACACATGGCAGCAACTTTTTTTTGATTTCTTTTAAGCTGTTGATGGAGCAAGGTCTCAACTGTGTTATGATTTGGGCTCTCAGTTTCCAGGGATGAGCTTTTCTTATGTAATAGTGGTGGTATTTTTTTTGATATTCCGGCACCATCTGAGTTACCTTAGTTTTTCTAGCCAAAAAATAGAGGCAAATATCTGTCACAGAGAATATTTTGTCTTCAAATATGCAATTAATTATCTTAATTTGTTTATTTATCCATTAATTTGGCTCCAGATTAAGCTCAACATTTTTGTAAAAAGAGCAAAGTTAAATATTGTCCAGTGTTGAAGATTGATAAAGAATTTTTGACAAGACCACTTCAAAGATCTTTCAGTAATTAACAAAATCACAATCAACATTTAGATCTATAAACTCTGACATATGAATTCAGATGAGAAATTATGTTGCTTTACCTAAACAGAGTTCATTCATTACACAAGACAGTACGAAACTTTGGCTTAGTTAGGTAGTCTATTTTTTTTTATTAACAGGTTGCTTAGATCTGCAATAATACACCAAAAGCATTTGCTAGATTGTGAACATAAAAACAATGTAAACACTTCTAAGATCAGTTTAGGCTTCCTCTGGTAACTGAAGCAGCAGACATTTTTGAAGTGAGCCTGAGTAAAATGCCCTTAAGCCTTGTGGGTTGAGGTAGTTTTCACATAATAAAAGGAAAACTCCTTATGAGGCAACTTTGCCCTCACTCTCAAAAAATCTTTTATTTTCTGCAGTGGAAATTAATGTGAGTACTATCAATGAACTCAACCTTGTAATAAGCCCTGCTTATGTCTTTGCCAAATGTTTTGTGCATCCTGGTCCAAAAAGGCAAGTGCTTTTACTTTCACTATGAAGCATTAACTACAGAGAAACTGCAGTATTTTCCTTCAGGTTTGAACATCTGACCTCGTGAAATAATCAAGAATATTATTGCCCTTCCTCTTCATGCCTACAATACTCAATTTCAAAGCAATCAATTTTAATAGGAAGAAAAAGCATAATGATTTTAATAAGGACTATTGCTGATGTGATCAGACAAAATTAATCTATTTTCATATGAGTGATACATTCTACATTAATGTCCATTATTATTAATAATTTAGCTGAAAATAACATCTGGCTGCAATCCATACTGTGCAAGAAAAGCTATTATAGAAGCAAGTATTATTAAAAATAACAAAATGAATGTTGACAAATGCAGTATCTGAAATAACAATTATTTTTAAAATAGAAAATTGATATACACGAGATGTTTAAAAACCTCACTAATGGCATTACGTCGCATTCGGGAAGACACTTTTTAATATTATGGAGTTATATAATACCAAGGCACACTATACCTGAAAGCTGTATTAATTAACATAAAAATATCAGGGCAGGAGTTGAGACACAGAAGGTTAAGCTGCCTCTTGTATCTCCTATCAGAGTGCTGGTTTGAGTCTCAGGTGCTCTGCTTCCAACCCAGCTTCTTGCCAATGCACCTAAGAATGCAGCAAATGATGGTTTAAGTCTTTGGACCCCTGCTATCTGGGTGGAAGATCCAGATAGAGTTTCTGGTTCATGTCTTTGGCCAAGCCTACCCTGATTATATTGGCATTTGGGGAGTGAACCAGCGGATGTGTAATCTCCTCTTCTCTCTCTCTCTTCCCTGCCCACCTCTCTCTGTCACTCTGTCTTTCAAATGTCTTAAGAATTGACAAGGTCACTTATTTTAAAAAATGAAATTATCACAGATTGACTTAAATGTACATTATTTCTGAGAAGTGTGGCAACTTAAAGTATTTAAATATTGTCAATGTTATTCTTTTGGAAACACATATGAATTTATATTATGGAGAGATTCAATACATAAATGTTGCCATAAATTCTTTAAATGTATGCATGTATTTATATATACATAATATTTTTGAATACATACATATGTATTTTTAATACACACGATATAGTCATAAACCAAGAAGATACTTAAACAACATATGTATTCGACCAAGCCTAAGGAAATAGTCAAGTATAGTATTCAATTAATAGATTGGATTTATTACTCTTTCAGACAGGATGGAGAGATTTCCTTAATTCTATCTTCATGAGTTGCAACTAGATTTTATTCATTTTTGTCAACCCAATAATAAATAAAAAGAGGGAAACTTCTAATTGCTCTCTTTTGTAATAAATATATGATCTGAAATTGTCTCATCTTAAACGTTTATATATACATGAAATGATTATTTGTAAACAAATAACCATTGAATAATATGGTTCATTAACCTAATAATCATAACAAATCATGGTCATATAATTATAAGGAAAATATCCATAATATAAATATGGATTTGTGCACTCATGGAACATGAGGAGAACATTAATTGCTGAAGGAATTAAAATTTTAGACTAGAAATATATCACTTGAATAAATACTCCAGATATGGAAAGATTTATTGAAATAATTTTTTAAAACGTATTTATTGGTGCTGGCATCGTGCCGGAGCTCATAAAGCCCCGCCTCTGATGCTGGCATCCAGTGAGGGAGCTGGTTTATTTCGTAGCTGCTCCACTTCCAATCCAGCTCCCTGCTCATGACCTGGGAAAAGCAGTGGAACATGGCCCAAGTGCTCCCAGGTTGGAGACCCAGACGAAGCTCCTGGCTTCTGGTTTTGGCCCAGTCCTACCCATTGCAGCCACTTGGGGATTGAAACAGTAGAAGGAAAACCTCTATCTCTCCCTCTTTCTCTATGATTCTGACCTTAAAATAAACAAATAATTCTTTTAAAACATTGTTTGTTTAATGCTTTTGAAAGGCATAGAGATAGAGAGAGACAAAGAGAACGGTATTTCCCAATGGTTCTCTCCCCAAATATCTACAATAACCAGAGCTGGGCCAAATTGAATCCAGGACCAGGAACTCAATCTGGGTAGCTCCTGAGGGTAGCAGCAATGCAAGCACTTGAGTTATCACCTACTACCACCTAGGGAGTGGGTTACCAGGAAGCTGGAATGGAGAACAGAGGCAGGACTTGCATTGAGGCCCCAGCTATGGGATGTGGGTATGCCAATAGGCAGCTCAGCCACTGTGGAAACACCTGCCCTTGAAATAACATCTAATGAAATGTGATTTTCAAAAGCACACAAGCTCTTTAAATGTGTTAGAATACATAAAAATTGATGCAACCAGTGAACTACTTTAACATCCTCGAGTGTTTTAGACCAGCACAAAGTTTTCTTGTCCCATGTGTATCTCCTCTGTGGGTAGAAATGTGGGGATGTGCACTACAGCAGCCTTAAGCTATCATACGGAACATGTTCAAAAAAGGAAAACAAGTGGTCACAGTGAGTGAATGGACTCAACTTGTTTTGCACATAGGAAGAAGAAAGAGAAGATATAGTGACATAGGCCTTTGCTTTCCATACGTGTATGTTTCCTGCTATCATTGTATTTTCCTAATTATTATTGTTAAGGTTGTTTATAAAGATATCATCATGCTTTGTAAAATTCAGTCTTTTAGATGGCATCTTATTTTACTTATACTCAGATTTACCTAATAACAAGGAGAAAGAGAAGTGGAATAGTCACTATTAATTTTAAAAATTGGACTCTACATGTTTATAGACCTTTTGAATATTAGTATTTACTTCCAACATCATACATACATCATATTTAATCAGTTGTTTTGTGAATAAATTTTTATTTTCTAATGTTCATTCCAGTTTGTTTAACTCTTTTCTTTCATTTAGCTCAGTAAGTGTATTTTATAGAAAAACTTATTTTCATATTATCATTTTTCCATTTTAAGATGTTTATGATTCTTAGTCCTTTCTTATCCACAACAATATCTGGAATATGACAGAGACAAAAGGATTAAGAGAACTCTCTGAAAACCCAGGAGAGTCTTTTTAGGAAGAAGTAACTTTTGATCAATATGTTGTGCTAGTTCCTGGCTTTGTTTGAAGAATGAATCTGTTTTTCTCAATCCAGAGATATTTGGATGTTAGTTTTTACATCTTTTTATAAAAGCCTAAAATTTTTCAAATTTTTCATTTTTTCAGCCTCAATTTTTATATTGCTTATTTTTAGTATTTTCTATCTTTTCATATTATTTATCTTGCAAACATAATATACTCCTTGAATTTAAAAGTATTTCACCAAATAAATTATTTGGAATGTATTATTGGTAATTCTATTTAATATAATTAACAACTTCCAAATTTTTTAATAGTTTTCCACAGTTATAAAAAAGTTTTCTATGTTCTGAATAATTATAAGTGAATTGGGCATTATTCTCTTTATGACTATTAATATAATTCCAAATGATAATATAAATTACATTTGCTGTATAACATATAGTGAGAAAAATATAAATTTACTCAGTCATGAATCTATGACAATTGCTAGTAAAAATTGATCACTGGACAGCAGATAAAGAATGGAAAATGTGATTGAGTATCTGATACAAGTAAGTCATTTTTCTTTTTTTTTAAACTTTTATTTAATGAATATAAATTTCCAAAGTACGATTTATGGATTACAATGGCTTCCCCCACATACCGTCCCTCCCACCCACTACCCTCCCCTTTCCCACTCCCTCTCCCCTTCCATTCACATCAAGATTCATTTTTGATTATCTTAATATACAGAAGATCAGCTTAGTATACATTAAGTAAGGATTTCAACAGTTTGCTCCCACACAGAAACATAAAGTGAAAAATAATAGATGATTTTTTTTAAATGATGATGAAATCAGATCAGACCTATTGTCATGTTTAATCCCAGTGAGAGTCAAGTTGGGAGTTGATAATTTCTTTTTTTTTTTTTTTTTTTTTTTTTTTTTTTTTTTAACAGAGGATCAGTTTAGTATACATTAAGTAAAGATTTCAACAGTTTGCACCCTCATAGAAACACAAAGTGAAATATATTGTTTGAGTACTCGTTATAGCATTAAATCTCAATACACAGCACATTAAGGACAGAGATCCTACATGAGGAGTAAGTGCACAGTGACTCCCGTTGTTGACTTTACCAATTGACACTCCTGTCTATGGCATCAGTAGTCTCCCTATGCTCCAGTCATGAGTTTCCAAGGCTATGGAAGCCCTCTGAGTTCTCCAATTCCTATCTTGTTTAGACAAGGTCATAGTCAAAGTGGAGGTTCTCTCCTCCCTTCAGAGAAAGGTACCTCCTTCTTTGAAGACCTGTTCTTTCCACTGGGATCTCACTCGCAGAGATCTTTTGCCAGAGTGTCTTGGCTTTCCATGCCTGAAACACTCTCATGGGCTTTTCAGCCAGCTCCGAATGCCTTTAGGGCTGATTCTGAGGCCAGAGTGCTGTTTAGGACATCCACCATTCTATGAGTCTGCTGAGTATCTCACTTCCCATGTTGGATCACTCTCCCCTTTATTTATTCCATCGGTTAGTGTTAGCAGGTACTAGACTTGTTTATGTGCTCCCTTTGACTCTTAGTCCTTTCATTATGATCAATTGTGAACTGAAATTGATCACTTGGGCTAGTGAGATGGCATTGGTACATGCCACCCTGATGGGATTGAATTGGAGTCCCCTGGTATGTTTTTAACTCTACCATTTGGGGCAAGTCAGCTTGAGCATGTCCCAAATTATACATCTCTTCCCTCTCTTATTCCCACTCTTATGTTTAACAGGGATCACATTTCAGTTAATTTTCAACACTTAAGAATAACTGTGTATAAATTACAGAATTAAACCAGTCATATTAAGTAGAACAGACAAAAAAACTACTAAGAGGGATAATGTATTAAGTTGTTCATTAACAGTCAGGGCTATGCTGATCAAGTCACCATTTCCCATAGTGTCCATTTCACTTCAACAGGTTTCCTTTTTGGTGTTCAATCAGTTGTCACCAATCAGGGAGAACATATGGTATTTGTCCCTTTGGGACTGGCTTATTTCACTCAGCATGATGTGTTCCAGATTCCTCCATTCTGTTGCAAATGACTGGATTTCGTTGTTTCTTACTGCGGTATAGTATTCTAAAGAGTACATATCCCATAATTTCTTTATCCAGTCTACCGTTGATGGGCATTTAGGTTGGTTCCAGGTCTTAGCTATTGTGAATTGAGCTGCAATAAACATTAGGCTGCAGACCGCAGTAAGTCATTTTTCTAATGCCTTTATTGTATTTTATAATTTAACAACAAATATTAAAACCTTGCCAGCAAAGTTGAAGTTTTGAAGATTTAATGAAATGGAACATCATCATTATCGATACTTTCCTTCATTCTATGTAATTTAATTTTCTTGTTCTCCCTTATAATTATTTTCCATAATCCTGACAATAATCTAGAATAAGTAATATAGTAATTCTGTACATTAATTTATGACAAAAATGTGGCATAGTTTTTTTTTCATCTTCCCTGCAATGTGTTTTTGTGTTTGTGTGTTGTGAGTTTATAGTTATAACATGTTTGGATGGGTTAACATTAACTATGGATATTAATCTTGAAGTGAGGCTCTATAAAATTAAAATAAAGGAGTCTTGCACAAGCTATAACAAAATAATCTTAAATCAATCACAATGCACTTAAAATTTAGGCCATGCTTAAAAGCATCACAAACAAATTAAAAGAGAGATTATAAAAAAAGATGAGATTAATGTGTTAGAAAAAAACCTAAAATGTGATCAGAACTAAAAAAGCTGGATGAATGAAATATTGATGGTTTGATATTGTCCACTGCTCTTAAAAAATAAATAGCATAAATTGAATCAGACAATGTACTATCACTAATGTTGAAACCAAAACTAAAAAAAGTATCCTAAATGAAGGGGAAAGATAAAATAAGAACAAAGTTGATAAAGAATCAATGTGCGAATCCAGTATGATAAACAATCTGAATATTACAGAATAAACACCTCTATTTTGCTCCTTCTAATAAGCTTCCTTGAATATCCATTCTCTGTCTCTTGTTGGCATCTGGGGCTTATACTACAGCTGTCTACTCATGTTCACTAGTAAGAGTCATGCCCCTTTACTAATTCAGAGTCTATTTGTAATTAAAATGAGTACACTGTAGTATATGCCATCACTGCAAACACGTATGTGACTCAGTGATTTCTCCTTTACTGTCTAATGTTTGACTTATGGCCGGTTGTAACAAAACTCGGGAGGGAGATTCATTGTTTACCTTCACTCTTTTGCCCCCAGAAGATGCATGGTTTTCACATCTTCATTGCCAATGAAAAAGGCTGAGTGAAATGAGATAAAGAGACAGCAATTTTTTGCTTCTTCTGGTATGCCTCACCCTTTCAGCTTTCATGGAATACAGGTGGGTTTCCTTCTGCTGGTTCTGTAAGGAGCTTCCTCACTGAATTATTTTATAATTGGAAGATTCTCCTGGATGCCAATGCACACCCAGTGCCAACCTCTAGATGTGACTCTCCCCAAGATATAATACAGTTTATGACTGTGGGGAACGCTTTGTCTAGTGATCTGCCTTTGGAATGGAGCCTTGGTTAGGGAGCTCAAACTCAGCTACATTCTGTGGTGTTCACATAATCCATGGACTATCCTAGTCCCATACCTTTCTTGAGTCAGGACATTTGGCTCCATCGTTGACCCCAGTCCACCCTCTTTATTACTTGCTATCCCAGGAATATATATTAGGATCTTTCAAGAATGTACTCTCACTATCCTTAGTTCCCATGGCAACTCTGTGAGCCAGTGTGAGAGGCCTGAAAACCTTGTGAGCATCTTCAAAATCAATAACAATTTTTGTAGACTTCTTACAACTTGACTTGAGAAGGAAACACTTTATTCAAGGAGAATTTCTGGGAAGGAGAGGAGAAAGAAAGAAAACTCCCAATTTTAAGTAATACTTCCACTTTAATATGTAAACTTGAATCTAATTATGAGCAAAAATGTTTTGAGGGCTTGCTAATGTTCAGCATTCATTGACAAGTATGTTGCTATGTCATGACCTCACATTTATTTTTTTAAGGTTTTATTTATTTATTTGAGAGTTAGAGTTACAGACAGTGAGAGGGAGAGACACAGAGAAAGAACTTTTTTCTATTGTTCACTTCCCAGATGGCTGCAACGGCCGGAGGTGCACTGATCTGAAGCCAGGAGACAGAAGCTTCTTCCATGTCTCCCACGTGGGTGCAGGGGACCAAGGACTTGGGCCATTTTCCACTGCTTTCCTAGGGCACAGCAGAGAGCTGGATTGGAAGAAGAACAGCGGAGACCAGAACCGGCGACCATATGGGATGCCAGCACTGCAGGCGGAGGATTAACCTACTGTGCCACAGTGCTGGCCCCAGCACCTCACATTTATACAGTTATTAATACATAAAGTGCATTTACAGTCATGGTTTCATGTAAGCATCACGAAATATTCTAGAAACATTGTAGAGAAGAACATATTTCATTCCAGGTTTAGGAGAGACAAAGTTAAGAGAGGTTAAGTGATTTCCCATTGCTAAAAAACTGCTAAATCAGAAAGCAGGTCTTCTTCAATTATGATGACTACAATTTCCAATTCCCCTTCAGCTCAAAGTAATCATAAAATTGCTTCATTGAAATATAGTTTTTTGTTCATCTTTGAATGTTTAGTTGATGCAAAGCCAAAATGGGTATAGTAATTGTGGGGAGCAACCCGGACTGGACTGAGTTACTGGAATTAAGACTTATTCTATGCATCTGCTCTCCCACAATATGGCGCTGGGAGAGGAGAAAACAGCTTCTACGCAGCTGCCTCTTGCCAACTTGAGTGATGACCTCCAGGAGCTGATCCTGCTCCTGATTGGAGGAGAGCAGCGTACTCGGTGTGTGGGCAGCCGAGTTGGGATTGGCGGAGGAGGACTATAAAGGAGGAGAGAGACGGCATGCACCAGGAACATCTAAGGGGAACATCTATCTGAAGGAACACCTGTGCAGCCCCCGAGAGAGCCGGCTGGCGGTGTGCCGCTCCCCTGCGGAAGTGGGGAATGTGGCAGGGGGAACCGCCCTTCCACGGAGGTGGAAGGGATGGTAGCCAACCCGGGAAGAACCAGCAGCAAACCCGGGGAGGGCCAAGCATACGAAAGAACAGCGCAGGGTCCTGTGTCGTTCCTCCATGAAGAGGGGGAGCGACAGTAATATTTATGCCATAGGATAATACTTGTTTATAACTTTAAAAGGACTGCAGAAAAAACAACACTATATACTCATGCTTGATAAATATAATGCTTGATTTCAGACAGCTTTCTTTATTATGCAAATGTGGTTTCTTTACTTCAATTAACTATAGTCCTGTGTTGATTACTGAAGGATATGTTCTGAGAAATGTATCTCTAGGGTTTTTTTTCTTTATGCACACATCATAGAGTGAGATTGCCCAAACCTAGATGGCACAATCTACTCCATATCTATAGCAAATAGCATATAGTCTCTTGCTATTAGATCCGTACTCCTAAGACTATGATGAACAAACAACATGAGTGGAGTTGCTACTGTTGTAACAGCATACATATTTTTACAGTAAACATTTTCTAGTAAGGACTAGTATAATTACAATAACAATAAAAATTATAGTATAATAAAGTAAATATGTAAACCAGTAACAGTTGTTTATTATCTAGTATTATGTCCTGTATAATTGTATGCTGTATAGTTTTTTATGACTGTAAATGCAGTAGGTTTCTTCACACCAGTATCATCAAAAATGCAAGTAATAAATTGTGTTATGATGTTACAACAGCTATGGCATGGATAAATAATGAGATTATTTTTGGCCCCATTATAATTTTGTGGCTCCATCATGATACTAATTCTGTCATTAACTAGAGCATTTCTATGTGTCACGTAATTGTAGAAGCATTTGAACAACAAATTTTAGGCAAGTGGCTATTTCATTTCTATTTTGCTTATCATTACACTTAAAATATTTAGTTTATCTTAAATTAATTTATTTAAAATTTTTATTTTAAAACCCATCCTGCTTTCAGATAATTAATGTATATTTTTAAAGAATCAGTCCATGTTCTATACAAGGGCCTGGTTATTGTGGTTATACAACTTTCAATCTACTTATATTTAAGACAATCAGATATATTTACTAGCTACATGTCACACATGGAAATTCTAGTGTGTGTGTGTGTGTGTGTGTGACAGGCAGAGTTAGACAGTGAGAGAGAGAGAGAGAGAGAGAGAAAGAGAGAGAGAGAAAGGTCTACCTATTTCCATTGGTTCACCCCCCAAGTGGCTGCTACGGCCGGAGCGTTGTGGCAGGTGCACTGCGCCAATCCGAAGCCAGGAGCCAGGTGCTTCCTCCTGGTCTTCCATGCGGATGCAGGGCCCAAGCACTTGGGCCATCCTCCACTGCACTCCCGGGCCACAGCAGAGAGCTGGACTGGAAGAGGAGCAACTGGGACAGAATCCAGTGCCCCAACCGAGACTAGAACCTGGGGTGTCAGCGCCGCAGGCGGAGGATTAGTCTAGTGAGCCGCGGCGCTGGCTAGTGTGTGCTTTAAATTGTCAAACAATTGATTAAATTTATTTCAAATAAGGTATATGTTCACTTCTGTTTGGTATCATTTCTATGAAACCTCTACCAGATGTGTGTTACTATGTCATATCTTTGTGTAGATATCACTCAACATGAAGTTTTACTTAATTATGCACAGATCATTTTACCAGGAGCTAAATAAACCATTTGATGTTGCTTAAATCAATATTTGGAAGAAATTTATATTTGTAGTAGAGAACAAAAATCAGATGTGCTCTGCTATCGCTGGCTGGCTACATGGATCTTTTCCCCTCAAGCTAAAGAACAGTTGCAGCCGCATGACACACAGATATTTACCCATTCATTAGATAAGTCTATCTATGTGTCTTCTGCTTTAGAATAAACATCCTCTGTGCAGCTGGAGTCAAGTTGGAAGCTGGAGAGCCTTGCCCCTGGTAAATTGTGGATGACTGTGGTGGGACCTTTACAATGGGTACCATATGTTATAGTATTTTTCAAGCAATCAAAGGTTTTGCAATTCTCCTGTGGGAGTAAACCACAGACCATGAGAGTCTGCCAGCCGTTAACACTAGGTTTCCACAGCTGGGAGGTAAAAACATTTGCCGTTTGGAGAGGCTATTTTCCATGTGTAAGTGTAGTATGGTTCAAGTCAGAGGAAAACAAGACTCCTGGAACCCCATGACGGGTGGTGCCCTGACAGGAGCCATCCTGATAGCAAGAAATGGGCCGGTAGCCATGAAAGATTCGACTGTGATGAGTGACATTCTCCTAGATTTAACTGAAAGAGTTGGTATCTTGTTGACAGGATTTGCATCTGCACGATTTTCTAATGGTCTTCAGACCATTGCTGAAGACTTCTACCAGTTGCTTTCAACCCATTTACCATTCTCATCATTTAGACTATTAACATTATCAGTAGGGCTTCTTTCCGAGGATTTCTTTCATGCAGCAAGCTGTAGGTAAAGAAGAATTTCACAAGATCAAGTTATAGTATACACTGAACACTTTTATCTATTTAAGGAAACATGTAACATATTAAATGGCACATTTGTTTATTCATATTTGGATTGCATTTGTTAATCAAAATGAATGTCTCCTACCATTAAAAAATAAATGCTCATAAGATAAAGTATCAAAGAACAAGCAACAGTGAATCATGACCATCATTTTCTAGTGACTTCTCTGCCTGGTTTTGGTGTTCTGTTTTTCAAACAATAAAAAGGTCCTGGAATGTAATACAAAACAAACAAACAAACAAAAAAAAAACAAAGGACAATAAACATCATCATAGAGCGGTAATTGACAATTTTTTAAGAAGGTTTATTTATTTTGTTTGAAAGGCAGAATGAGAGAAAGAGATAAAAAGAGAGGGGGAAGAGAAAGAGAAGGAGAGATTGAGATTTTCCTATGTTGACTCACTCCATAAATGGCCATGAGAAACCAGGAGTTAGGGACTCTATCCAGGTCTTCCACATGGGAGACCATGGCCCAAAGTACTTGGAACATCTTCCTACTCATAGTAGCAAGAAGTTGGATAGGAAGCAGAGCAGCCAGAACTGGAACCTGTACTCAGATATGGGATGCCAGTTCAAGCATTCACCACAGCATCAGGACCAACACTGATAACTTTGACCTCCTCCAGGAGAGACTTCTGTAAAAAGCTGCCAGCACTCTCACATCCACCATGCTTGCCACTTACTGTTTTGCTATATTTCTCAGTTGGTAACTCTGATTTTATTTCATAAACAACATAATATTTAAGGCTTAATCAAATAAGACTCAGAATACATGATATGGAGGTAGGTTCTAGTGAAATGGGTAACTTTAAAGTGATAAATAATTTTTGAAAACGTTTTATTTTACATATTTGAAATGGGGAGTGGGAGAGAGATTAAGACAGACAGAAGTAAATCTCTCAGCTACTGGTTCACTCCACAATGACAACAAAGGCTAGGATGTGCGAAGCCAAGGCCAGAAGACTTGAACTCAATCCAAGTATCCCACAAGGCAATAGGCTCCAAACTACTTGAGCTATCATCTGCTGCTTCCTAGGGTATACATCAGTGAAAGCTGGAATTCAGAGCGCAGTCAGGACATGAACCTGGGAACTCTGCTGTATGATGCAAGTGTCCCATTGTTAAGTGTACTAATCAATGTGGCAAGTCCTTCCCCCTCCCGCAAATAAAGTGATAAATTCTCTTAAAACCATCTCTGTGTGTGCACATTTCTGTATGTGTGACAAGAAATGCAGTAGAAGTGCTAAAAATGCAAAAACTAAATTTATATTATTTTAGTTTTTCCAGAGAAGATCTAAAACAAGCAAGTCATTTAAATTCTTTGTCTTTCTCACCCCAGAATTCTGTACTCCTTCAAATTATTTCTTATTTAAATAAAGTTCCAAGGACTAGAGAACTGACAAAAATACACTCTTTCTTGCTCGTGAATCTAGGATAATTCCAAAAATGTAGAGTTCATTGCAACCCGTTTGTTATAACATTGGAGATATCAAGGCTCCATTCACTATACACTTAATTGTAATCCAGTGCATTTTAAAGGTATGCATTGCAGTTTGGGCTGTAGCTGTGTCAGCTGTCACAATTGTAAGGAGCCTATCAGAAAGTGGTGATACTTGCTGTTTGCTATTGGTCTTCAACAGCGCCTGTTCAACAGAGTTCTGTTTTAGTGGAAAGGCTAATCATTTGAATTTATTGAATATTTAAATAAGAACATCATTATCCTTCGTCTTCTCTGAAAGGGAAAGGAAAATAAAAGTACTCTGTCCCCAGGGAGTATTTAGTTCCTGTAAGAAGGGGAGGGCAAAACATCTCTGTGCCTTTTAGAAGGTCATGGAGAATTAGCAAATGAATTGTGTGTGTTTGGGAACTATGCTAACAGTTATTTACTGATGAAGCGTTGGGTGAGAACATAGGTAACAGGATGTGTACAGAAGTTTATTTTGATAGGTCACTCCTTGAAAGTCTCAGTCACTAAAGAGATTAATCACCAACAAAGCAACACCACTTACACCCAACCACTTCTCTTGCTGTTTTATTTTTCTGTTAGTTACATCTCTCTAGTTGTTAGTAGCAGGACACGCAATTCACACCAGTTAGATCAATAAAAGAATTCATTATCTTTTTACCTAAGGATTCTAGATGTGATGGTGATTCTTTGCTTAAACAATACTTGAAATCCGTCTTCCTGATCTCCTGACATTTCTGTCCAATTGACTTTACTCCCAGTTTCTACAAAATATCCTTTGTTGTGTACTCCTTAATGACCCAGTGAAAACAACAGAAGCTTTATTTTCTTTCAGACATTGGGAAGTGGCATCAGATTTATTTATGTTGGAGCAACTTCGGTTACCTGCCCTTTGGAAGTTTAATCGGAGGAAGGCTGAAGCCTTCTTGGCTCACAGCTGCATGGATGGCCCACCCTGAAGCTCCTTCCTTATTATCAAAGGGGCTGAAAATGTAAGAAAACCCAAGCAGGGGTGGTGCTGACGGGAGACCTATATGAACAGCAATAAGAAGAAAACCCATGCTTTATGGTTGACCTTATTAACATGCCATCCCATATATAAAATCTCGATTTGATTCCATAAGGATTTATGCTATTCATATCTAGATTTAACATCCAGTTTTGAATGTGGTATGTTTAGGTGAGGTTCACTTCAAATTTGTTAACAATATCTTATAACTTACAGTAAAATCATACATTTATTCAGGGAAAAATATCTCAAAAAACTACAAGGAGTTTTTTGATTTGAGAGGAGGAGAGGATGAGAATATCACATCATTGTTGTTAACTTACTGCATATCTATTCTAAAAATATAGAAGTAAAAGAAATCCCAACTCTGAAAATGTAATAAACTTTTTTTCTGTTTCTGTTGTTAATTTTGTTTTGTATCATATATTACCTGTATATATTTGTACTAAGCCATCTTGGTTTTTTTAATTAACATTTGAAAAGGATAAAGAAAATGAGAGAAAAGGGGAGAAAAAGCAAGTGGCAAGCGTTTGGATACACTGGTTCACTCCCCAAATGCTAAGCCAGGAACTCAATGCAATTCTCCCAGCTGTGTGTCAGGGAGCCACCTACTTAATCCATGACCTGCTGTTTACCAAAAGGTGCAACAGCAGGGAGCTGGGTTGAAAGCAGAGGAGCTGAGATTTGAACCAGGCACTTGGGAATGGAATGCAGGTGTCCCAGGTGACATGTTATTTGCTGTGCCAAATACCCACTCCTTGAACATACCTGAGATACATACATGGATGGCTTCCACTGAGCAATGTGTATTCCTCAGCAGTCAGTAACCTGTAGCTGCTGTTTGGTTCTCAAGCAGGATTAGACTAAGAAGTTTCTTGGTACAAATACTCTGTAGACAAGGTTACAAAATACAGATTCTTTAAACTTTTATCAAAATATAACATCTTGGGGCTGGTTGGCACAGTGGGTTAGGGTGGTGCATATGATGTCAGTATCCATATTGGAATGCCAGTTTGAGTCCTAGATGTTTTCTGATCCAGCCACCTGCAAATGCTCTGGGAATGTAGTAGAAGATAGCCCAAGGCCAGCGCTGTGGCTCACTAGGCTAATCCTCTGCCTGCGGAGCCGGCACCCCGGGTTCTAGTCCCGGTTGGGGTGCCGGATTCTGTCCTGGTTGTTCCTCTTCCAGTCCAGCTCTCTGCTGTGGCCCAGGAAGGCAGTGGAGGATGGCCCAGGTCCTTGGGCCCTGCACCGGCATGGGAGACCAGGAGGAAGCACCAAGCTCCTGGCTTCAGATCAGTGCAGCGCGCCGGCTATAGCAGCCATTTGGGGGGTGAACCAACGGAAGGAAGACCTTTCTCTTTGTCTCTCTCTCTCTCACTGTCTAACTCTGCCTGTCAAAAAAATAAAAATAAAAAAAAAAAGATAGCCCAATTGCTTAGGCCACTGTGAGTCATGTGACAGACCAGGTGACACGGGCTCTTGCTTCAGCCTGGACTAGCCCTGGTCAGCATCTCTTCTCTCTCTCTCTGCATTTAAAATAAATAAATAAATATTAAGAACACACACACACACACACACACAAGTTCTGGTTTAGTTGTCAGCTTCCTAATATATTTATTTTGAACTGAATCCTAAGTCCATTAAGCAATGCTGGAATTTTTGCCTGCTTGCTTCCTTGTCTGTAGCTTCTGCCTTGAATGTTCTGTTTGTAATCAGGTTTCTGTGCTCTGTCTTCTTAATATTCCAGTCATAGTGTGCCTTTATATCACTGCTTCCTTTGATGGAATATGAAAAGTCTCAGGCTGTATCCATCCCTCAAAGTTAAGCAAAGAGTTTATGAAGGAAAGTACATTAAATGGCCAAGAAAAATCCAACTTTTCCGTATCACAATCACAAATTTTCTCAGATTTCTTTTTTTTTTTAACTAAAGCAAGCTTGGTTTTCAATATTAATCTTCTCCAACTCTATCATTTTCCAAGTAAGTTGTATCAAAATGATCTCAGATTACAGGACATAAGAAAAAATGGTTCTTTTGGTTTTATCTTGTGTATGCTCTCAGAAAGGTTGTTTTCTTAGCTCTAGTCATCTAGAAAACAGAACTTGAGAGTTGGGAATAAGATGATTATATTCTATGTGCTAGTCCAAAGTCTGAGAATGAAGAAAAATAAAAGTGAGGAAAAGAAAGACACTTTGTTTCTCTACCCTCCTTGGCGTCTTTCTTCTGTGCATTTTTTTTTTTTTTAATTTTACAATGTGAATCTTTCAGAGTCAAATCCTTCTAAGATTGACATGGGAAAATTCAAAATTGATCATGCATAGAATTCATTATTTCATGTAATTATCGCTTTATTATAAGTATGTCCTGTAAGTCTGTATTTTAATATTGCAATGATGAAAAGGTACAACACATTTCCGTGAATAGCTTGATGCTATGTCCGAAGTTGAAATACGAAGTGTAACAGAGGGCTCATAGCACCACTTGCTTCATTCTTGACTTGCTGTTCATTAGTGCTACCTCAGACGGTCCCTGTCCTCTTTTTTCGACTGCCTTACAATGAGTTTCTATTTCTCCTTCTTCTATGGGTGGGAGGAGTTATGAAAATTTGTGGACTTCTTTGTCATCTACTATGTTTTCAGAGTAAAATATCTACTCTAAGACAGACGTTTATTTAGAGATATGAACTACCTCTGCAAGTGTTATTCCTGTGTTATATAATGTTAAATGTGTTTTTCTGGGTATGATTCGCCAATATTCTTATGATGACTCTTTGCTATTATTTAGCCATTTGAAAAGCTATTGTCATAGTTTAACGATCTCCATGATGGTTGACTTTAGTTAATTATTGACTCTGCAGATGGAAGTTTGATAGTCTATCTTCATCTGATGTATAGTTGATAGGAAGACAAATATCTTAGTGATTTATTAACATTTCAAAATTTATTAAAGCTTGATTATTAATATAGGTTATTATAAATATCTCTTGAAATGACATCATCTAACTTGATAAAAATACTAAGATTTTGGAGATGATGTCAAATTTAGAAATGAATTCTTACAAGCAAGGCAGGGATTGCTCTTGTAGTTAGAATTAGTCTCAATGATATTTTTAATGCACATAGTCCATATATAAGAATATTTTGGTTCCTCTTATAAAATTTATTTCCTCAAATATTTTGCTATTTGTTATTTGTAGTGTATGGGACAAAACTAATTTTATATATTTATATTTGTACAAACACTTTTTTCTATCTCTAATAGATTTTCTCTAAAATCTGGGTTGCTATTAATTTGACAATTAATGACTTTCAGACAAATTATTAGCTGGTAACAATAATACCATTTTAAGATCCTAAGCTTTGTACCTAATTATTATAATTAATGTGAATATTTAAAGTATTTCTTTTAATTTTCGCTTTCAAACCTCTCTACCTCATTGCTGGTTTTAAGTTCCATTTGAGTAAACAGTAGCTTACTCAAAGTACAAATGATTATTATGAAGAGCAGGTACTGAATTTTGCATTATTGAATTCAAGGATTTGAAGTTGTCTAAAGATTTATCATAACTTTCAGAAACAGTTTCTAGTTTTTCTCAATATCGTTGCAGAAGTATAATTTGGCCAATGTTTCTCAAACACTTAACACAGCAGATTCTGTATCTTATGGTGCCAAAGCCATAGAAAAACTTATCTGGAAGCCCAACCTATTTTGGGTTACACAGATCTCTCAGATTACTGGCGAGGAATGAAAGAGAAAATAAAGAAGACAGTGGAGGACATAAACTACCCTAAGTGTGGTAATTTAAGTCATGGAGGGGAGGCTGTTTACTGACTCACTAAAATATATTTTCAGTTGTGTTTGAAAAACAGTTTGGCTGAGAGGGTTGAAGGGAAAGCAGTGGAACAAATGGAATTATTTATGAGATCCCGGAAAGCTAGTGGTTGTTCATATACAAAGACTTAACAACCTGAAGCAAATAATACAGAATCTGAGACGCAGTGATAGTGAGGCTTTTGATTGGGACAACAAAAGTGGTGAATAATTTTCATAAATATACACTTCAACTTTCCAAAAATCATCAGAAGTTATTGGAGTCATCAGTCACGAGATAATTCTTATGAAGAAACATCTTTTTGCATGTGAAAGAACTAGACAGAGAAAAGCAGACAAGGTTTGATGCTTCTGAGCATCACATTTTAGTTGCTTAAGAATGGCATGATTGGTATAAAGGATGTTTCTATAGAAATCACAGAGAGATTTCAAAACGGGATTGAGTGCACTTGCTCCTCATGTAGGATCTCTGTCCTTAGTGTGCTGTACATTGAGATTTAATGCTATAACTAGTACTCAAACAGTATTTTTCACTTTATGTTTCTGTGCGGGAGCAAACTGTTGAAATCTTTACTTAATGTATGCTAAACTGATCTTCTGTATATAAAGAGAATTGAAAATGAATCTTGATGTGAATGGAAGGGGAGAGGAGTGGGAAAGGGGAGGGTTGCGAGTGGGAGGGACATTATGGGGGGGAAGCCATTGTAATCCATAAGCTGTACTTTGGAAATTTATATTCATTAAATAAAAGTAAAAAAAAAAAAACGGGATTGAGGAAATCTTTATAGCATTTGTTTAAGAATTTGTGAATTTTCTTCCTTTTAATACTCATACATTATATATGATATTTTATACTCTATAATATTAAAAACATTCTATAGTAAAATATCCAAGGTGACGGGCCATGAGTAACTTTTACAAGGTCATGGAAGATGTACATATAAGAGAAGAAATTCTAAAAATTTCATTAGATATGAAAGAGAGTGGGAAGAGTGAGTGTAATGCAATTTTAACCTAGAAAACAATAAATGTAAAAAAAAAAACAGAAAAGCAAAAAAAAAAAAAACACAACAGTCTTTTGCTAGATACTGAGCAGTCTATGTTTTTGGTGGTTAACACACCACACACACACACACACACACACACACACCTAATGCCAAGGTAAACACTCCCACAAACAGTAAAACAAAATTCCCACAGCATAGGCAGAGCGGAGAAAAATACTGACATACTATAAATCATGTAAAGGTCTCTAAGGTTGTTTGCTGCAGTGGTGACAAATCTACAGGCTATATTTACACTTGATCTAAAAGCTACATTTGAACCTAGGATTTAAGCATAACTGAGGTTAAAAATACACTTCAGTAGGGTCAAAGTGTTTTCAGGTCTTTAACTGCATCATATAAATATGCCAAAAATACTTATAGAATACGATCCTTAAGCCCTGCATGCAACAATGTAAAGTTAAAGACATATGATGCACAGTGATCAAACATACAAAGAAGCAGCAAAAAAATTCAGGTTAGAAGGCAAATTAGTTACTCAGTCTAGACTTGGAAATAATATCTTTGATAAAATTATGAAGCACAGCAATTAAAACAATTCAATGGTGAAGTATGAAAAAAGGATACATCAAGCTTGTATGAAAGTATAATATAACAATATTGAAAAAAAGGAATAACAGTTTAGATATAACGTATAAATAGAGACTATTTAAAACAAAACAAAGAATAAAAAAGATCAGAACAAACCAAACTGTGCCCCATCAATGAGATGTAGCTAATCACTTTGATACTCATGTAATTTGAATTCCAGAAAGAACAGTTCAATGGATAAGGACAGCAGAAATCTACCATAAATATTGATGGCCAACTATTCTCAAAATTCTCCAAAAACCCTAAACTCATAGCATGAAAAATTTCAATAAACCACAAATGCAAGTACATGAAGGAAATCACTCCAACACACTTTATACCAGAACTATTGAAATCTTAAAAGCAGCTACAGAAGAAATAAGGAAACATGTTCAGAAGACACGAGGATGATGACAGAATGCTTTCTTGAAATAACATAAATCCTCATGCTGAGGTGCTCCCTCTTTGAGATTCCTGGGAAAGCAACTTAAATTCTCATATGCTGCTGATGTCAGTGTAAACACTTTGAATAACTGTTGGTCGATATCTAGTAAAGCTTATTGTAAGTCTAAAAATTCCTCTAGAGAGACTTGCTCAAAAGGAAGTTTGAAATAAATAGAGAAGGATCTGGTTAAATATCAGAATCTTTAGGCAACATTTCTTGTAATAATCCAAAAAAGTTATGAATGGTAGAAAAGCAAATTAGATTATGGCATATCCACATAATATCATGTACATAGCAAGCAGAATAAACAAAAAAGCCCACGATTCGGCACGAGTGTTGATTCTCATAATTATAATGTTGAGTGAAAGAAGCCAGACACAAAATTCTATCTTATAATTCCATTTTCATAAAGCACAGAACGAGGTTATTATTTTATGCTTTTTAAAATCTGTACAAGTGAAATACTTGTGCATGGAAGCTAAAGAAGGAGACAAACAACAGAGTTTTCTTAAGTGATAAGTGTTCTGCTTCTTATGCATGGGATGATTACATGGGGATGTTTAGTAATGAAAGACTATCTTCTTTTCCAGCTTCTTGATCTTCTGATAGCTAAAATAGAGTAGTGTGCTGTATAGAAGAAATGCAATTTAGAGTACTTATGAAAAATTGGACCTTAGGAAGATCACTTAGAGGTTGATTAGTCAGTCTGCAGTCGGACTCTTTACTCATCCTTTGCAATAGCAGATGTGATTGTCTTCTGATATAATTCAACTCATTCTCAGAGCCAATGCTTTGATTAGTGGTTTGACAGACACAGGTGCATATTTGAGGGAGAGGAGCCATTTTATAGCTCTCAATCATTGTCAGCATTGTTTAGCTATCAAGGATTAAATTTATTTCTTTGTTAAGTGTGTTCATCCATGAGTGCTTTGAAAAATAGTTACATCATAAACAAAAAAATCATAACTGACTATATGTGCATATGAAGTGCTATATTAAGGCTTTCAGCCACCTCTTAGTTTAATAGCTATTTATCATCACTGCATTTAAAAGTCACTGAAATTTTTGAACAAATTATTTTCTTAGGAAATTAAAATATACACAAGTTCAGGCAAGCAAGATCAAAATTATGTGCCCTATATTATGTGGCAATCCCCCTTGATGTTCCATTTAAGGTTGGATTTATAATGATATACACATTTCAGTATAGTTCCTTATTACCCTTTGACATATTCGCAGAAACTGATTGATTTTGAGCATCCACTAAATTTAATAAATAAAAAATATTGAGGGAAATACTGCTGTGGTAAGGAAATTTTCCATCTATATGCCCATTAACTTGAGTTATGGAGTAATGGACTTTAGTTTGGTTCAAAGGCAAATCGATGTCATATAGAATGGGATAATAAAATTGTGTCCCATAAGTTTTTCTTGAATATCAGCCAAATCATGGAATATTTGGCAGAATTCCTAGAGTTTTCTTGCAGAGCATAATTTCAAAATTTCTTAAAATGTTCCTAAGTACATTTAATGCACATGTTGCCAGTAAACTAGAAAGCTATAATAATCTTTCATTAGTCAGATATCCAGAAGCAAATTGCTGTATACTCCAGTAGTTCAAAACATATTGGTTTTCTTAGAAAGCCAAATTATCTTCATAAGAAAATTGATTTATCACATACACCAATATTTTATATCAATATTTTATGGTAGAGAATAGGTAGTATTTGAATTTATGGTATATAGAAGAATAAAAACAGAGATTAGAGTCACTGTTTGGCAGCTGGAAGATGGTTGAAAGTTTTGCCTACAAAAATGCCACAAATGGGGCTGGTGCTGTGGCGCAGCAGGTTAAAGCCCTGGCCTGAATTGCAGGCATCCCATATGGGCGCCGGTTCTAGTCCTGGCTGCTCCTCTTCCGATCAGCCTATCTGCTGTGGACTGGGATAGCAGTGAAAGATGGCCCAATTCCTTGGGCCCCTGCAGCCACATGGGAGACCTGGAAGAAGCTCTTCGCTCCTGGCTTCGGATTGGCCCAGCTCCAGCCACTGTTGCTATCTGGGGAGTGAACCACTGGATGGAAGACCTCTCTCTCTGTAACTCTGTCTTTCAAATTAATAAAATAAATCTTTAAAAAATGCTACAAATAGCTCTGTGCTGGACTGGGAAGATTGAATGAGATATTGAGGTTATTCAAGAAGTAAGTAACATGGAATGAAAATAGGTGACAAGTGGGAATTGAATGGGTAGAACAAAGTTAATCTAAAGAAGAAGATTAGACTGAAATGAATCATTGGAGCATGTGGGGTAGACAATTAAGACTTGAACCCTAACTTCACAAATATTTGAGGTTTAGAGATACTCGTGAATGGAAGATGCTCAAAAAGTGCATCAACTGAAACATTGAACATGTATTTTACAGAATTTTGGAAAGACCCAGAGTGGAGATTGCTTAGCTATGTCTGAGTTATCCCCCACAAGCATTTGATAAGGAATTGGGAGTTAACTTCAGAAAACATGTGTTGCTTCTTTTCATGTTTAGTGAATCATCTTACTTTTCCTTATTCAACTTATTTGAGAGAGAGAGAGAGAGAGAGAGAGAGAGAGAGAGACCATCTACTGCTTCACTTCTCAAATGAACCCTATAGCTAGAGCTGGGTCTGGCTGAAGCCAGGATCTGAGATCACAATTCATATCACTCATATGGGTGACAGGGATCTGGTTACTTGAGTAACTTCCCATTGTACACCTTGGCAAGAAACTGGAATCAGGAGTGGATCCGGGACTGCATGTGTCCCAAGTGGTGTCTTACCTCCATGCCAAAAGCTGGCTCGCATCTTACTTTTCTATCAGTGAATAATATGGAAGAAATGTTCAACTGTCTATGAAATGGAAATAAATATTCTCACAAAGGGCCATAAATGTTATTATAGTGATGGCTCCGTTACCTAAAACATACAAGTATGTCAACCAACATAACTTTCACAATTAAGTATGGTGCTATTACAGAACATACTTTAATCACACATGACATACATACCACATTGAAATAATTACTCTAGAAAGTATTACATATTGGTGTACAGTATACTTCTTCATGTTCTTGTAGTGTCAAATGCATTACTTCAGTTTCACAACCTCTGACCTTCTGAGGAAAATGCATTAGTTTTATGTCCTATGTGATTTTGAAATTAGACTATGAAAAAATACTAGATACGTAAATAAATGTAGAAGAGCAAGAGAAATCGATGAAGATTCTTAGAAAATACTTAACTATTCTTTGAACTCAGGATTCTAATTCATCTTTACCATAAACATGAGCTGATATTTGACATTCTTAAGAGGCTAAGAGGAAGTATGTTTTGAAAAGAACCCTAAAATTTTTTTCTTTTTTGATCATAGCCACCTGCTGAATAATAGCAAAAAGGTTACAGAGATTATCAAGATGGGAGTGGTTGGCTTCAACTCAAATTTTATTTAAGAGAGGTATTAAAGCATCCAAAAAGAAATTCAGAGTTAATAATTGTTTAATGAATATTCTAGAATTATACGCAATATAGAAAGGCAACATGGATCAAAATCAGACTAGAACTCTTTTTGAGTTCCCTCTCATATAAGAAATTTCAAAAAGGATAATGGCATAAATATCTTCAAAGGAGATTTTTAGTGTTCGAATACTCTTTTAAATAGAGTATATTAGCCACATTTTAAAATATTCCAAGCATAAAGGAGTTGAGAAGAAAATAAGGAATTACAATGTCACAGGTAAAGGAAAATGATATTCAGGATATAAAAGAAAATAGGATATGCTTATTGGGTGGTTAATTTGTTGAGTGGAAGAATGGGGTTGTGTCAAAAAAAAAAAAAAACTTCCTTTTTAGTTTCCAAAATTGACTGGATCTGTCATCATAATAAGCTGAAGATATAAGGAGCTACCATGTTAGAGTGAACTTGCAGTAGACAAGAACAATATAAACATTAAATCATGCTATAATCTTCAGAGTTTCCAGGAGATTTAGACCAGACTTTTATTGGAACTGGGCTTTTACAATCACCAGAATTTTGACCAAGAGAGGACCTTCATAAGAAAGGACAACTTTATATAATATATTAAATTACTCCACCAATAATGCTTAAATAAAATGAGAAAAATAGCCAAATATAAATAGCTATGCAGAATATCAACGCATACTCTAAATTCAGGGGAATTTAAATTTTTAAATTTAAGCTTAAAATTTAAATTTTTAAAATACAATTAAAAATTGGAATCAGATTCAGATGGTAGAATTACAATGTTACTATTAATAATTATGCCAATTATGTTTAGAAAAGAAATAAAAATTCGTGAATATCTCCTTTTAACATAGGATAAAAATTTTAATATGGTAGATTTTGATAAGCACTAAAAGTGTGGATAATAAAATTGGTAAAACAAATAAAAGTGAAATAATGGCTGGGAGGTACTTTTGGGTCTCCCAAATGGGTGCAGGTACCCATGTACTTGGGTCATTTTCCACTGCTTTACCAGGCACATTAGCAGGGAGTTCATGGGAAATGGAACACCTGGGACTTGAATGGGTATGCATATGGGATGCCAGTGTCACAGGCGGTGGTTTTACCCACTATGCCACAATGTTGGCCCCTGAATGGAGCAGTATATATAACCGCTCTATAAAGCAGATAATTTGCAAATAATATTTAACTTTAAATAGTGAATTTCACAGTGGAATATGTTAGCAAATTTATAAATGTGTTACCCAGTTTCTCAATGTTGAAGAATGAACACATTTAAGAAGAAGAAAGCCTAAAATGAACCGTGTGTTGCTGAAAAAGTGAAGACTATGCCTATTCCTATTGCAGATACATAAAGTGAAATGATGTTAATGTATAGGCACAGTTACAAATAAATTGTTTTAGTTTTGTGCATTGAAAGGCAGTGAGTAGAAATATTCATTTATCAATAAGCACAACAAGAGGCAAATCTTATTTTTATATCATTTTCCACTGAAAGAATCTAAGGTTCAATGTGGGAGATCACACATTTAGAGAAAAGAGCATCCCAAGTAAGCCTGGAATATCTTGTTGTGCCAGAAACAAAACAAAACAAAACAAAACAAAACACTCAAAAATGGTGGCTGCAAATTGACATGCATACTAACTTTCAGCTACTCCTTCTGTACCAATTTTTATAGGTGGAACTTAAGATAATTAACTTATGATAATACTTAAAAAATAAGATTCTATTAGGTAACACTGATATTAGTAAATAAATGAATGAGAAGGACATCACAATTTATGATAGAGTTCCTTCTAATAAATGTAGACATGTGGGTAAAATTAGATATATTTTCAATGTTCATATTAATAATTGATTAAAGCAAAAATAATTTATACCTGTTAAATCCAAAGGGATACAGTTAGTTGAGAAATAGGCTATCTATGTAGCTACAATGTATTTCCCATAGAAGTCTTTTTAATTGAAAATGGAAAATTGTAACATTACACCAGAGAAACATGGCAGAACTTACTTTGTGATCAAACGTGATCAAAGTTAACTTTTATTACTTATGAAACAAGTAGAATAATATGAAAGTTGATATTTTATATTGAGAAGTATATAGTATTACTTTTGTGGCATCCCTGACCAAAACACATAATTCTTATTTTTCATTTATATGACACAACCAAATATGAATGATATGCTACGCTGTCATGGGCTCTTCAAAAAAGACAAAATGATGAAAAAAGACAACATAAAGTCAGAAAGACATGACAACTAAATATGGCATGTGGACCTTTGTTAGATTTCTGATTTCTACTATTTGAATCTGTATTTATTTAGTTATAAAATAAGTTAGGGAATCAAGTAGCTGAAATTTATTATTTCCTTATAATAGATAAAATGATAGATTTTATTAATAAAAACAATACATTTTTATTTATAATAGCTTCCTTATTTTGATAATAATATTTTGATTACATTTGAGAATGGCATTGTTTCCTGGAAGTGCATTGTCAAGGGTATTTAAATTGTGATGCATATATATAGCAATTAATATTGCAGTGAATATTAATAGGTTCAATGTTATCAATATATATTTACTTATATAAACATATAAATACATAATGACATATGGTCAGTAATATATGAAGCAAACCAATTTTTTTTCATTTTATTTAAAAAGCAGAGAGACAGAGAAGCAGAGAACGAATTCCTGTCTACTGGTTTATTCCTAAAATGCCCACAGAAGCTACAGCTGGGATAGGCAGAAGCCAGGAGTCTTGAAATCAATCTGGATCTCCCACAGGGATGCCAGGAACCGAAGTACATGAGCCATCATCTGCTGCCTCAAAAGATGTGCATTAATGGGGCCGGCTAATCCTCCGCTTGTGGTGCCGGCACACCGGGTTCTAGTCCCGATCAGGGCACCGGATTCTGTCCCAGTTGCTCCTCTTCCTGTCCAGCTCTCTGCTGTGGCCCGGGAGTGCAGTGGAGGATGGCCCAAGTGCTTGGGCCCTGCACCCGCATGGAAGACCAGGAAGAAGCACCTGGCTCCTGGCTTCGGATCAGCGTGGTGTGCTGGCCGCAGCGGCCATTGAGGGGTGAACCACCGGGAAAAGAAGACCTTTCTCTCTCTCTCTCACTGTCTAACTCTGCCTGTCAAAAAAAAAAAAAAAAAAAAAAAAAAAAAAAAGATGTGCATTAATGGGAAATTCGAATCAGAGGGGGAGCCTTTGACACCTAAGGTAGCAAAGGTAAAACTGGAACCCAGGGACCTCAACATGGAATGTAGGCATCTTAACCACTAGGTAAAATGGCTCCCCCATAGGTCAAATGACTCTCCCACATAGTGTAGATATTCAATAATTTGATAATTTAATTTATTTTAATTAAAACTTAATATTATTAATATCCATAATGATTAAATAGCATGTGAATTCTTTGTTATAAAATTGTGTACAGACGAAAATTCAAACAAAATGCAGTTTCTTCTAGTAGGTTCTATGTGTCTTTCTATGTATATATATTTTATTGAGTCAATAAAATTAAAAAGTAAAGACTTCTTGTGCACAATTATTCTGCAACATCTGTTTGGAAGTTGCAACAGACTTTTTGCTCCATGTGCTTATTTCTCTGTCCATTATATGAATTATAAATAACTAACTTTCCTTGGTATGTTGGCTATTCTGTACTCTATTAATAATTTTTTTTCAGACCAACTCCATTTTTATGAGAATGTATATGATTCTGGGAAGGAGTTTTGGTGTTTGTTTTGATTTTGTTTTTGATATTTTGCATACGCTTTACATGTGGCTTTCTTAGAAGAGTTCAGTGGTGAGTCAATGAAATGAAATAAAATAAATGTCTGTAACAATGATAGGATTAGAACTGCAAAAGGAGTATATGATACTAAAGATTCAAATGCAATTTGGGAATACCGACCTAAATTAGTTCTATATATTCTCACCAGAATTGTAACACATACACAAAAAATGTCAATAAGAATCAACAATGTGTTCAGTTCAGGAGATTCTGACACAATTAATTTTGGTGAAAACCAGAAGAAATACTCATAGCACTGGGTCATACAAATGGATTCCATTTCTGTAATAGATTAGGAAGGACATGGGAAAATATAATCATGAAGTGATATTAAGAGAAACATGTTGATGTATTTTTATTCAAGGAACTTCAGGATAAAATTTATACTAAGCAAATATTTGGGCTCAAGATATACATCATTTCAGATAGTTGGTCAAACAAGCAACCATAAAATTTGTAAATTTCCATTGAGCCTTATACTATTAAGCACATGACTGAAAACAAAATGTTATGATATTGCTATTTCATGAGAAAATTGGTTAATTTTCTCCTCAATTTTATGCTTTGTTATATGACATATAAGGCCAAGAAGTAATCTCTATCACCTTGAAGATCTCAAGGTTGCTTAGTACAGTTTCTAGCATATCAGTATTTTCAAATAAATGTGGAACTGCAATGAAAATCTATTACCAAGCCCACTTATGAGATAGATTTTGATAATTCTTGATCTGTTTAAAAGTGTAATAGTGGAGGGGATTAGAGTGTGGACTCTGAAATCAGACTGCCTATTATTCTACAGTGAATAAATCCTTCTAAACCCCAGTTTTCTCAAATGTGAAATATGGAGATTAAAAGAGTCAATTGTTACAGAGTTTTTTGAATTAAATTAATTAATGTATAAAATAAAATACCTGAAATGCACCTGACACAGTAATTACTGTGCAACTATTTTCTATTATTACTGACCATTATAATTATAATGATAAAATAATACTGAGTAATTGTATTATGAGACATTTTATTAAGTACCTTACCTATTTTTTTCTTATTTAATTCTCAGAGTGCAAAGTACTTACAATTTTGAAAAGATATATTTATTCATTTATTCAAAAGGCAGAGTGATGGAGAGAAAAGAAGAGAGGCAGAGAGAGGAGAGAGAGAGCTTGAGAGAGCGGGCGAACGAGAGGCAGGGGGGGCAGAGAGAATCTTCCATTCCCCAAATGACCACAGCAGCCTGGGTTGGGGCAGGCAGAAGCCATAAGTATAGGACTCCATCTGGGTCTCTCACATAGGTGGCAGGGACTCCAGCACTTGAGTCATGATCTGCTGTCTCACTCCTGCCCAAATAGAGAGCTGGATTGGAAGTAAAGTTGCCAGGACTAGAACAGGCACTCCGATATGAGATGTGAGTATCCCAAGCCGTGGCATAATTGCTGAGCTATAATAGTCAATCCAAAGGACAAATATTTAATCATACTACCATCATTTCTATATTAGTACTTTTTTTTTCCAGTTTTGATGTAATCATATACATATATGCACTTAACATCAAGAGTTTTTGGATATTTCTTCATTTGGTTGGAGTATGATTCTGTGAAGTTGATGGACATAATTAAATAGAAAAATTCCCCTGAGTATGAGTATGAATTTCTTATTCAACATTATCAGACTCCAAGCTGCCACTTGAAATTTACGAAGATTTTTGCCTTGGGTGATGAATCAGCCTACACTTTCTGTTTCAGATCCGTTTTTCATAGACCCAGGCAATGAATTTGAGAGCCCTTGATCTCTCAACAACTATAGTTCAGACATGTACAAGCCTGAAAAAGTAAAAGAAATATCTAAAGAAACCATACAATCATAGGTTAGATAATTTTTCAGATAACATACATCATGTATAAACTAAAAATCAACAAATTCAAATTTTGTAAACTAAAATACACTTCTAAAAGAATGAAACATCACTTACAGACTAGGAGAAATTTCAAACCAGTATCTGACAATGAATTTGTTCCAAAAAATTCTTAAACTACCAAACAATAATAAAAATGCAATTAAAATAGGTGAATGATTTGAATAGATTTTTGAAGATCCTCATAGACAGCAAATAATCATAAGTAAAATGTGCAATGCATTAATCATTAGGGAAGTCCAAAATTGAAATCCAAATTGAAATTTCACTATATTATTACCTCTTAAAAGCACTGACTACAAGTGTTGTGAAGATGTGGAGCACAGCTGTTGGGAATGCAAAATGGTAAAACTATTTTGGAAAACAATTTGGTTATTTTGAAAGTTTAAAATGGACTTAGATTATCATTCACTTCTTCCTTCTTTTCTTTTCTTTTCTTTTCTTTTCTTTTCTTTTCTTTTCTTTTCTTTTCTTTTCAACAGGCAGAGTGGACACAGAGAGAGAGACAGAGAGAAAGGTCTTCCTTTCCCGTTGGTTCACCCTCCAATGGCCACCGCAGCCAGCACGCTGCAGCTGGCGCACCGCGCTGATCCAAAGCCAGGAGCCAGGTGCTTCTCCTGGTCTCCCATGCGGGTGCAGGGCCCAAGGACTTGGGCCATCTTCCACTGCACTCCCAGGCCATAGCAGAGAGCGGGCCTGGAAGAGGGGCAACCGGGACAGAATCTGGTGCCCCGACCAGGACTAGAACCCTGGTGCCAGTGCTGCAGGTGGAGGATTAGCCTATTGAGCCATGGTGCTGGCCTGAATTTCCTCTCTTGGAGAGATGCCTGTTCATGTCCTTTGCCCATCTCTTAACTGGATTGTTTGTTTTCTTGTTGTTGACTTGATTGAGCTCTTTAAAGATTCTGGATATTAATCCTTTATCAGTTTCATAGTTTGTAAATATTTTCTTCCATTTTGTCTTTTGCCTTTTCATTTTGCTGACTGTTTCTTTTGCAGTACAGAAGTTCTCAGCTTGATGCAATCCCATTTGTCAATTTTGGCTTTGATTGTGCTTCTGTGGTCTTTTTGAAGAAGTCTTTGCTTATGCCAATGTCTTATAGGCTTTCCCCAATGTTCTCCAGTAATTAAATGGTATCAGGTCATAAATTTAGGTTTTTGATCCATTTAATGTGTTTTTTTGTAAGGTTTAAGGTAGGGGTCTTATTTTATAGTTCTGCATGTGGAGATTCAGTTTTCCCACCAGTATTTGTTGAAGAAACTGTCCTTGCTTTAGTGATTGATTATAGCTCTTTTGTCAAAGATAAGTTGGTTGTAGATTCAGTAATTGATTTCTGGAATTTCTATTCTGTTTCTTTGGTCTTCACTTCTGTTTTTTTTTGTTTGTTTTGTTTTGTTTTTTGTTTGTTTGTTTGTTTTTCATTTTTTTTTTTGCTATTACCAGGCTGTTTTGATTATACATGCTTTGTAGTATGTCTCAAAATCTGATATTTTGATGCCTATGGCTTGCTTTGTTGTGTAAGATTGCTTTATCCATTAGATGTCTCTTGTGTTTCCATGTGAATTTTAGCATCTTTTTTCTAAATCAGATTCATTAGTTGGGAATCTGTTGATATTAATTCTTCCAATCCATGAACATGGAAAGCTTTTTCATTTTTGTTTTTCCATTTTTTTAACTCTTTGTAATTTTCACCATAGAGATCCTTGGCATCCTTGATTAAGTTTATTGCAAGGTATTTGATTTTTGTTCCTATTGTAAATGGAATTGATCTTACTACCTCTTCTGATTGTTATTACCTCACATCTCTTTGCATGTTTTATTAAATGTCTTTACTGAAGTATAAGTGATCCTTTGACATGTGATGAGTATTTGGTTGTTTACAATTTTTATAATGCAAATATAATTTCTATAGACATTCACGTAAAAGACATTTTATGAGTATATGTATTAATTTTGCTTGAGTAAATATCTTGGAATGAAATAAGTGAATGATGGCCGGCGCCGCGGCTCAATAGGCTAATCCTCCACCTGCGGCGCTGGCACCCGGGGTTCTAGTCCCAGCTGGGGTGCCGATTCTATCCCAGTTGCTCCTCTTGCAGGCCAGCTCTCGCTGTGGCCCAGGAGTGCAGTGGAGGATGGCCCAAGTCCTTGGGCCCTGCACCCGCATGGGAGACCAGGAGAAGCACCTGGCTCCTGGCAGCAGCACGCTGGCCGCAGCGTGCTGGCTGCGGTGGCCACTGGAGGGTGAACCAATGCAAAGGGAGACCTTTCTCTCTGTCTCTCTCTCTCTCTCACTGTCCACTCTGCCTGTCAAAAAATAATAAAAGAAAAAAAAAGAGAGGAAATTTAAATGGCCAATAGACACATGAAAAACTATGCAGGATCACTATCCATCAGTGAAATGAAAATCCAAAACACAATGAGGTTTCTACTCACCTCAGTTAGAATGGCTCTCATACAGGAATCAATCAATAAATAAGCAATAAATGCTGGCAAGGATGTGTGGAAAAAGGTATCCTAATCCACTGTTGCTGGGAATCTGAGCTGGTTCAGCCGTTGTGGAAGACTGGATGGAGATACCTAAGAAAGCTAAATATAGACATATCATATGCCCCATATGCCCCAGCCATCCCACTACTGGGAATTTACCCAAAGGAAATTAAATCAGTATATGAAAGAGTTATCTGTATCTCCATGTGTATTGCAGCTCAATTCACAACAGCTAAGATATGGAATCAAACCAAAGATCTATTAACTAAAATCTGGATAAATAAATGATGGTATATATATATATATATATATATACACTATGGAATACTACTCAGCAATAAAAATTGAAATCCTATCTTTTGCAACAGAATGGATGCAACTGGAAAACATTTCATCTTAGTGAAATTAGCCAGTCCCAAGAAGACAAATACGGTATGTTTCCTTGATCTGTGGTAACTAATAGAGTATCTAAAATGTAATGTACTTGAGTGAAATTGACATTTTGAGATGTGATGATTGTTACAGCCCTTATCTCTACTGTTGACGAGCAGTGTTTCTTTGTCTTCATACCATTTATTGAACTCATTACTTACTGTAGGGTTAATCCTATGAGTATAAAAGAAACTGAAAATAATTTTTTTAAAAATTAAGAGTGGGAATAAGAGAGAGAGGAGGAAGAAGGGTGGGAGTGCAGGCAGGAGGGATGTTGGGAGGAAAAATCACTACATACATTGTATACATTGTTCATGTGTAGTCCCCAAGGCATCCAAAGTAATAATTTTCTTCTCAGTTTTCATGCGCAAAATAAAGGCTCAAGGATTTCTGGGATCGCACTCTAGTGAATAGAAAAATCATGGCTTGAAATCATAAGACTAAGTTTGAAATGTACAATAATTGAAAGAACAAAAGCAACAAATCAAATTGTCTTTGGGAAGGTATAGTTTATGTTCTATTGACTATATATGTTCAAGAGAAAAAGACGCTTTGCCTGAATGTATTCTCCTAATTTTTCAGTCACTCACACATACATACAAATATAAGCTAGCAACTTTTGTATTTCCTCATTTGCAAGATCATGATTTTATTACCTTCAATTTTTATGTGTTTTTTTTCTAACTACTTCTTTACCATTCTTTATTTGCTTTGAGAACATGACCATTTGCTACATATTTTTATTTTTTTCTGTTCAATTAAATGGATAATGATCCTATCCTACTGGAGCAAGAAACATTCAGCATGAATCAAAACAGTTGCATATATTAGGAAAAGCTAAATATACTAGTTTTTGCATAAATGGATAGAAAATTGATATATTATGGTGACCTACTCTTAAATTTGAAGGCTGTAGAAATTAATGCCATGCTCTAGTAAGTGATTCTCAAATTTCAGCTCCATCTATTCACTTAGACGCCTTATTAAGGCACAAATTGCCTGTGCCCAGTATCAGAATTTTCATTTGGTAGGTTGAAGTGGGCCCACAAATTTGCATTTCTAAAAAATCCCCTGGTGATGATCATGCAGCTAGTCTTGAGATGTTTCAGAATCACAACTATGGGAGAGCATTCCTGGTGTAATGGTAGAACTTGGAGCCCAAAATTATCTTGGCGCATTGGGAACAGGTCTCAGCTCTGCTTGATTGTAGTTTGCTGAGTAGGTAAGAACATGGAATTGCTTGGAGATTCTACAGCAACATTCCAAACATTTATCCATGGTTGACAGAGCTGATCAAAATATACCTATTATCTTTTTCATTATTCTGTTCTGTTTAATCTGTGTTGTGATTTCCACTTTCATTGAAATTTATCTAGCTTTTAATATACATATATTTTGTTTTGTATATCACTGCATTTATTATTCAGAGTAAGACAATGAGGCTATAGCTATCTATACTACTCAATCTTCCTTTTGCTTCTATCTATAGGACCTAAATACACCTATATCCTGTTACAACCCATTGTTCCTATATTTTGGCCATATTATTATTCTACAAAATACTATGGGTATTCATTATAGAAACAAAATCTCTATTTTCAAAATGCTAATGGTAGATATCTATGTTATTAATTGTTGATCATTAATTTTTCATGATAACATTCAATTTACTGCCTATACTGGGCATGTTTGCTCCTTTATAAATCTGTGATTTACTGTCCCTATGGCTTTCAATTATTTTGTGAGACAATAAATTCTGTACTACATTTGAGATCATAAAAAAGACCAGAAGATTTTATGATTAGACTTAAATTGATAGGTTTATACATTTCAGAATAGCAGTTTTAAGACTAGGAAAATTCATTTAGTTATGTGACTATGACTAATTGAATGTTTTATTGTTCTAAATTATTTATTGCTTAAAATATCTATGTATCAATAGTCATATAAGCCACTGAATTATTGAATTCAAATTTCTTTGGGAAAAGAGAATTCTGCTTTGTTCAATTCCTCTTTTGCTGATAGTTCATGTTTTTTCATGTTTGTTCATCTTTAGAATTTCAGAACAGCTTTCATATCTAGTATTGTGCTCCCACAGCAGGTGGGATTTCAACCTACTCAGAGATTGCATTTGTATAGCATCAAAGCTCAGCTGGTATAATTTGCAGTGTTATACAGAATAGTTTCTCTTTGCCAGAGAGATTTAATAATTACATGAATTTTTAAAAAACATGAGTGACTAACAATACCATTGCAAGTGATTATAAAATTATTGCACTGATCAATCCATTTTTGATAAATCATTAAAGACCAACAAATAAATAAATAAATACATAAATAAATGAATGACATATTGTACTATATAAAGTTTAGATAGTGAGAAATTTAGCAAGCATTATTATTGCATTAATATCTGCGTATATGAGCATAAAACCAAAATATGTAATAACAAGAGTATTAAAATCTTAGATAAGTTGTTGACCGATTCATTTACTAATACTACCAGTTATTTTTGAATAACCACATTTTGATAATTTCTTTCCCTCAGACCCCATGTGGAAAAGAGTTGAAAACTTAATAAACTTAATCTGATGATCAGATAACAGGACTTCAAAGCAGAGCAAAACCTGTAGTTCATTTGTGTGGCTTATTTGCCCATTACAAAAGCTGTAAAATCATGCCGAGTTACTTCCCCATAAGAGAAATAATTACTACTACCCGAGTTTCCTAGGAAGTGAGTATGTCTACAATCCATTTCAGTGGGATAGGTACATTGTTGCATTATAAAAGGTGCATGGAAATCATAAATCCTCTTAATTGTCTTCTAACTTTTTAATATCCAGGCCTTAAGGAATAAAATATGTTTCTGAATTAAACTATATTTTATAAGGAGAGTCCATTGATACCAAAACCAGATTCACCAGTGGAGAACACTAGACTTTTATTTACCTTGAATCAAGTTGAGTAAACCCAGAGTGTGCTTAGATGAAGACTATGGAATAAAGTGTAAGAAGTATAGTATCAACTATAAAACAGTATCAAACTAAGCAAGTTAGTCAACTAAAATAAATATTCATATAATTTTTGCCTATGTCATGGCATATATGTGGTCAACACAAAATGTGAACAATCTCAACTTCACTATTTTGATGATGTGTTAAAAAACAGCTAGTTGGAATGTTTTCCTTTGATGTTCTCATTGAAAACACTAGTTGAGTTTTGAAAACACAATGTAGAAGGAGCAGCATATTACCTTAAAATTTATACTTTCTGGAGAGAAAAGTTAAGTTGAGGATAAGAGAACATGAAATCAAAGAACTGAACAAAAATGAAATTTTGTGAAAACTAATAGGGATAAAGAATAGAGCCTAGTAGGAATTCCTGGTGAAATATCTTGTAAGTACAGGCAAAAATCCATTTTGCTTGACAAACATCTTATTGCAGCTGAAGAAAACGTCTTAGACTCAATGTCCTTCTGTGTATTTACACTTTTTGTGAAAACATATTATTCCCATAGAAACCAGCAGCAGTACAGTTACTATTAAATATCACTCTGTGAATGAAAACCAAAGGAAAGAAAGAATTCTCTGCTTTCGTTCAGGGTCTTTCCAGAACTTCTATGGAAAACAGATGCAAGTCATAATGATTTAATAGTAATTGGACCCAAACTAAATTGTGTCTCTGTATTATGGGTTAATGAAAGAAAAATAATCTGTAGCTGATTGCATTATGAGATGGAAGCCCATAAAATCTCTTTGAAATGTTTGTCAACACTTTGGTATGCACTCCTCCCAAAAAACCATATGCTTATAATCACTTGAATCCCAATTAGCCGTATCTGTACAACAAACAGAAGGATTTATATGATCTGCATACTAAGAAAATGTACCTAATATCTATTAAACAAATCACCTTTTAATAATCAGTTACTTTATTAATGATAGAGCTGAAATTTTTATATAGAAAAAAATAGCATAGCACTATGAAATCATGACTTGTTCCAAATATATTTGAATTTTCTAACTGACCACTCCTGAGAAAAGATGGCCATCTTCCTACATAATTACTTTGAAAAAAATCAACATCCTATAGTTTGGTGCTATACAAATGTAATTAATGTTGGGATAAAGTCTAATACTTTCATATTGAATTTCAAAGGCGAAACACGACCTGCTTTCAAAAATTATTTAAATTTCTCACAGACTTCAAGTTAGCAAATGGAATAAGACTAGAGAAAAATTTGAACTTTGTCCAATATATATAACATCACATTGGCAGATCTTAACTCTTATTTTCTTTTTAATTTATATTTAATTGATTTAACATTTTATAGCATTTATCGTTTGCCAAGTTTTTCTAAATACTTTGTAAAAAACTCCCAAATTTAATCTTTAGAATAGCCTCCTAATTTAAATGATTTTGTCTTAAGTGTTTTGTGCAGCTGAATGTTTTTACAAATCAAACTGTGAATGTTAGCACCAGGAGATTTCTCTTAGGCTTCTGCGTCTGTGGCTTTAAGTACTGGGCTGTACAGCTTCTCCTATTTCAAATGGTGTATGAAGTAATGTAGAACGTTGCAATGATTGATATACTTTTGGAATGAAAAATAACCTTGTAAAATAAATAAAAATGTGTTATATTTAAGTTATTAAGGAGCCATGCAAATGGATGTCTCTAAATCCTAATGTACTGATATTTCACTCTGTTCTTAATGGTCATTTTTCATTATGGAACTTCCATTCTTTCTTTTGAACTGATTGTGATTCAGTGTTTGATCTTCTTTTCTCTTGACTTCATACTCTAGCTATCTTAGCCTTTCTCTGACATCTCCACATCTGCTTTGATTGAGACCTTTACTGAACCTCCTGTTATAGAAATGATCATGACGAAGCTTATTGAATTCTTTCAGAATATTAGAACGTGATTTGGTACCCTGGAAGTTGTAGTGCATGACTAAATCGCTGGGAGATACAATCTACTCCATTTTTGAAACAGAAGGAAGGAAAGATACTCTATCAGTTTGCCAAGGCTGCCGTAAAAAGAATACCACACGATGATTTAAACAGCAGACATTTGTAATGTTCTGGAAGCTAGAATTCCAAAGTCAAGGTGTATAACGCTGGTTTCTTCTGAGCACTTTGAGAGAAGTTTTTAAGTTCCAGGTTTCTGTCCATGTGCTCTCTACACTTGTACCCTCATGTTGTCTTTTCTCTGTGTGTTGCTTTTTGTAAAAATTTCCCCTTTTTGCAAGGACATCAAATTTATTGAATTAGAGCCTACCCTATTGACTTCATTTTAATTTGATTGATAAAGACTCTGTTAAGACTCTATTTCCAATTAAAATCACACTCTCACATACTGGGGAGGTTGGGATTTTGATATATGGATTCAGGTTGGGAGTGCACAATTCAACCCAGGACAGATACCCTGAGCCTACATTGCACATTCTCTTAAGATGTCCTACTCTCTCAGGATAGTGTTCTCCTGCATTCTCACCAGGAAGTGGTTTGCTTCTTTTCCTTTTTAATAAATATTTATTTATTTATTTGAAAGTCAGAGATACACAGAGAGAGGAGAGGTAGAGACAGAGAGAGAGAGGTCTTCCATCCGATGGCTCACTCCCCAGATTGCTGCGACAGCCGGAGCTACGCTATCTGAAGCTAGGAGCACGGAGCTTCTTTCGGGTCTCCCATGCGGGTGCAGGGGCCCAAGCACTTGGGCCATCTTCCACTGCTTTCTCAGGCCTTAGCAGAGAGCTGTTTTGGAAGAGGAGCAGCCGGGACTAGAATCAGCACCTATATGGGATGCCTGCGTTTCAGGACAGGGCGTTAACCCGCTGAGCCATAGTGCCAGCCCTGTGGATTGCTTCTTAAAGCATGCCTTGGTATTTATTCACAATAAGTGTTTTCACATATTTGTGAGGCTTATAGTGTAAAGATCTGCATCAACATGAAGTTTACCTTCCATTGTGTATTTTTCCCTCATAATAATAATTACAAAACACTAAATGATAAAAGAGAATAGAGGGGCATTTCGGAATTGAAAATATGAAATGTAATAGTGAAAGAATACATCTTTTCTCTCTGATAGCAGCTTTGGCTCTGGCATTGCTGCTGCTTGGTAAGTGGAGATTGTGCGATTTCTAATAATTGCTCTCTGAAGTAAATGCTGATTTTTTTTTCTTAGTGGTGAATGTACAACCTTTTTTTTTACACTCAAACTTTAAATCTGTTATTCTCTATAAGTGTGTGTGTGTGTGTGTGCACACATGTGCCTGCATGCTGCTTTGAGAGGATGCTCAAAGTTCAACCAGCTGATTTCTTTTTTATTTTCCACTGTGGACAGGTGCCATGCAGTAGGACAAAAATGAGACTTCCTCAACCACAGTAACTCTCAGGGTCCTGATACTCAGAAACTTGTGGGTCACTTCCATTGGACATCTACCCACTGCTCTAAGACTTGAACTGAATGCTTCTTCATAGAATATTAATAAATTGATGGTGATATCTGTGTTATTTGTACCATAGAGAACTGTAAAGCCCTGTCTTTCCCATAGTTTTAGGGTGTATCTCAAATACTGGAATGAACCTGGGTACAGAGTACATCTCCACATCCTCCTTCAGGCTTCTAGGGCTGGAATACAGGCTTTGAAAGATTCAATCAGCCATAACAACAGGTGATATGGATATAAGACTTTGAACATATTACTCTACGTTTAAATTATTTCAATTAGGGAAAATAAGACTTCCTCCATTAAAACTTTCCATTCATCCCTCCACATACCAAATCTCTCCAAACCCATTAGTAACAAGGTCTCTCTAGTGATGTTTCTGGAGTGTAAATATGATTCCATTATTTCTCTCCCTAAATTCTTTTGAATCTCTGCATAGCCTTCTGATGAAGTCCCAATTTACCCTGAATATCTTCATGATTTGGCCACATGTATTAAAAGCATTGTCCTCACACTCTAAAATATGTCATCTCATGCAACTAGAAAGTTTCTGAATGTATCACTTTATTTCTCATTTTTTTCCCATGTTGATTTCTCATCTTTGAGAAATCAGGTCACTGTATTGTTTTTCATCCTTCTTCACCCAGTTTAAATTGTCTGGTAAATTTTAATTGTTTCAAATGAGATTTAACATGTTAGGCAATCATGAAGTTGCAGCTATAATTCATTTTAAAAATTTTGTGTCACCTGAGGGAGTTAAAGTTTTACTGTTCTATAATGACATAAGGAAAATTTGATTTAAGTGAATTTCTAATACACTTGGTGAATTTACTAAAACCATAAGGAATTAATTCGTAGTTTATTATATATTCTAAATATTCCCCTTATTGTTCATTGAAATGCTTGTCCCCAGTGAATATGAATTGAACACACTTTTTAAATTATTATTAATTGCAAGCATGGCTATGAGGATTTAGGATATATGAGTGTTCTGCTAGGGCCAAGTTAAACCTTATTTGTATAATTCTAAGAAGAAAGCAAAAATATAAGAATAGAATATAATGTTGATTTAAATTGTTTGATCTTTATATTTCTTTGTCTAATGTGTTTAACAAAAGTATCGCTTTTTTCAATAAGGTAGATTCAACAGGGCCACTCCAAGGCCTTACTTAGTAATTTATGTTTTACCTATGCTATTAAATGAGAAATGTTTCAACTTCCCTAAGTAAATAATAATTCAGTTTTCATTAATTCAGACAGGCGTTCCTCTTCTCTTTACCCCATTGAGTCACAGAACAAATCATGCTTTTCAAAGCGTAGTGTGAAGGCATTGGAGACAGCAGTGACTGATCCACACATTTTCAGGAACAGAGAACTGGTTGTGCTGCTGAATATCTTCAGGGTTCCTGATCAACATATGTACTTGCAACTGAAGACATTTCAAGTTATAGGGTAATAATGTTCCAAAATTTTTTAAGGAAACAAGCCCAGGGGGAAAATTCTATCTCAAATGAAGATCAGTGTTAACAATAGGTGAATATTGAAGTGTGATGAGAACATTAATGTGGTAGTATTTCTGTTTAGTGTGTCTCCTGATTCTGATCATGGCTTTATTTTGATCATTCTAGAAATTAGTATGGCTTTTGAAAAATTCAATGCAAATGATAGTTTGTGCTGTTTCTGTAATACACTTGAAATCTAGCTTCACTAACAAAGGTGCAAAACAATGAGTAGTCTAAAAATAATTATAAAATGTTGGTGTGATTTAACAATTATAGTTCAGCAGTATAATTGTCAATTTGTTTCTGATAATCCATGGTTTTAGTCTTGTGCCATATAGAACATACATAATGTTTCTGCATATCTGATTGCAGTATTTCATTTTCTAAGGAAGAATCTTATTAATGTCATTTGCAACTGTTTGGTGAGTGCCTATACAAAAGCGCACACACACACACACACATAAAATCAACTATACCTGAGTTAGTGTACCGAAAATGTCTGCTGTTGTTTCCATTTTTTGTGGTTAATTTAGTAGACAAGAGCTAACCCCTTAGGGTGTGTCATGAATTATACCTATTTGCTCTTGTCCAATGTTTGAGGGAATGTACCAGGCAAAAATAATTTATCAACTGAAAACACAGCCCAGATACTCTCTCTCTTTATGTAGCAGTGTCAACTTAATTCACTTTTGTATTTCCTTGTGCTCTAAATTTTAGCTTTCCCCTGGTGGACGTGTTTACACACACACACACACACACACGTGTATATATATATTTTTTTTCCTTAAATACTGTACTTCTTAGGATAATACATGCATTGTCTATTTACAATTAAATTATTAATTAAGAATTGTTCATTTTGCATTCTACACTCACAGTATGAAAGGAGAAATGGACAACAAAAGTTTTCATTAGCTACAGGGTGTTAGGATGCTTGGAAAGTGCTGAGTGCCACTGACATTTTGATTTTGGGGTCAATATTCTACTTTCTGATACAGAGGAAGGCAAGGCCATCTGTAATGAGGTCCTCAGGGTGTGAGAGGCCCTGGATTCTGTGATGGCAAATTGTGAACTTTGGGAGACTTCAATATAAAAAGGGGATCTCAGAGTGAATTCAAAATGATAGAGAGTTTTATGTGTAAGAGTTCATACAGCATATAAAGTTAAGAGCCAGGAATTTGGGTGAAAAACTATGAGCTAATTTAATCTATTGCTGTTTTGGTGCATTTGAATTGTGCGGTAGCTGGAGGTGGTGTTTAAAGGGATGTTTTCTATTGGGAACAATTCTGATTGGATAGACCAGGAATACTGAAAAACCGAGATTTGTGAAAAGTGATTATGAATGTCTGTTAATAGGCGAGCGTGAGTTGTTAGTCACTGTACTAGTTTTCTAAGGCTACTTTCTCAAGATATCACATAATGGGTTCATGGAAACAGCAGAAATGTGTCCTCTCAGGGCTCTGAGCCTAGAAGCTGACATCAAGCAGTGGACAGAGGCACACTGCCACTATAGACTGTAAGATTCATTTTTCTGCTACATTTTAGTGATTTTTAACATTTCTTAACTTTCAGCTGCATCCACACAATTTCTAGTTCCAGCATCACTTGGTTGTCTCTGCTCTGGGAGTGTTTGTGTGTTTGAAAATCTATGTGTCCTAATAAAATATCAATCACTGGATTTTAGACCTACCTCAAATCTAATTTGAACTTGTCTAAACTTGATCATGTCTGTAATGAACCTGTTTCCAAACAAGGTCACATTCACAGATACTTGGTGTGAGTATTCTGATATACTATTTTGGGACACCTAATTCACCCTACAGTAGTAATTTTACTACAGTTGAATCAGGAAATATTAATGATTATTTAGGAGAAATCATTTGAGGCTAGTAAGCATAAAATAAAACAAGAGAAAATGCCCCCAAAATGTGCATTTATGAAAATGAGACAAATTATTTTAAAAACTTAGAAGAAAATATGAATCATAAAGTCGACTACATTCACCTTGTGGGATGATAGCTTTTATTAAAATGTGCTGATCCCGGCCGGTGCCGCGGCTCACTAGGCTAATCCTCCGCCTAGTGGTGCTGGCACACCAGGTTCTAGTCCCGGTCGGGGCGCCGGATTCTGTCCCGGTTGCCCCTCTTCCAGGCCAGCTCTCTGCTGTGGCCAGGGAATGCAGTGGAGGATGGCCCAGGTGCTTGAGCCCTGCACCCCATGGGAGACCAGGAAAAGCACCTGGCTCCTGGCTCCTGCCATCGGATCAGCGCGGTGCGCCGGCCGCAGCGCGCCGGCCGCTGCGGCCATTGGAGGGTGAACCAACAGCAAAAGGAAGACCTTTCTCTCTGTCTCTCTCTCTCACTGTCCACTCTGCCTGTCAAAAAATAAATAAATAAATAAAAATAAAAAAATGTGCTGATCCCACATTCAACCCCATCGCTATGAGACTTACTTTAGGTGAAAGAGAAGAGCTGGGCTGGCATTGTGGCAAAACGGGTCAAACCATTGATTATACAGCTGCATTCCCTCTCAGAGAGCAGGTTTGAGCACTGGGTGCTGTGTTTCCTGCCATCTCCCTGTTCATGTGTCAGAGGAAGTGGATGGCAGCTGGGCTTCTGCCAACAATTTTGGAAACCCCAATGGAGTTCCTAGAACCCACCTTTGGCCAGGTCCATCCCCAGCTCTTGTTGCATCTGGGGAGTGAACCAGCAGAGGAGAGATTTCCACCTCCCCTGCTCTTCCCTCTCCCTCTCCCCCTCTCCCTACCCCCTCCCCTCCCCTCCCCTCTCCTCCTCTCCCCTCCCCTCCCCTCTCCTCCTCTCCCCTCCCCTCCTCTCCCCCTCTCCCTTCCTCTCCCCTCCCTTCCCCTCCCCTCCCCTCCTCTCCACTCCCCTCCCTCTCCTCCTCTCCCTTCCTTCTCCCTTCTTCTCCCCTCCCTTCCCCTCCCCTCACCTTCCCTCCCTCTCCCTTTCCTCTCCCTCTTTTCTCCCTCTCCCTTTCTCTCTCCCTTTACCCTCACAATGTCACTCTGTAATTCAAACAAATAAATTTTGTAAAAAAGAAAAATAGGAAATGGATCTTTGCAAAGATTTATGACAATGGTTTACAGATAGTATTCCCATATTGGCACATAAGGCATATAAACACCTGTTAAATCTAAGTGTATTAGTGAAAGTAGCCTAGGTTACAGTGCAGAAAATTGATTACAATCAGAAAATTTAAAACATTTCCATCAGTTTAGGCACTGAGAAATGCCAATTGGAAGTTATTTTATCACTAACCTTTTTTTAATGCAAACTAGCATTTGATATTTCTCTTTGGATACAATTTTATCATCCGGCTGTTTCAAATGATTTATGAACGATGAGTAAGATCAATATCACAAATTAATGCAGCTACTTATTTCAAATATTTTAGATATGTTAATTTCTCTCCTTCAGCATAGCTATAATTTCATCTTCTTTTCTGTCATCTTTGTAAGATCTGACGCCAGACACTCATTAACATTCTTTGCATGAGGAATCTATACAGGATACATCATGAGCACATGATTTGCAAAACAGAAATACAGAAGGAATAAACAGAAATTTGATTTCCTACATAGTTGGTTGGGAGTAGGATGGATGGTCAGTGAAAGGTATGGGGCTCCAATGATGACACATTTCACATCATTTTGTCTTCTGAATTATGTTAAAGTCCAGCACATCAAAAAAAGAAAAAAATATGTTTTCAGGATACTGAAACCATAAAAATCAATAAAAACACAACAACAGTATATATAACCTCAATTGAAATTGATAAAACTCAAGGAAGATGGAAAAGTAATCTATCCAAGTATCACCTTGGCAAATGACCCAATGATATACTTCTATTACCACCATTTTCTCTTTTGAAATATTGGTTCATTTATTTGAAAGGAAGGCAGAAGAGATAATGAGTGTAGAGGGAGTGTAGAGAAAGAGAAAGATATTTTCTATCTAATGGTTCACTCTCTGAATGGTTGCAATGCCCAGGGATGGGCGAGGCCTAAGCCAGTAGACTGGAACTGACTCTCCCACATGGGTGGCAGAGGCCAAAGCACTTGGGTAACCTTCTGCTGCCTTCTTCTCGGGCACATTATCAGGGAGCTGGATCAGAATAAGGGTAGCTGGGACTCTAACCATCACTCTGACATGTAACACTGCCGTTGCAAGTGCTAGCTTAACACACTGTGTCATTAAGTTGACCTCGATTCACATGATATTAGTGTATTTTCACATGACATTACTCTCAGACAGGTATAATCTAAAGATAAAAATTGAAAGTAAATTTTGAAGTTAGTCTCTAGCTTTCCTCTTAGAAGGATTTGAGTAGCACAACTATCTTTTGTGTATTGTACAGTTAAGATAAAAAAATGGCATTTTTTTGGAATAACAATTCTTTACCATGGAGAAAAATATTATAGTTTTTCTAATGTGGCAGATTGAGAACACACCATCATACTCAGCAATAGTATTTAATCTGAATTATAAATTCCTAATTATGTCACTGACAAAAATCTAGTCTTCATTCTTCAAATACAGTATATTAATGCTATAAAGGACAAAATATGGGAAGAGCTGTGTGTAATAAAGGGGGCTAAAGAATCATAGCAAGTAATTGTAACATGATCCATTGTTGGACTTAGATTCATTTTCCAGAACTTGAGTCTGAGATATCCATTAAGTATTAATAGAGCTAAGGTTGCATTTCCAGAGATAACCTTAGTGTCATGTTTTGGAGACTGTGTTCTTTGGAGACAGACAGTAAATACTGAGGGGTAACAAATCCTGATGTCTGTAACTGAACTATGCAAGCAAAAGAGAGCAAAGAGAAGGGATAGCTTGGAGAATGGAGAAAGAGGGAGAGAGGGGAGAAGAATAATGTTGGTTAATTTAGGTGAAGGGAAGATGGAGTATTTTCTTGGACTTACATTCAGAACCAATGTTATTTCAGCTTTATTATTTCCAGGTTAAGTTTTCTACAACAAGAAAGGAGGTTAGGTAATAACTAGACAAAGTTTCCGTGAAGAAATTTGGAGTGTCTCCTGGAAACTGTAGTGTAAATGTTATAAAAATTAAGAGGAAAATGAAGTCATTAAGCCATACAGATTTTCCTTCTTTCAAAATTGGAATTTAACTGAAAAGGACATGATTCCCCTGAAATACATGTCCCAGAATAAATGAACAAGTGAAACATCATCTTAGAAAAAGGTTTAGAGAAATTAAATATGTTCATTTCCTGAGAAAATGATATGCGATCTTGTTTTTCATATGATGAGCAGCAAACAAAAAGAAAAATCTGGAATTGTATATTTACACAATTATAAAAAACTTTTGTTTCCAAATGTCACAAAGGAGAGACTAAAGTATACCTTGAGGACAAAATCCACACTCTTCCAGAGTGATGGAAATGAAAAACCAAATAAGTTTGCTTTTCTTTATCTTGTTACTATGAATCTCTAGTTCATTTTCCAGGCATTTCATGATCATTCTCTATTGGAGCCAGAACCAAAAAGAAACATAAAAGCAGTATCTGATAGAGTGCAATTTACATTTTCTGACACATCAACCTTAACAGCTGAAACAAGGAAATGCAGAGATGAGAAAGTTTGGAAGTAGATAGAAATGGCAAACAAGGAAAATCAATTTGAATCACTCGTAAGAGGGATTTTTCTGTTCAGCTGAGACTAAAATTGTTTTATAGCTTGTGGATGAACTCTAGCAATTCTGATACGCAATCCAGTCCTCTTAGTCTGCTGTAGATGACCTTTATGAACACGACTGGGCTGGCCTTTCAGAGAAATGGGCATGGACATATGGTTGGAGGGCGTTCTCCAGGATACAGTGAGGCTCATGAGTTTACCTTAGGGTGCATGAAAAAGGCTCTCAGAATATGTGAATTCTATTCTGAATGCACTCTTGGAAATGCCTTTTTAGACTCCATAGAATTTTAGGATAATGAATGTGATGCTTCCTATATGTGTTGTTCATTTCACTTTCATTAAGTTAAAGGAGTAGTGTAGTTCAGATGACTATGTTTATGATCCAAAGTAAATCCTTGATCTGAATGAAGAGCACACATCATAAATAAGTGCAGAATATAGCTCCATTGACTAAACTTTGTCAGTGAATATCAAAGTAAATAAGGATCTCCAACAACAGGCTGCATTTTATCTGAATTTTCTAATTCCTGTAATAGAACTTGCAACATTTTTCCAAGGCAGACAATTGGATGTCACCCTAAACAAATTATTTAGAGTTAATACGGTGAACATACCTTCATATTTGCCTGGGACTGTCACAGGTTCTGCCTGTCTCCCAGAGCTTCATCCAATTAACATCCTCTTTCCTTCTCAAAAAGTTTCCAATTTGTACAATGGCTTACATGATCATCCTACTAATATGCCAACATACTGGTCTCACTGCTTGAGCAACTTAGTAAGAATAGCTCTTTCATGGCAAGCTGCTCATTCTAACTATACATATCATTGCAATCACGCACTTCAATTAAAGACTATGCAATCTTGTACATGTGAATAGAAATCAGAGTTCTTATTTCAGTGAAAACTGAGTTGAATAATTTGTGAGACAGTAATAATTTTCTAATAATGCTGTCCAAATAAACATGGGTAAAAATTATAAAATATATTTTGATGTTGAAATTTATATTTTTGTACAAATATGTATCAATAGTTAATTCATGTGTTTTTATATTTTGTTTAAAATATTCAAGATACATGTGTTTATTTATTACTTACTTAACTTTATAACTTACTTATTACTTAATTTCTTAAGTTAACTTACCAATTTCCAATCAAAACATAGTCAAGACATCAGTTTAAAATTGCTGACATTATTAACATTTTAAAATTATTGACCATATTTTTTAAAAATTCCATTAGCAAGAGGTTGCTTAGTCTTTTTTCACTATTTCAATCATCACTCTTCGATAAAATGTAATCTTTTTCTTTTTTTAAAAAAATCTTCATAATATATATAAGCATGTCAGTACTAAATCCCTGGAACTGAAACATACTTTCTGTGTTAGGTTTTCATTTGGGAGCTCTTTGATGGCATAACATTTTATTCTGCTCGAATTTGTTCAGCTCTCATTTGTTATCCATCCTCAACTTCTCAGCACAGAAGAAAAATTGGCTTCTACTTACACACATCTTGGCTTCCAGAGGAAGAGAAAAATGTTGCCAGCCATGCTACATTTGTACTTCCTGGCATTTTCCAATAAGTGTTCTTATCAAGGAGAAAAGAACTCACCCCCCCCCCCACAATACACACACAGGTTAAACAGATACCATTAGAGTGCATTTACTTTACTTGTGAAAATCCATAACTGACATGTTTATCACAAAATTATTTCTAATAAATGTAAAATGTCAAATTTCAATTCTTCTTAGAATTTTTAAATCTTAGAAAACAAAACTTGCTGTTTCTAACACAGTTGGTGATTTCTGTTGTGCAATCCTGTGTGAAATGGTGAAAATGGACAAATAAATAACAAAGTTATCAATAACTACACTGTGAATCATCAGGAATGTCATCAGATGCAGTCTTGAAAACACTAACCTGTATGACTTAAATTATTTGGATTCTGTTTTTCCAAGCACAAGAGGTATGAAGGAGGCAGTTGCTGATGTTGGAACAGCAGTGTGGTGATTCTGCTAGACACTGAACTTCTTTCTGGTTTTGGTCACATCTGATGGCCGTGGCCTCAGCATCATAAGATTTTCTTATAATTGAATTTATCATATGCCATTTAAAAGTACATTATTTTTAGAGAAGCTTCACACTAGAGAAAAATTTGAGCAGAAGGTGCTCAATTGATGAGCTACATTGATATGGCATGTCCATTACAGACAATAGTGTATACGAGGGTTCACGTTTCACATTGTAATTTCAATGGGCTTATTCACGTTGATGCTGTCACATTGAGTAGATTCACTGCCTTAAAATAAGCAAACAAACTCTATGCTCCACCTATTCATTCCTCCCTCCCTGAAGCCCTGACAGTCACCAATTTTTTCACTGTATTTATAGTTCTGCCCTGTAAAGAAAGTCATGAAGTTGGAATCATATTGTATGTAGCCTTTCTTATTGCCTTCTTTCATCTAGTAATAGACATTTAAACTGATCTTTTCATCACTTGATAGTGTGCTATTTTTTTTGAAAGATCTATTTATTTATTTGAAAGGCAGAGTTACAGAGTGGCAAAGACAGAGAGAAAGAGAGAGAGACAGAGACAGAGAGGGAGAGAGAGACTTGAGAGAGAGAGAGAGAGAGAGAGAGAGAGAGAGGGCTTCCATCAGCTTGTTCATAACCCAGATGACCTCAATGGCCAGAAGTGTGCCAATCCAAAGCCAGGAGCCAGGAGCTTCTCCTGGTTCTCCCACAGGGGTGCAGGGGCTCAAGCACTTGGGCCATCTTCTACTGCTTTCCCAGGCCATAGCAAAGCACTGGATCGGAAATGAGCAGCCAGGACTGGAACTGGCTCCTATATGGGATGCTGGCACTGCAAGTATCAGTTGTACCTGCTATGCCACAACACTGGTCCCATTTTGCTACTTTTTAGTATTGAATATTTCATTGTCTGGATGTACCATGGTTTGTCCATTCCCACATCCATTGTCTAAATGTACCAAACTTAGAAGCAAGTTTGGTTGTTTCTACATTTTTAAAATTATGCATAAAGCAGATATGAAGATGCACGTGAAGAATTTTGTGTGGAGGTAAGTTTTCTTTTTTGCCAAAGTTGAAAGAGTTTTTATTTCTATTATGACAGAGCACTGCAAATGGGTGTATGCTTCACATTCCCATCAGCTGGAAATGGAGGCAGGCTCTCCCATCCCAACAGCAGCAAGTTTAATAATCTCACTCAGGAAATATTATCAGTGAAATTTACTTTCTCAATGTGATATAAACTTAGAAAAGTCTTCTTAGTCTCAAATTTTGGAAATTAATTCACACATTATATTAGCATTTTCTAATTATATTTTTGCATTTAAGAATTCTAATTGTTCAGATCTTATACTCCTATGAAACAAAGTATAACACACATTTTTTTTCCAGTGTTAATTAATAAGGATTTTTTGTTTAAAAATTTTTTAAATGTGCAAATTTTACATATTTCACATATACAAATGCAGGAATATAATTATACTTTCCACCCTACTCTCCTTTTCACCCAAACTTCTACCCTTCTTCCTCTTCCCTCTCCTATTCCCACTCTCATTTTTTACAAAGATCTATTTTCAGTTAACTTCGTACTCATAAAATTAACCCTACACAAATTAAAGTGTTCAAGAAATAGTATGAAGAATAAAATCACTGTTCCTTAAGAGTCAAGACAAAGATGTTAAAAATCATAGAATCTCAAAATGTCAATATAGATGTAAGTTTTCAACTAAAATATAAGAAGTATGTTAGCTAGATTATATGGTAAGACAATATTTAGTTTTGGAGAAACTGCCAAATTTCTTTCAAAGTGGTTATAATATGTTGTATTTCCACAGCAATGAGTGAGTGTTGCTTTAATGGTTTCACGGTTATCTGTCACTAATAGCACATAAGTGGACATGACATTTTCCATCGGTATGTTTCCTTGGTGAGGTGTCTGTTAATGTCTTTGAAATACCTCTGAATTAAGTGGTTTGTTTTCCTAGTGTCAAATTTTTATACTTCTTTATATATGCCACATAACTTTATTTTTTTTTTAACTTTCATTTAATGAATATAATTTCCAAAGTACAGCTTATGGATTATAATGGCTTCCCCCCCATAACTTCCCTACCACCCCCCACTCTCTCTCCCCTTCCATTCACATCAAGATTCATTTTCAATTCTCTTTGTATACAGAAGATCAGTTTAGTATATATTAAGTAAAGATTTCATCAGTTTGCACCCACACAGAAACACGAAGTGAAAAATACTGTTTCAGTACTAGTTATAGCATTAAATCACAATGTACAGCACATTAAGGACAGAGATCCTACATTAGGAGTAAGTGCACAGTGACTCCTGTTGTTGACTTAACAAATTGACACTCTTGTTTATGGCATCAGGCATCAGTAATCCCCCTAGGCTCTTGTCATGAGTTGCCAAGGCTATGGAAGCCTTTTGAGTTCACCGACTCTGATTATATTTGGACAAGGTCATAGTCAAAGTGGAAATTGTCTCCTCCCTTCAGAGAAAGGTACCTCCTTCTTTGATGGCCCTGTTCTTTCCACAGGGATCTCACTCGCAGAGATCTTTCATCATTTATGTCATTTTTTTTTTTTTTTTTTGCCAGAGTCTTGGCTTTTCATGCCTGAAATACTCTCATGGGATTTTTAGCCGGATCTGAATGCATTAAGGGCTGATTCTGAGACCAGAGTGCTGTTTAGGACAGCTGCTATTCTACGAGTCTGCTGTGTATCCCACTTCCCATGTTGGATCATTCTCTCCCTTTTTGATTCTATCAGTTAGTATTCACAGACACTGGTCTTGTTTGTGTGATCCCTTTGGTTCTTAGTCCTATCATTATGATCAATTGTGAACAGAATTGATCACTTGGACTAGTGAGATGGCATTGGTACATGCCACCTTGATGTGATTGAATTAGAATCCCCTGGCATGTTTCTAACTCTACCATTTGGGGCAAGTCCAATTGAGCATGTCCCAAATTGTACATCTCTTCCCTCTCTTATTCCCGCTCTTATATTTAACAGGGATAACTTTTCAGTTAAGTTTCAACACTTGAGAATAATTGTGTATTAATTACAGAATTCAACCAATAGTATTAAGTAGAACAAACAGAAAAAAATACTAAAAGGGATAAAGTATTAAGTTGTTCATCAACAGTCAGGGCAAGCGCTGACCAAGTCATCATTTCTCATAGTGTCCATTTCATTTAAACAGGTTTTCTTTTTGGTGCTCAGTTAGTTGTCACCGATCAGGGAGAACATATGATACTTGTACCTTTGGGACTGGCTTAATTCACTCAGCATGATGTTTTCCAGATTCCTCAATTTTGTTGCAAATGTCCGGATTTCATTGTTTTTTACTGCTGTATAGTATTCTAAAGAGTACATATCCCATAATTTCTTTTTTTATATATATTGTTACTGATTTTATTTTTTTAAACTTTTATTTAATGAATATAAATTTCCAAAGTACGGCTTATGGATTACAATGGCTTCCCCCCATGACGTCCCTCCCACCTGCAACCCTCCCCTTTCGCATTCCCTCTCCCCTTCCATTCACATCAAGATTCATTTTCAATTCTCTTTATATACAGAAGATCAGTTTAGCACACATTAAGTAAAGATTTCAACAGCTTACTCCCACACAGAAACATAAAGTGAAAAATAATAGATGATTTTTAAATGATGATGAAATCAGATCAGACCTATTGTCATGTTTAATCACAGAGAGAGTCAAGTTGGGAAATGCTAATTTCTTCTTTTTTTTTTTAACAGAAGATCAGTTTAGTATACATTAAGTAAAGATTTCAACAGTTTGCACCCCCATAGAAACACAAAGTGAAATATACTGTTTGAGTACTCGTTATTGTGGGGAGCAACCCGGACTAGACTAAGTTACTGGAATTAAGACTTATTCTATGCATCTGCTCTCCCACAATATGGCACTGAGAAGGGAGAAACAGCTTCTACACAGATGCCTCCAGTTCCACCAATAAACTGTAGGACCTGCTCCTGATTGGAGGAGAGCAGCGTACTTGGCGTGTGGGTAGCAGAGTTGGGATTGGTGGAAGAGGACTATAAAGGAGGAGAGAGACAACATGCACCAGGAACATCTAAGGGGAACATCTGAGGGAACACCTGTGCAGCCCCCTAGAGAGCCGGCCGGCGGTGTGCCGCTCCCCTGTGGAAGTGGGGAAAGTGGCCAGGGGGAACCGCCCTTCCACGGAGGTGGAAGGGAAGGCAGCCAACCCGGGAAGAACCAGCAGCAAACCTGGGGAGGGCCGAGCAGACGAAAGAACAGCGCAGGGTCCTGTGTCGTTCCTCCACGAAGAGGGGGAGCGACAGTTATAGCATTAAGCCTCAATGTACAGCACATTAAGGACAGAGATCCTACATGAGGAGTAAGTGCACAGTGACTCCTGTTGTTGACTTTATAAATTGACACTCCTGTTTATGGCATCAGTAATCCCCCTAGGCTCTTGTCATGAGTTGCCAAGGCTATGGAAGCCCCTTGAGTTCTCCGACTCTTATCTTGTTTAGACAAGGTCATAGTCAAAGTGGAGGTTCTCTCCTCCCTTAAGAGAAAGGTACCTCCTTCTTTGAAGACCTGTTCTTTCCACTGGGATCTCACTCACAGAGATCTTTCATTTAGGTTTTTTTTTTTTTTTCCAGAGTGTCTTGGCTTTCCATGCCTGAAATACTCTCATGGGCTTTTCAGCCAGATCCGAATGCCTTAAGGGCTGATTCTGAGGCCAGAGTGCTGTTTAGGACATCCGCCATTCTATGAGTCTGCTGAGTATCTCACTTCCCATGTTGGATCACTCTCCCCTTTATTTATTCTATCGGTTAGTATTAGCAGGTACTAGACTTTTTTATGTGCTCCCTTTGACTCTTAGTCCTTTCATTATGATCAATTGTGAACTGAAATTGATCATTTGACTAGTGAGATGGCATTGGTACATGCCACCTTGATGTGATTGAATTAGAATCCCCTGGTATGTTTCCAACTCTACCATTTGGGGCAAGTCCAATTGAGCATGTCCCAAATTGTACATCTCTTCCCTCTCTTATCCCCACTCTTATGTTTAACAGGGATCACATTTCACATAACTTTATTTTATCAGTTATGTCTTTTGTATATATTTTCTCCCAGTCTGTGATATGTCTTTTCTTTCTGTTAACACTGTCTTTTACAAAGCATATTTTTAATTTTTTAATGAAGAAGTCCAACTTATCAATTCTATCTTTCATGGATCATGCTTTTAATGTTGTTCTCAGAAAGTTGCTTCTAAACACAAAGTCATCTAGTATTTCTCCTTTGTTATTTCACTGGAATTTCATAGTTTAGATCTTAGATTTAAGTTATGATCTGTTTGAGTTAGTTTTGTAAATACTATGAGGTCTGGGTCTAGATTCACTTTTTAAAATACCAATGTCCAGTGCTTTCAGTATCTCTTATTATATAAAAAAATCTGGTCAATTTTTTGCCTTTGCTCCTTTGTCAGATATCTGTGGACTGTATGGCTGTAGGCCAACATCTGGGCTATATATTTTGTTACACTAATCTATTATCTATTTGTTATTATAATTATTATTTTCATTATTGTTTCTGTTAATTCCATACTTGGTTACCATACCTTTGTAAGTCTGGAAGTCAGGTAGTGTTGGTCTTCTAACTTTGTTTTCAATGCTATGTTAAATTTCTGGAACTTTTGCCTTTCCATAGAAACCTTAGAATCCATCAATAACTGCAAAATAATTCCCTGGGATTTTGACTAGGATTGAATTTAATCTATATAAATCTAGTTAGTGTCATGTTGACACACTCCATTCTAAGGTAAGAAAAATAGACAGCTCAGGAAAGAAACTATGTCCCAAACTAATCACAGAGACTTTATATTTCATGGTTTTAAATGGTGTCATACTAATATCCTTAGATTCAGAAGGGAAGTTAAAAAGTAGTGTACTTAACTTTCAGTCTCCAAGTACAGTTTGAAATTAGTGTTGGCTAAGCCAACCTGCAAGGTGTGCCATGAAGTCACATGACTTATTGATGTGCCCACACACAGGGTGGATAAATAATTATTTGTACCATCACCATAAAAAAGTAGTTTATACCTCTTAGAATTCTTCTTAACTCTTCATAGCTATAAAAAGAATAAACTATGTCATTTTTTGTATTATGAATGAGCCTGGAAGACATTATTTTAAGTGAAATAAACCAGGCACAAAAAAGGAAATATCACATGATCTCACTCATATGTAGAATTGAAAAAAAAGTTGATTTCATAGAAGTAGAGAGTGGTTGATCAAAAACCACATATTCATTGTTTGGTAGAAGGAATAAGCTTGAGAGATCTACTGTACAGCATGATGACCACATTAAACAGCAATATGTTGTACTTTTGAAAAAATGTTGTGTCCACAATAGAAAAAAAGATAACAATGAAAGATAGTGCAATTATTAATTAGCTAGATTTAACCTTTCCCACAACTGAGGAAAAATATCGTAAAGTGCATGACAAGTACAGTAATTTTGTATGTCAGTTTAATAAGCAATACATTTGGAAGTAAGTAAGCCTTTATGTAATTGTTTGAACAAAACCAGAAAGAATACACAATACCTGCAGGTGGCACATGTTTGCAGGATTTGTTAATGTTTTGACTGTTAATGTTACAGAATTTTCACTTGCTAGGCAATGAGTATGCATGCGATAAATGAAAAAAATAAATCCTGTAAAAATGGTCTAACAGGATGTAACTATTATGGGTTAAAGATATTTTTAGAGAGATGCTTTTCTTAAATGTAGATTCACCATTTATTTACTAATTCAAGAAAGATTTTCAGTAGCAAATATATAAAATTTATTTTGCTAGGTGTTGTGGGGGGAGAAAAACAAATATGTGAAAGAGATTTTATTTCCAAAAGTGTGAATTTTTGAAATGAATTAAAAATAAAAGGATATATATGCATATATATGTATATATATATAAAGGTTCTATACCTAGTTGAAATTATTGAATAAACAAACACAAAATAAAAACACAAATAAGTGTTATTCAAAACAGAAAGAAAAATGAGGGCATAGAAGTTTGGAGGCAGCTATACTACTCATGATATAGGGGTCAGCAAAAATTTTATGGAAATGTTGACCCTTAGATCTCTTCTGAGCAGTTAATAGAAATAATATATCCCTCCCTCTGTGATCAAGAAATATTGGCCACTCTATTAATCTTTGACAGTGGCTACAGTGGTTGTGATTTTATATTGCTGTAAGTTCCAAAGACATGAAGGGAGGGTAAGGGAATTAGAATTTATGATATGAGATTGTAGAGCTGGAATGTGCATGTTCTTTTAAATGAATTGCCTCTCTCCAAAGAGCTTATACTGCTAACTGTTTTAACAATAAAAGAATAAACATAATGCATGGTCATAAAGTTAAAAGCCCTGTATATCAGTAATTGATTGTTAATTAGAACACAGGAGATAAAAGGTGAGATTTAGTATCTGGTGTGGCACTATGGACAATGTAGGAGCTGTGTCAGGAGATCATGTCCCTTAGCTTCAGCAAGAACACTCACAATAGATCGTGGTGAAAGGAGCAATTGATCTATGTCTGTATGAAAATAGATGAAACTGTAAGCAGATAACTATTTAAATGAGAAATATTCTGGGGTTTGTAACACAGAAATTGGTCCTTGTTTTCTCACTGTCATGAAAAGCATTGTTTATGATTATTGGGAACCTGAGAGTATTTCATGTGCATCAAATCTTTGTGAATCGAATTTTTCCTTCATTGATTTACAGTCTCCTTTCATTTCTAAAGTTAAAGATTTTATTTTTGTGCTTTCTAAGGTACTTCATCTGCATTGCATATTATTCTTAAGCTTTATTTTCCCAAACATTTTGTCTTTTCCTTTTATTCATTCACTAAATGTTTGTTCAAATCTGTCATTGATGAGACACAGTCCTAAGCATTGACAACGTAATTGTTTGTATTGTTTTTTGTTGTTTTTTTTTGTTTGTTTGTTTGCTTTTTGTTTTGGCCATTTTGTTCATCTTATTCTCAGCCAGTAAAAAATTTAGGATGGAATCATAAAAACACACAAAAGATAATAAAAGTCCAAGTGGTGAAGGTTGAAAGAGAGAGGGCATGAGGGGGATTTCACATTGGAAAAGGGTGGGATAATGGAATGGAAGCGGTGAGATGCAGAAACTGAAGCACCTTCTCAGTGGGGAGAGATACACATTGCAGCGTTAACTGAGCTCTCATCCTTTTTGCTACCCTTTTTTCCCCACCTGTTTCTTGAGGATTTTTCTTTATTTACTTTAGGTTAAGAAGCAGAAAGAAAAAGAGAGGGACTTGGAGAGAGACAGCTAGAAATACAGAGCGCTTCCATTCTCTGGTTCACTCTCCAGTGCCCACAATGTTCAGAACTGGGCTGAGTAGAAGTCAGAAGCCAGGAACAAAACTAATGCAGGGACTATCACTTGCGCTATGATTTGCTGTCTCCCCAGTGTCTGCATTAGCAGGAACCTAGAGTCAGGAGCCAGAGCTAAGTATCAAATCTCGTTACTATGATATGAGATGCAGGATTCTTAATTGCTGCATGAAAGCCTTCCACAGGGATTTTTTTAATCACTTATTCCATAAACCATATAAGGGAAAAATGATTTTTTCAAAGAAAATAATTCTCTTTCAGAATAAATATTAATTTATCTGTATATAAAATTCTCAATTTTACAGTTTTTCTCCATATAAACAAAAAGACATCGAAAAGAGTGACATTTTCAGAAGAGCCATCTGATCAAAATGAAACAAACTGAATAGGTGTTACACATATAAATACAACATGTAAATATGCAATTAAAATGTAAATATACTACAAACATAAAATAAAAAGGAAGATGCTTTTTAGGAAGACTTGTGATATCTGATTTTCATGAAGAATTAGCAACAGCTATTATTAATTATTAATAACTATGCTTAAGTGAAATTTGTAAGAAACCATCAAACTTATTGAATATTAGAATTGGTATGAACATTTAGATTAAATATGACTTTCTCAGTTTCAGTATACTTGCTCAAAAGGACATTATCACAAAATAAAAGTGCTTCCCATAAAAGGCTAATCAATAGATTTACTCTACAAATAAAATTACATAACCAGAGTAGCAAGATCAATCAGGGAATTCTCAATGCATTTCCTACATAAATTTCATGTACTCATAACCTCTAACAATCCACACTTCCTATTGACCATTCCAACTGGCTACATGGAAGCAGAAGCATTAGTCAGGTAACTGTGGTATGATACAATGGCTGGCACTCCAAGTGACCTGAGGACAGCAACATCAAATATTTCTCCAACCATCTTCTACGACTGCAAATAGCTCTTCTACTCATCTGGACCCAAGACAATTCATTTTTTAAAGCAAGAACTCTACAAGTTGAACTTGAAAAATAGTACAGTGTGTGTAGTTAGTAAAAAGAGGCAGCTAATTGCTAGTCATCTTTTAGATTGAAACTCAAGTTTAGACAAGAACTCTTTCACTATTCCTGTGCTTCACTCTGTATACTCACTTTTCAAATAGACCGTGGCACGAAAGACACACTTATTTTAATACACTTTTAGTAATTAAACTCTTAACAAATGCATGTTGGGACAATAGTTCTAAAATGTTAATTCTGAACAAGCGTTCACTCTAATTATGCTGTTTTAAGAGAGTTAAATCTTCTTTTACTACTTAATTTCTTTTTTTCTGGATGAGTAACTTCTTAGCTGAAGTAGCTTTAATGTTGTTCTTAAGAAATTTAGGTGAAAAGTACACACAAATCATCAGAAGGTGGAAGAATCAGGGTATTTGGCTTAGTGGTCAACGCACTGGTTAGGACATCATATCCCGTACTGAAGTACGTGGGTTCTACAACTGGCTCTGGCTCCTGACTCTAGCTTGTTTTTGCTAATGCACATTGTGGGAGGCTTGGTGATGGTGCTATAATTGGGATTCTGCCACCAGCTTTGGAGACCTGGATTGAGTTCCTGGCTCTTAACTTCTGCTTAGCCCAATCTTAGCTGCAATGGGCCTCTGGAGAATGAACTGACAGATAGGAGATCTGTCTGTTTATCTGTCTGCCTCTCAGGTACATATTTTTAAAAAGGTATTTAAACAGCAAATAATAAAATTAAATTGTGGGTCTAAAAGAAACAGTATTAAAGTATTGTCACCAGGGACCGCTGGTGGGGCATAGTGGGTAAAGTCACCACCTGTGTCACTTGCATTTCATATGGGTGCCGATTTGAGTCCTGGCTGCTCCACTTCCCATCCAGCTCCCTCCTAATATGCCTGGGAAGGCAGCAGAGAATGGCCAAAGTACTTAGGCCCCTGTATGCACATAGGAGACCTGTGGAAGCTCCTGGTTCCTGGCTTCGGACTGACCCTACTCTATCTGTTGTGGTCATTTGGGAAGTGAACCAGTCAATAGAAGCTCTCTGTCTTTCCTTCTCTCTCTATGTAACTCTGCCTCCCAAATAAACAAATAAATCTTTAAAACAAATATTATCACCAGGTGGAAAAAAATTAACAATCATTCTGTGGTGTATTAGGTTAAATTGCTGCTCTGGGACACCTGCAGCCCATATCAGCGTTCCAGCAGCTATTCCACTCATGATTCAGCTCCAACTAATGTGCCTGGGAAACAGCAGATGATGGCACAAGTACTTGACTCCCTGCCACCCACCTTGGAGGCCAGGATGGGGTTCCTAGTTCCTGGCTTCAGCCAGGTCCTGCCTTTTCTGTTGTAGTCATTTGTGGAGTGAACCAGTGGATGGAAGCTCGCTCTCTCTCTCTCTCTCTCTCTCTCCCTTCTGTCTTTCAAATAGATAAATAAACTGTTAAAATGCCTGAAAGGCTATTATAGGACTTGAAAACTCAGCAGTGTAACTTGAAGTATAACAGAAAGGTAAGGAAGCAGTGTGGGCCACCCAGCAGTGCTTGTTTTTACCCATCTAATCTGAGACTTTTTTTTCAACCATTTTAATAATGTTTGGAAGTTTTTGCTCTGAAGAAGTATTTGTCAAATGGTATTGAATTTAAATTGAAGACAGAAGGAATGATTTCAATGCAACTGTCAGGGTTCATTCCGTAAAATAGGACTCTGGAATCTAGGAACCACACAAGGTCTTCATAGGGAGGTATTTTTTTTTTTTTTTTTTTTTTTTTTTTTTTTTTTTTTAGATTTTATTTATCTATTTGAGAGGTAGAGTTACAGATAGAGAGAGGGAGGGACACACAGAGAGGTCTTCCATTCACTGGTTCACTCCTCAAATGGCTGCAATGGCTGGAGCTGGGCCAATCTGAAGCCAGGCGCCAGGAACTCCTTCTAGGTCTCCCATGTGGGTTCAGGGGCCTGAGTACCTAGGTAAGCCTTAGCAGAAAGCTGGATCAGAAGAGGAGCAGCTGGAGGGTTTCTTTTTTTAAAAGGAAAACTGAATAATTAGTTGTTAGAGGGCTCCAAGGGCGGAGTTAAGTCAGAGAACAGAGTTAAGTCAGGGAACAGCCAGCCCTCCTGGATTGAGAAAGATAGGGAAAGTTAGGAGTGAGCAAAATCTAGATCTAAGGACTACTCAGAGCTTAGAGTTACCAGTTCTCCCTACTTCCCATGAGCAGTGGGAATATTAACTGATACTCTCACAAACATACTTGAATGACTCCCAGGACCTGGTCCAAGTGTACGCTTCTCATTGAAAAAAATAGCAAAAGGATCATCACCATCATCTTCATGAAGAGAACGTAGTCCAATGTCAATATCTGCTGCATTAGTGAAATGACAGTCTCAGTACCTAACATTTCCTCAATGGGGCAAAGAATGTGAAAATACAAGGTTATCTCAAAAAGGTGTTTATTTTGGTGCCCAAAATTTTTGATGCCCATGCATACTTGTACACTAGAGAACAAAAACAATATACAGATACCATCTACTATGTCTATGTTATAACGCGACATTACATTCCTTTATGATAATTACTCCTAACTTATAAGTGACATTAAAATTGAGTGGTCATTTTTACCTGTAGTCATTAGATATTATAAGGTGACCTTTAAACTTTTCAGATTTGTAAGATAAATGTGAATATGACCCCCAGAAAATATAACACAAGATTGAATCTCCAGTGAATATAAATATCCTCTGACCATTCTGTACTTTTCCACATATTCACTGGTGCGTGCTGTGTTTCTGCCTTTTACAAGGACAATCCATCTTAGGCTTTTCAATGCGTCTATTTCCTGCATTACGGACTCCTGCCGCAGTAAACTCACACTTTATATCAATATAAAATTCACTTACACTGTAAACAAGAGGCTGTTGAGAAGAAAATCATACAAACAGGTATATGTCTTCTCAGCACAGATGGTGTTTTCATTTCATTGAGCGAGCTCTTGTCAGCACCACAACACTTGCATTTTTAGTTACGGTATATAATAAACCTGCTCACTTCATTAGAATAGAATATAATTTTTGGCCATTCTTTAATGGAATGATTCCCAATTCACTGTTACAGTCTAACAACTATGAAGCCGAAATCTCAGAATTTATTTGTGCTAATGCAATGATATATTCTCACTGATAAGTATCACATATAAAACCATTTTATATTATCAATCAGTAATAAATGAACACTAAAAATTAGTTGTGACATAAATTCAGCAATAGCAAATATACTAGAAAGCCCTCTTTGTGTTTATCACACATCTGCAGATACCTTGCCCATATAGATTAAGGCCAATCACCTAGAAAGACCAGCTTTTGTTTTCTGGTTTGTTGGTTTGTTTGTTTTTTAACAAGACATCTTCAACAGTGCAGTTCCTTCTATTTGGATAAGTAAATTGCCATTAAAATTCACTTTATAAGATTTTCTTTTCATAACTGATGAGAAATAACCTTCTGGTTTATTTTATATGTGCCATACATTTGTTAAATAAGCATTTAAATCTAGTAATTATTTAATTCTCAAAGTAAAACTGAGTTAATTAATAATATTGAATCCAATTCTCAACAGTCCTAGAAATGTGCACTAATTCAGTGATGCATTGGAAAGACTTACACATCTTACTGTAAAATTGTGCTCTCGCTGAAGATTTATTATAGTGAAGGATATATGCAGAAAGGCAGGGTGAAAATACAGATAGGCCAAAACAAGGGCGTTGCAAACCACGCTTCCTTGTGTTCCTCTGCGAGGCTTGCATGCCCACATTTTTCTCTCCAGCTCCAGACTGGAGGGTAACATGTTGTCTGTCTGTTCAGTAGAGCATATTTTATCTTGGGGTCAGATTAACTATTGTAAAACCCCAAACCATGTACCCGGGAGATATAATGAGCCCTTGAGTTTTATTTTAAACCTGCTAACAATGCCATCTATCTGGTTCCACTGTTTGGGAAAGCATCATTACCAAATAATGATGACAATCCTCCAGTAGTTTAGTTTTCTGTCTGACCAAAGGCCATCCATGAGGTTGACAGATACGAGCAACAATTGAATGACATAGTCCTGTTGCACTGATTATTTCCTTGCAAGAACATGAAGTGATTGAGTAACTTACCTAAGATTCCATGGCGAGTAAATGAGAGAACCATCTTCTACTTCAAAACAAACTTGATGGCAGATTCCAAAGTTTACTCACTAAATAACAGTTACTTTTTAATATCTTAGCATAAATTAGAAACATTATGTTCAAATGTTGTTCAGAGGCTTGGTGATGTCATCCAAGAGCCAAGAGTTTTCTCTTTTTTCTCAATTATCTTGGTTACAAGGAGATTGTAGTTGCACCTAGCATCATGCTGTCAATCAAGAACATCCACAATCAGAAAAGGAAGGGAAGCAAAGTACCTTCCTGTGTAACTGGCTCTTTTAAATACAGAATTTAAAAACAAAGTAACAATAAAAGTGTAACAAAAAGCTTCACTATATTGTCTTCTTTGGCATTTATCTTTTAAAACTGGACCACTTTACTCACAGATAATGATTAGTAATGATTGGTAAACATGGTTATGATGTTGCAATGATTTGCTCCCGGTAAGCACTCTGCTGTGTGGCTGCGCTCATCTGAATGATTTGGACCATACCATGATCTGAGAATATGGAAGTGAGTGCTGACATTAGTGTGGGGAAGGGAATGGCTGCTTATTGGGAAATTGTTGTGACTGAATCAGTCCCTTATCTGATTAATTTCACAGAACCAACCACATTGATAATTTGAATCTTCTGTTACTTCAACTATTTTACTCAATTCCAGTACACAGATCATATGCAAAGAATTTTCACACTATGATCTTTTGCAGATGCCAGCTTCATTTTCTGCAGCTTTCTTTTTTAATTTTGCATCTTATTGATTTTACCCTTAGCAAAAGTGACATGCATTTTTCTCTTTTGTGTATCTTTGCACAAGATATTTTCTTTGATGAGATGGACAATATCTCAAGGAATGTGTATGTCAGTATTAAGTATGTTGGCCAATTACAATGAACCCCTTTTTGTTAACCCATATAATTATTCAACCTTCAGCATGCTCTCTAAATGCTACTTCTTGTTGCTTTATTTAATAAAAATTCTGTTTTCATCTCTGTTTCCTCATTATACTATGACTATATTTTCCATGACTAAATTGAAATATTTCCAAATATTCAAGGAAACTATATTTCCTGAATATAGAGATCAGTTCAGTAAAGTGGTTTCCCACAATTTCAGCACCAAGGATCTCTTTTATTTTTTTTCCCTAACATCTATGCAATAAAATCCATTTTGAAAATGTTGAAATCTATTTTAATGTAGATTAGAATTGTCCCCAAGTAAAAATATATGTGTGTTTGTGTGTACAGCTAGATAGATATAGTGTATGTGTGTAATCATATAAAGGAGTAGTTCAAAAAGTTCATGAAAAAATGGAAATAAAAGGTAAATTTATAAATGTATAAAATTTTTAAATGTATGAATAAAATTGATATGTATAAAAAGTTGTATGTATATGTATAAAATATGTATATAAATTTATAAATGTATAAAATTTTTAAGTGTATAATGTATAAAATTTTTAAATGTATGTATGACTTTTTCCATAATATGTATTTTCCCTTTGTCGTTTGAAGATCCCTTTTATGCATTATTTCAATTCTTTTTGCACTAAAATAAATGTATCTTGTGATTTCACTTTTGATGAAATTTTACAACGACTTTGTATACGTATTTACCCATTCTATTAGTTGGGTTAATTCACTATTTACTTACACTATAGAGAGTGAATCACAGGTTTCAAGCTCTGAGCCATACATTTCTCTTTCATTTACTGCATGTGAGGTGCTGGAAAGGTCACTGTATTCTATGTAGACCTTTCTTACCTTGCATTTTGGATAAGAATTAAAGTATTTTGTACATTTAAAAGCTTGTAGGTGAAACTAGATCTTTTCACACATCTACTGGTTGGCCTCAATGGCTAAGGATGGGCCAGGCCAAAGCCAGGAATCAACAGTTCTTATTATTGGCTTTTTCAACCAATATTTTTAATTTAATTTTTCTTGTACTGCCTCAGAATATAAACACAAATATACAAATGTATATAACATATATATCCTTACATTATCTCAACTGCATAATTCACATATATATTTTGTTTCATTTATTTATTTGAAAGGCAGATTGACAGAGACACAGGAAGAGAGAAAGAGAGATCTTTTATCCATCAATTCTTTCCCCAAATGGCTACACCAGTCAGAGCTGGAGCAGACTGATGGTAGAATCCAGGAACTCCATCCAGATCGCCCATGTGAGTGGCAGGGACTTAGGCACTTGGACCCTCATCTGCTGCCTTCTAAGGTGCATTAGAAGGGAGCTGGCTCAGAAGCAGAGCAGCTAAAAATCAAACCAGTGCTCAAATATTAGGTGCCAGTCACAGGTGATTGATTAACCTACTAGGCCACAAAGCCAGCCCCTGTAACTATATATATATATATATATATATATATATAATTATATCTATATATAAATCAAGCCAATGATCTCACATTTATATCTTTAGTGACAAAACCTTTCCATTATTTTCATTAAGCTCATTAAACATCAAACTACTAATTGAGTTTTCAATACTTAAATATCTAACAAAATCCTCAATATGCCCAAAGCTATACTTATGATCTTTCCCCCTTAAAATAGAATTTCTTTAGGACTTTCATATTTCAATGAATAAAGCTTACCTTACTACTTTCAAGTACCAAAATTCTAGAAGTGTCTCTTGAAATTTCCATCATCTTTATCGCAGCTATCCAATAGCAAAATAGATGTTATTTTCTAAATATATTACAGGCCAGTTCACTTCTATTTGTTTACAGAACTAACAACTTACTCCAATAGGCCATCATCTCATATAATTTTCCTTTAATGGCAGTTCAAATGTGTAATTTTACTTGCCACGCATAAATGATCTACCTGCTCACCAATCTTCTCATCCCCTGCACTGTCTGTGTTCCAGTCATGATGACCTTCTTAAACAAGTCACTAGCCAATCCATCCTAGACATCTGTGTCTGTATCCTTTTAGGTCTATTGCTTTCTCCATTTAATTGTCTTCCAAACTCATTCATTAAATTTCTCAGTTCACAGCTTGTATCACCTGCATGTTTACTTCATATCATTTACAATATATTTAAATGATAAATTTCAAGTAGGAATTTTAACAGCACCTTTATATTGCAGATGATTGTGTATTCTCCTTTAGGTCAAGAACAGTGTCTGCATTACTTAAAACTTCATCTACATGAACTATAATGAGTCACAGATGTGGTGTTCATTAGAATAAATGAAGGAAGACAAAACTATTTTTTCTATAGAAATGTTGTTTTAACATAAGAAAGCTAATGAATAAATTTTTTGGAGAAGTGGTATTAGCTATTGAGTATCTTGGGGTGAGCATTGTGGTGCAGGAAGTTAAACCACTGTTTGGGGTGCCTGAATCCTATGTCAAAGTGCCTGGGAGCGAGTCATGCCTTTGCATCTTATCTGCTGAACATAGGGAGGCAGCATATCATAGTAGAGATTCTTGAGTTTCTACCACACACGTGGAAGACACTGATAGAGTTCCTGGCTTCTGGCTTCCAACTGGCTGTGTCCCAGCTATTGTGAGAGTAAAACAGAGGATGGAAAATTGTCTTTCTCCCTCTCTCTGTCACCCCTTTCTTCATGTCACTCTTTCAAATAAATAAATAAATGCTAAAAAAATGAGTATTTCCAAATGCCATTAATGGGATGAAAAGAAATTGTAATGTGAAAGAATCTAAGAATTTTCAGAAGGCTATGGCTGTCTGATAACTTTTCAGTTCTTGTGTATTCTATATCTAAATAGGAAGGGTTTTTGAAAAATTCATAGAAAATATGCCTGAGGGGGAAACTGTGCATGGACTTCAAATTTTTCCCAAAGATAAACTTCTTTTTAATTCCTTTTTCCAATTTTTAAAAATACACTCAGATACAGATAAATTCTAAAGAAATTCTAAACAAGTCAATTGATATTTTGTACAAAATAAGGGTTTTCAAGAATCTGTAATCTTTCCCACCAGTATTTTGTGCTTAATTGTAACACTGCTCCCTCAAAATCATATAGGAATTTTAAAGAGCCCAAATAGTTAACATGAGGACTTTGGTAGACCCTATTCCAACCTAAGTCTCTTCCTTATAAGAAGAGGAAATTGGACACACAGAGAGACATCAGGGTTGTGCACACACAGAGGAAAGGGTATTCAAGGACACAAGGAGAGTTCAGCCATCTGTAGGTGAGGGAGAGAGGCCTCAGGAGAAATCAGACCAGATAGCACCTTGATCTTGAATGTCTAGTCTCCAAAAAATAGATAAATTTCTGTTGTTTAATGCACCCTGTTCATGGTTTTTTGTTATGGTATTCCCGAAGAGTAATATAATCACTATATCCCTAACAAATTTATGCTGCCCCAACAGTCTTCTAGCTAAAATGGAAAGGTAAGTTAATTAGACTTATTAGCTATATTCCAGAAATATAATATGCCTTCCTCTATCTTTCTATATTATGTGTAAATGTAATGAAAATAAGTGTTATTCCCATAAACTTTCATGCTGATCAGTGATTTGTGTTCTTCAGTAACATAATAACATAACATAAAATTAAATGACAAATTGACTTGAATAGCAGGCCTTTAATATCTTTGCAAATAAGACTTTAGTTTGGAAATATATATTCTCAGGACAAATATTATTGGATATGAATGAATCAAATGGATAGGAAAATTTGTATTTTATAACACTGGCTATTACCTCATTTTATAAGGTTAACAAAATTATTGTTTAATATAAAGGCATTTTCACTTGTTTTATTTTGTTACTATATGGGTAAATCATTGTTATATCTTTATAGTACCTAGGGAAAATGTGAAAGTTAGGTGTCAATAGTTTATACATCAGCCAATTATAGTAAATCCCATGATATTAGCTATTTTATGATTTCATTTTAAAGCTATCTTTTATAATAACTAAAGAGAGAAGTGCTTTTAATGAGTTTGTACTGTCAAAATTTTGAGATGGATCAATCTATGGTAATTGATAACTGATGTAATTTAATGGAAAAAATAAAATAATTTTCTAAGTAGAGAAAGAAGCGTATAAAATAGAAGAAATAATTGGACTTTCTCATGTCACCAAAATATATCCCTGAGGAATCCAGATACCCAACTTTTATTTGATTTCTTCAATTGCCTCTCTCCTTAAGGCTCTTCAACATTGATGGTTGCAAACATTGCTATGTCGGGGTCATTCAGTTTGTATTCCTAAATAAGAAACAAAATCCAATCTTATAATGTGTTAAAAACATAAAAAAGATGGAAAAACCCTTAAAAAAAACCAAAGAAACATTTTCAAGTGACTTTTAATACATGAGCAAAGACAATATACTCTAGATGATTAAAGTAAACTGGTGAATTCATTATCAAAAACAGGTACGGAACAAAAATTAAGATTTATCGCCTCCCTTTGACATGTTAGAATGGACTTACAATACAAGTGCACCAAGGCTACTTGGCAGCATGCGTGGCAGACAAGGGAAACAGAAGTTCGTTGTCTCAGTTCCGGAGGCCAGGAGTCTGGGGTCATGGAGCTTGCAGGATTGGCTTCTGAGCACGATGAGGAAGGAGGTGTTCTAGGACTTTCCCCATGACTGCTAGGTAGTCAGATTCTCCCATGCCTCTTCATGTCACATCATTTTCCCGCTATTCCTCTGTGTGTATTTTCCTCCATTTGTAGAAGACATCAACCAAGATTGGATTAGGGCTAATGTCCTAATTATAACTTGCTTAACTTAGTGAAGAATCTAACTCTAATAAAAATCACATTCTGATGTCTGGGGTTTAAGGGGCTATAATCCCATCCCTAACACTCTCTAAGACTCATAATTTTTGTGTGACTTCAGAAAACAAGTGCATTCATCTCCAAATTATACAGTGAGAGTTTACCTTACACTGGGCCATATGCTAGGAATTGTAAATACATAATAGTAGATAAGAAATATCCGCTAATTTCAAGTAATTCATAAGATGTTTTCATAAAAGAAAACATCAGTATTCTATTTAATTACAGGCAAATATAGAGACACATACACTATTATTTTTATTTTTTAATTTTTATTTATTTATTTTTTTGACAGGCAGAGTGGACAGTGAGAGAGAGAGAGACAGAGAGAAAGGTCTTCCTTTGCCATGGGTTCACCCTCCAATGGCTGCCGCAGCCAGCGTGCTGTGGCTGGCGCACCACGCAGATCCGATGGCAGGAGCCAGGTACTTCTCCTGGTCTCCCACGGGGTGCAGGGCCCAAGGACCTGGGCCATCCTCCACTGCATTCCTGGGCCACAGCAGAGAGCTGGCCTGGAAGGGGGCAACCGGGACAGAATCCAGCTCCCCGACTGGGGCTAGAACCCGGTGTGCCGGCACCGCAAGACGGAGGATTAGCCTAGTGAGCCGCGGTGCTGGCCTGAGACACATACACTAAATAGGAGCAGGTGTTTGGCGCAGTGGTTAAGATGTTGATTAGGATACCCACAACACATATCAGAGTGACTGAGTTTGAGTCTAGTTTCTACTCTCAATTCCACTTTCTGCTAGTATACACCCTGGGTGAATTGGTTATGACACAAGTACGTGGGTCCCTGGCACCCACAAGGGAGATTTGCATTGATTTGCATCAACCTCTTTTAGGTCCCAGCTGTAGTGAGCATTTGGGGAGTAAATCATTGGGTGTGATATCTCTCTGTGTTAAATTGTGTACTCTTTCCTTGTCTGCCTCTGCCTTTCAAACAAATAAATAATAAAGGTAGGGGTCTTGCTTCATGCTTCTGCACCTGGAAATCCAGTTTTCCCAGCACCATTTATTAAATAGACTGTCTTTACTCCAGGAATTGCTTTTAGATCCTTGATCAAATATAAGTTGGCTATAGATGTTTGGATTGATTTCTGGTGTTTCTATTCTGTTCCATTGGTCTATCCATCTGTTTCTGTACCAGTACCATGCTGTTTTGATTACAACTTCCCTGTAGTATGTCTTGAAACCTGGTATTGTGATGCCTCCAGCTTTGTTTTTGTTGTACAAGATTGCTTTAGCAATCTTAGTTCTCCTGTCTCCATCTTAGATATTGTGAATTGAACTGCAAAAACATGGGGGAACAGATCACTGTTTCATATGATGATTCCTATTTGTTTCAGTATATTCCTAGGACTGAGGTGGCGGGGGCAAATGGTAGGTCAATATTCAGATTTCTGAGATATCTCCATAGTCTCTTCTAAAGTGGCTATACCAGTTTACATTCCCACCAACAGTGGATTGGGTATCTTTCGCCCCACACACTCACCAGCATTATTTGTTTTTTGATTTCTGAATGAGAGCCATTCTAACTTGGGTGAGGTGAAGCCTCCTTGTGGTTTGACTTGCATTTTCCTGATATATTCTCCTTGATCTTTAGTAACTATTAGAGTACCTAATAAGCAATCTACATGCGTGAAACTGACATTTTGAGACACCATGATTTTTAGCAGCCCTTTTCTCATCTGTTGAGGATCAAGTTTTTTTTTTTTTTTGTACTATTTGTTGAACTCTTTATTTAGTGAATATTATGAGTATAAAATTAGTTGAAAATAGATCTTCGTAAAAAATAAGAATGGGAATATGAGAGGGAGAAGTGAGAAAGGTGAGACTATGGATGAGAGGGAGGGTAGGGTGGAAAGTATCACTGTGTTCCTGAATCTGTATATAGGAATTACATGAAGTTTGTATACCTTAATTAATATTTTAAAAAAAGATAAAAAACTATACTACATAAATGAAACATATATGTAAGGCCTGCCTCTGCACATACTAAATTCCTTAACCAAAAACAAATGGTGAATCTAATAATACCTATTAGATAATTATTACTGTTTTTCTTTTTAAACTACTTCTAAAATTCATTTCTTTTCATTTAATATACCCTGTTATATTATCAAATTTCTTATATGTAATTTTAATACTGATCACAAGTTCACCTTCTTAGTTTTCTGACTCATCATTTATCTAATCACAGAGGCATTCAAAATTTATTGAATTCTTACCAGGTATTATGTGTTATGCCAGTGGTGGCTGATGAACAACATAAAAATCCTTATTCTTAAGAATCCAAGTTTAATGGATGAGAAATAGACTAATGATGGCAATATTATCCTAAGTGCCAAATGGAATCTGTAGGATCAGAGAATGTACAAAAAATTCTGCATGAAACCTTTAGGAAACGTATTAACTAACCTGAATATAAAATAGAAATTTCACTTTGCAGAGAAAGCATTAATATGAGTTGGAGGCACGTCTGGAGTTAACCAAGGAGGGAGTAATAATGTTTTAAATTACAGAACAAAATGGAGGAAAAAATAATTGGCCCCAGTTAGAGAAAACAGTATGTAAGAATTGTTTCTTGATATGTGCAGAAAACAGACAGGAATTTGACCAGTAAGAATAAGACACACAGGAGAAGATTTGAGAGAGTAGCCAGTCCTTTTGGCAAAGTTGAGTTCTTTGCCTATAAGTTTTGGCTTCACCCAATTCCAAAAAGACCATAGATTGGCCTAAAAGTGCTTCCCCATCAAAATTCCTTTTAGTTCTTTAAGATCCTATAGGGTTATGAACAAAAGAAGGTAAAAAATACTGTTTCTCAAAAATCTTTGATGTATTTCTGATTTTTCTTGTGAGTTTAGTGTACTAATTTCAATTACCTTTTTTTATTTCACATATGCGCTTTATGAACTTTTTTCATCAGAAAATGTATTGCTAGGCTTATGTAAATAAAATGTAATGCTTACTAGAAAAACAGCTGTTAAATGACTTTTAAACACTAGATCAAAATTTGTGCAATAGCATTTTTTTTTTTTTTTTTGACAGACAGAGTGGACAGTGAGAGAGAGAGACAGAAAGAAAGGTCTTCCTTTGCCGTTGGTTCACCCTCAAAAGGCCGCTGGAGTTGGCGCACTGCAGCCGGCACACTGCGGCCGGCGCACCGCGCTGATCTTCGGAAGCCAGGAGCCAGGTGCTTCTCCTGGTCTCCCATGCGGGTGCAGGGCCCAAGGACCTGGGCCATCCTCCATTGCGCTCCCAGGTCATAGCAGAGAGCTGGAATGGAAGAGGAGCAACCAGGACAGAATCCGGTGCCCCGACCGGGACTAAAACCCAGTATGCCTGTGCTGCAGGCAGAGGATTAGCCTATTGAGGCATGGTGCTGCCGTAATAGCATTTTTTACTCAAATATTGATTTGGAAAATGTTGTGAAATTGGATTTTGTTCTCAAATTTAAAGTATAGAATCCTAATGTGTTTTTTCATAGATATATGTTATATGTTTTTGATTTAAGCAGATTTTGATTTCAATATAACTACATATAGTCTTCATGAGTATTTCCTAAAAGATCTCTATGAAGTAATATGAACACTTTCAACAAATATTTATTAAATTGTAAGCAGCAATGTTACCAGACATTGAAAATAGAAACACTATTAAAATAAGGATGCTTGCTGCCTTCTAGAAGCTTTTGGTAGTCAGCTAGGGAAGATAGGCAAATGAATCTATCACAAGACCATGAAGTGAGCCCATAAATAAGTGATTTAATCATATATTAATAATTATTTTCTGGGCCGGCGCCGCAGCTCAATAGGCTAATCCTCCGCCTACCGGTGCCAGCACACCAAGTTCTAGTCCCGGTCGGGGCACTGGATTCTGTCCCAGTTGCCCCTCTTCCAGGCCAGCTCTCTGCTATGGCCCGGGAGTGCAGTGGAGGATGGCCCAAGTGCTTGGGCCCTGCACCCCATGGGAAACCAGGATAAGTACTTGGCTCCTGCCATCGGATCAGCGCGGTGCGCCGACGCAGTGCGCCAACTGCAGCGGCCATTGGAGGGTGAACCAACAGCAAAGGAAGACCTTTCTCTCTGTCTCTCTCTCTCTCACTGTCCACTCTGCCTATAAAAAAAAAATTATTTTCTGTTACTTTATCTCTACCTTGTAGCTTCCTTCAGTTGTTCCTTCTATATACTTATTTTTTGTTTTTTGTTTTTTGTTTTTTCCAGTAACATACCGACGGGAGATGATGTTGTATATTTTAAAGCTGGGCAACCACCATCACCACATAATGAAAATGGATTAAAATTATACTAGAAAGGTTGATCACAGTGAATGATTGTTTAAAGTTGATATAAAATGTGCGATGGAGAATGGAGGAGGGGCCATCTTCTATTACTACACATGCATTTCTATACGGAATTACCTGTTCTGCAAGAATCAACATCTGTGATATTGACACTCTAACAATAAAACAATGCAGTGACAGAGATGGCTTTTGCAAACCTGGGACACTAGACCTAACTCTTTTTATCCCTGCTTGCTACTCAACTTCAGTAAGACATTAAGCACTTCCAGTTCCCAGAGAATTCTTGTGAGATCATACCAAAGCTATCCTACTTATTTTTTTTTCTAATGGCTGTGGGTCTATTCACAGAAATATGTTTGAACAGTAAGTGATCATTAAATATTTGTATTTACACATAACAACATATATATGTGAATCATCAGATACCTTTTTTCTTTTCTTATCTAGCTCCCTTTGCCAAAAGGTTTGTGTTTTTAATTCCCAAGAAAAGGCTCATTTATCTCTCCTACTTTTTTAGTATTTTCCTAAAATATTAAGAAATAATAAAAAGTTCATTAATGTGCTAAAATGCAAATGACAGAAAAGAGGGCTATATGTTGATGACTTTGTGATAGTTAATGATAGAATAATACATGAGCTACCCTAGATCCTTAGAGAAGCAATCATCACGAAGACCTTGTATGTAATTTCTAAATTGGACAAATATGAACAACAATTTCTATGAATACAAACAGGAGTTTTGATGATACATTGTTCTGAATTCCTTTAACTCTAAATTCAGACAGGAATTTAGGAATTTATTCTGTAACAACTTACATAACTATTTCTTTAATAACTTGTTGGCATTTCATTGTAACCTATATTTGTGTGTGTGTGTGTGTGTGTGTATTAGTCTCTTTTGATAGACAACTAGGACAGTACATTTAGAACTATCCATATACTGTGGAACTGTTCATGGAGTAGAACCATAGTTTTCCTGTTAGAATATCATGTGTATAGTCGTGACTTCTGTAACACCTTGAATCGCAGATTCCTGACTGGTTTATACCCCTGAAAATGCATAAATCATCTTTCTAAGAAATTCAACATTGTAAAATTAATTATATTTATTATGTAATTTTCTCCATATTAAATATTATCTTTAATTGGGAAGGTGGGCATTTGGTATAGTGGTTAAGATGTCGTGTAGGACACCCTCCTTCCATATTATAATGCTTGGGATTCGGTTCAGGCTCTACTCCTAAATTCAGCTTCCTACTAATGTGCGCCTTGGGAAGAAGCAGGTGATGGCTCAAGTACCTGGGTTCCTGCCACCCATATGAGAGTCCTATATTGAGTTCCTGGCTTAGGCCTGGTCCAGCCTTGGCTGTTTGGGGTGGATTTTGAGCATGAAGTAGTGGATAGGAGATATTTCTCTCTCTTTCTCTCTCTCTCTCTCTTGCTCTCTCTGCCTTTAAGTAAATAAAGTACACATTACATGTAAAAACATTGAAAATATAGTTTATATTTGTATTTTCACATAACACATACATGTAAATTAGTCAATATAACAAATGCTACATCAAATACATTAATATTTTTCAGATTTCAAGTGAAACAGAAATTTACTATTTGATAATATATTTTACCTCCATACCGAATAATGCCAGGTAAGACCTAAAATAATAATTCATTTTGACTCCCAAATTATAATAGTATTGATATACTAAAATAATCAAAGAAAATCTCTAGGATCATAATATTTAAGGATATGTGAAATAAAACAGCTTTTTTAGGTAATAGAAAAATCTATTAAGAAATGTGTAAAAGTTTTAAAATGTTTGAATATGATCAGACCTGTAGGTTTGTGTATACCATTTTCTCTGCAAGGGGACCACTCACCTTTTCCATATGACTTCTTATAGATTACAAAGGCCATTTGATCGCCTTTGATAACTATCTTAAGTTTGGTTGGATGACACATATTCTTCTATTTTGCCAACATACTCAAACCTCTCCATGTTATTCAGACCATTGTGTTGTTAATAGTTGACATTCATAACTGTCTTTCACATTAGATCATCTAGAATGTGGATTACACTGTGACTGTTCTTACAGTCTGACATTCAATAGGTTTACCTACTAAATTAAGCAGAAAATAATATTATTGTGTGTGAATTAAGGCAGTGAAACTAACAACAATGGATAAAAATCATAACAAAGCACATTTTAATTCTGTTTAAGACGATAGTTTTAATTGTATCTAATAATTATACAGACTATTGGATGATAATGAATTACCATGGATATACTATGAATGATTTATAGGAAAAGTCTATAGAGATCTATTGAGAGTTTTATTTATCAGACTGAAATGTTTCCAGTATTCCTTATATCTGTCTTTTGTCAATATTGTTAAAAACAATGTATAATTTTGCAATTCTTTCAAACAAATCTTTTTATGTAAACTGCACAAATGAATTATTAAACTGAAAGTGAATTAGCTCCATTTTCTAGATAGAGAAATTGAGACATTAGCTAGATAATTGACAAATTAGAGTTCAAAAAATTATTGTTGGATGCAGAGAATGGAATGAAGATCACTGGATTTAAAGAACACCATTCTTATTGTTTGCCCACCATCATCCAACTGAAAGAATGCAGACAGATGACTGTATTCTTGGGTGGATAGGTCATTCAAAGTCCTTGCAACACAGGACAGCTCTCTTGGCACTAGAAATGAACATGCTGAGTTCTCACAGGGACAGATGGATTTGATGACAGCAATACTGCATAAAGGCTTTTATTAATAGCCTTTATTTTTAGCCTAGCATATGCTATTCTTGTATAAATGTTTAATCATTTTGGAAACTTACAAAGTATTTTATCTCATCATATCTTGTTGGAGAATTTTCCCGTTAAATTATATATTGCTCTGTGAACGACTGCAGTGGTGTAGTGACCTGTGTATATCCAAGACAAAAAAGTGCAAGCTTATACATTAGACTTAGTTTTCCTAATATTATATAGATCATGGCTTATCATAGAAAATGAGACAGGAGATAAGAAATTAAATATATACATTTATCAGTGGAATGCACATAAAATTATATAATATGCAATCAGCATAAATATGATTAAAATATATTTTTAGCAGAAGCCACCTGAAATTCAGAATATCATTTATAAACATGACATTGATAATAACATGACATGACAACTCTTAATAATTGCTTGCAATATATCATGGAATTCATAAAGTAAAAAGTCCAGATCATAAAAACTATAATAGTAATGAAATACAAATGGAAATGAGATATAAACGAATGCAGATGTTCTGTATGTATCTTTGCTTGTTTCCACAAACAAGTTTAATTGTAGAATAACCCAGTTGTTATTTTTAAATACATCTGAAGAGAATATTACTCTGAACTAGTTCCTAATTATAGTTCTACTTCTAATTAACTATAATCTTTACAAGTCCCTTTTGTTCTTTTATACAATTTGGGGGTCTGAATAGATGTTTGTACTGTTCTTTTCATTTATATATGTTATAAATATATGACTAAATATAATTTCCTCTTATAGTATCTAGAAAAAATACATTTTAACAAATAATTTTAAAATGCTATTTGTAAATTTCAAAAGCAATATGTGACAAATAAAAATGTTCATTTTATAAATTACAGATTACCCTAGAAACATATTAGTAAGTTTCAACCAGAGAATGCACATTTACAAACGTTAGTTTACAGTTAAATGAATAGTTACAATGGTTGAAAAAAACTTCTAATAACTATTTTTCAAATAAGTAAACAGAACATTATCATTGCCAGAGAATCCTCCCTTGGGCTTACTTAATATCACATAATAATAGGTTGAAAAATGAAGTTCTGTTAAGCACATTAAAAATATAGAAGTAGGAAAATATGCAGTTTCCCATAAAAACCTGATAATATAAAGAGAATGTGCTGGGCCAGTCATGCGATTCATTTGATTGTATTTGTCATCAAATTAATATACCTGGGGCCAGTGCTGTGGTGTGGTAGATTGGGCCCCTGCCTGCAGCACTGGCATCCCATATGGGTATTCCCTGCTAATGGCCTGGGAAAGCAGTGAAAGATGTCCCAGGTGCTTGTGCCCCGCACTTACACAGGAGACCTGGAAGAAGCTCTTGTCTCCTGGCTCCAGCCATTGCAGCCATTTGGAAAGTGAAACAGAAGCTGGAAGACCTCTCTCTCTGTCTTTCCCTCTTCCTGTCTATAACTCTGAAAATCAAATAAATAAATAAATCTGTTTTTAAAAAGGTACTATACCCTATATGTATGTGTTTACTCATTTGTTTAATGATATTTTCAAACCTCAGTACTATAAAACTTGGCATGTTGACATAATATGTGATGATAAATCATGGACCATGATGATATTGAAAGGTGAAAGATTCATTCTTGCACAACTATGGCATACTCACTTTCCAATATTCCATCTGAAATACCTTAAATTTGCACTCAAATATCTGACCCTAAACTGGAGTGAAGCAGATATGAAGACAAAGTGATTGAAATCTTCATAGAACCTGAAAGTAATATACAAGTCCAAGGCTCTCCTCATACGCATACCAATGGCACATTTTAGAGAAACAGAAGCAACAATCTTAAAATTTATACAGAACAAAAGACAAGAATTGACAAAGACAAAACTGGAGTGACCACACATCCTTATTTCAAACTATATTATAAAGCTACAATAATTTTTTTAAAGATTTATTTATTTTACTTGAAAGTCAGTTACACAGAGAGAGAAGGAGAGGCAGAGAGAGACACAGAGAGAGAGAGAGAAATAGAGAGGTCTTTCATCCACTTGTTCACTCCCCATATGGCCACAATGGCTGGAGCTGAGCCAATCCGAAGTCAGGAGCCAGGAGCCAGGAGCTTCTTCCGGGTCTCCTATGCAGGTGCAGGGGCCCAAGGAGTTGGGCCATCTTCTACTGCTTTCCCAGGCCACAGCAGAGAGCTAGATCGGAAGTGGAGCAGCCAGGACTCAAACCTGCGCCCATATGAGATGCCGGCACTGCAGAAGGTGGCTTTACCCACTACGCCACAGCGCTGGCCCCTAAAGCTACAATAATTAAAACAGTATAGTACTGGTGTAGATAGACATAGAGACCAAGGGAATGGAATAGAAAAGACAGAGGCAAATCCTACCATTTATAATTAAATGAAATTTAACAAGAATACAAACTCAGTGGGTAAAAATAGTCTTTTCAACAATAGATGCTAGGAAAATTGGCTATCTAATTGCAAAAGACATACATGGAACCCTCACCTCATACCATACACAAATAAGAACTCAAAATGAATTAAAAGAAGTGAAATTTTACAACCGCTCAAAGAAACCTTTGAAAATCTCTTGACCTTAGGTTTTTGACTGGGAGTTTCTGCACATGATGCCAAAGCACAGGTAACAAAAGAAAAAAATGTACAACTGGGGCTAACAGAGACTAAAAAGTGTCTTGCATAGCAACAGAAATAATCATCAAAATAACAAAATCCTTCCGAATGGGAGAAAAGTATTTTCAACCATATATCTGATAACAGATATTCAAAGTACTTAAGAGACCCCTAAACTCTGTAGCAACAAACATAAACAAAACCACCAAAATAACTAGATTTTTAAAAATGAACAAAGTATGCAAATACATATTTTTCTAAAGAACATGTACAAATGACCAGAAGATGTATGAAAATAATTTCAAATCGCTATTCATGCAGGAAATGTAAATCCAAGTAAAATGAGATATCATCCCGTATCAGCTAGGATGGCTATTAGTTATGAAAAAATAAAGATATGTATTCATACAGGTGTGGATAAAAGGGAACCCATCTGCATTGTAGATGTCAATATAAAATGATGCAATTGTTATGGAAATTCTCAAAACATTAAAAATACTTCTTTTATATTATCCAACAATCTTACTTATGGATATATGTACAAAAGAATCAAACTGCAGTCCTATAAGTCCTATATTCCTTTCAGCTTTGACTCACTATAGCTAAGGCACAGAAACAACCCAGATGACCATGGACAGGGGAATGGATAGAGACGAATGGCTTTAGTGACTCTTGTCTCATATATATGAGAAAGAGATAGTATAAAGTAACAGAGATTTAGAGATGCTTCTACTTCTGAACAAGGTTGATTTATACACCTTCCTGAAACCACCATAAAACAAGCGAAATAACTGAAGCAATGGTTTGAAGGCAATTGACATCTCACAATAAAACACAGTGATCCCTGAGAGACAGGAATACACTGAGTCCTACAATGGCCATCGTTAATTGGCTTAGAATTTTCTGGCTCCAGCACAAGTAGGGGGAATTTACTTGGGGGCCCTCAGTCACCTGACTTCAGGAAGCACAGCTGAGAGTCTGGAGAGATGAAAGAAGTGCCCAGGGAAGTTTACCAAGAAGAGGTTCACAGAGAAACCCACTGCAGATCTGTGGAACAAATCCCTGTGGTGGTAAGCTGAGAACTGTCCAGTACATGAGTGTGTGGGGACTCCATGAGGAACCAATAGCATGAGTTGTCATGCGACAAATGCTGATAGAAGTGGAATAGTTCTCTACCATAATTGTGATAGATTTCTACATCTCTTTTCCAATAAATGACAGAAGATGAAAAGCCAAGACAAATAAGGAAAATCCTGAAATCAACCACCATGTACTAAGAGACTTCTATGGAACACTTTATCTGACAACAGCATATACCATTTTTTTCTAATAAAATAAATCCATGTCTAGGCATATTTATCTGAAAAAAATTAATGATAATTGTAACAAAAATACTGGGAGGAGAGTATGTATATAATCATAAATTCATAAACTATAACTAGAGTGACATAATTTTACTTCAGAATAGATTGTAATAAATTAAAGTTGTACACTATAAATTTATGAGCAGTAAAGTGGAATAAAGAAAAATCTGGCATTGATGAGTGCGTTGATTTCCTGGAATATGCTGATGAGTTCACAGTTATATACACATATAAAATCTATCTATATCATTTAATTGTGTGGGTTATTGTATCTTATTATATAATAAATTATATATGTCTACCCTTTAGGAACTTAGATGTATATTATAATAATAAAAAGTTTATATGAATAAAACTTGTAAGGTTAGTTTAGCCAGAGATCCTTCTACTTTTTGTGCTCTGAATTCATTGTTAGACCTAACTAACAGCATGCCAACTGACTAGAATCTAGATATTTTAATAAGAAAAATTTAGGAAATTATTCCAAAATACCTTTAAAAAGAGAATGACCGATGCTGTAGATTAATTTGGAATTTATAAACTCTCAGGCATTAAACTGAAATGGAACACGAGGTAACCTTTCTCAACCGGTGACAGAGATGTAAACTTGCAAGTTTGCACTGTAGAATCTCCTTTACCAAGTAAAATTGCAGTTGCTGAAGAGGCTTATTTAACTCAATTATATCTTCAAAGAGAATCTTATGTGCCAAATTTCATTACCACTTTATATATATATATATATATATAATTCATATATACACATTTAGTTACATACAAAATTTGTATATGGTATGTGTATAATTTTGTCCTCATGCCTACATATATTTGTGTATATATATGCATATGCATACATTTAATAAAGGAAAGAGAGCTGAGATAATTTTCCCAGACTTGTCCTATCTCCTTTGTCAGGAGACACTGAAAAGTGGACCTTAGTAACAATTATGGCTTGTATAAGGAGACGCCATTTCCTCCAGTTTCTTGGATTGTTGTCTTGATATTTCACATGGAACCCCTCTTCTGGGATTACTCTAAGCATAAGAAAAACACTTTACTCAAGGTTATGTCATCTGGCAAAGTACACATCAAGTGACATGCTAATATGGCAACACTGGACACACTGGCTAAATTATGTACTTTT